>NW_006408806.1:76994-79977 GCF_000296735.1 Chrysochloris asiatica | reverse complement strand
TTATCAACAATAATCATCTTTAAAATTTATAGAAAACTACAACCCCTCTACAAGAGCAAGGCAAAAATCCCAGTTTAAAAATGGGAACAGGACATGAACGGACATGTCACCAAAGAAGATATTCAAGCAGCCAACAAATATATGAATACATGTTCAGTTGTTAGTCATTAGAGGGATGTAAACCAAAACAACAATGAGATATCATCTCACACCAAAATTAATAACATAATAATAATAATAATAATAAAAACAACAGAAAACCACAAATGCTGACAAGAGAGTGGAGATACTCGGACACTCCTACAATGCTGGTAAGATTGTACATTGGTACGACCAATCTGGAAAATGGTATGATGCTTCCTCAGAAAGTTGGATATAGAAATACTGTATGACCCAGCAATCCCTCTACTTGGTATGTAGCTACAAGAAATAAGAGCTAGGACAAAATGAGATGTATGACACCGATGCTTATCACAACCCTATTCATAATAGCCTAAATGCCCTTTAATGGAAAAATGGATAAGCAAACTTTGGTACATACACCATTGAATACTATGCAACATTGCAGAGTAACAATGAATCTGTGAAGCACTACATAACAAGAATGAACCTGGAGGACATTTTGCTGAGTGAAATAAGTCAATCACAAGAGGACAAATACTGTGTGGGACCATTATTGTAAAAGCTCAAGAAAAGGTTTGCATACTAAAAGAAACATTCTTTGATGGTTACCAGGGGTGGAAGGAAAGAAACAATAATTCACTGGCTACAGGGTAGACACATATTAATTTGGGTGATGGGGAAGGCAATATATAAAAAGAGGTAGGTTGGCAGAAGAATGATGAAGATACATGAAGATATAGGGAGGTTTGCAAAGGATAAAGAGGATTGAGGCAAATAGTGTTATATACACAGCCTTACAACAGCAGTATTTTCTGTGTAGACACACAGGCTGAATGGGTATTGGAGGATGAGTGCCATATATATTCCACAAATATGTGAGTTTGAAAGAAGATATTTGTACATAGGCAAACACAGGGAGGAATCAGGACAATTGTTGTTGCATGGGAGGGATTGAAATCGTTAAGAAGGAATAAAGTATATACTTTGTTGAATGTAAAATTGATGATTTTGTCTGTAAACCTTCACTCAATTCACAATTAAAAGTTTAATAAAAAAACAAAACTGCCAAACTGTCTCCAAAAGTGGCTGTATTTTTTTGCCTTCCTAGGAGCAATGTATGAGACAGCCAGTTGCTCCACATTCTCTCTAGCAGCAATGGGTATTGTCAATTTGTGGTTTCAGTGTTTTGGTGTCGTCTAAGGAGATCTGATGTGGCACTGTAAGATGACAGTGGACCGGTAACCACAGGTCAGTGATTCAAACCCATTAACTGCGCCTCGGAAACCCTGTATAGAGTTGTGATAAGTTGGAACTGACTAGACATCACTTAACAACAGCAGTGTTGTTTAAAAGGAGCCCTAGTGATGTAATTCTCTGTTGACTTGATAACTGAAGAATGGGCAGTTTGAACCCATCTGCTGGAGAAAAATGAGGCAGTAGAAAGAAAGAACTGTAAGAAAGTGACAGCTAGAAAATCGGTTATTGTTACTTTTCACCAAATTAACTAACTCATGGTGAACTTATGTATAACGGAAAGAAACATTCCCTGGTCCTACTCCATCTTCATGATCATTTTTATGCTATAGCCCATTGTTGCAGTTATTTTGTCAGTTCTTCCTATTAAGGATTTCCATTATTTTCACTGCACATCTATTTAAGGGATTGATTTAAATTTGTTTCTTACAACCATGTTTCACATGGTCACACCTTAGAAGCTGTAGACAAACAAAATATTCTTCATTTTCCTAATTTTTCTAAGACTAATGTTAATATTCACTTAATATATTTTCAAAGGGCATCTCAAGAAGGCAAAGTCAAGTATTATAATGAAATGTCTAAAGACCTGAAGAAAACCAAAAGTGAAGAACACTATAAGCATTTCTAAAACTGAAAGAGTTGAAAAAGCTATGAAAACCTTGAATTATAATATTGAAGGATTCTATGAGAAAAATACTGAATGATGTAGACAGCATCAAAAGAACATGGAAGGAATTTAGATAGTCACTGAAACAAAAAGAAATGGCTGATGTTCAACCATTTCAAGAGATTGGCTATGATGAAGAACCAATGATACCGAAGGAAAAAGTCAAAGGTGCACTGAAGGCATTGGCAAAGACCAAGGCTCTGGGAATTGATGGAAATAAAATAGAAATCTTTCAGAAAACTGATACAGTATTGGAGGCACTCACTTATCTATGCCAAGAAAACGATTGGAAGAGATCTATATTTGTGTCCATTCCAAATAGTGGTGACCAAATGGAATGGGGAAATTATCAAACAATATTATTAATATCACACACAAGTAAAATTTTGCTAAACACAATTAAAAAATAATGTGATGTTACATCAACAGGAAACGGACAAAGGTTCAAGCTGGATTCAGATGAAGACGTGGAATGAGGGATTGCATTGCTGATGTTAGATGTATCTTGGCTGAAAGCAGACAATACCAGAAAGATGTTTATTTGTGATTTATTGACTAGGCACAAGCTTTTGACTGTATGGATCAAATAAAGTATGGGTAATATTGTTAAGAATGGGTATTTCAGAACATTTATAGGTGCTCATTAGGAACCTGTACATAGACCAATAGGTAGTTGTTTGAACAGAACAAGAAGCTACTGAATGGTTTAAAATCAGGAAAAGAGTATGTCAAGGTTGTATCGTTTCACCATACTTAATCTGTATTCTGAGCAAATAATCTGAGAAGCTGGATTATATGAACAAAGACGTGGCATCAGGACTGGAGGAAGATTCATTAACAACTTGCAATATGCAGGTGATACAACTTTGTTTTCTATATGCGAAGATAACTTAAAATACTTACTGATGAAGATCAAAGACTACAGCCTTCAGTATG
>NW_006408806.1:73598-74834 GCF_000296735.1 Chrysochloris asiatica | reverse complement strand
TTGCTCTAGCTGTTTCATGCTGGTTTGCTTGTCCTTGCTAGTGGGAATGTCCCACCTCAGAAGGTTCTAGATGCGACTCAGGATTCCACCTAAGGTTGTATACTCTGCAAAGGCTTTGCAAGAAGCTTATTTCACTGCTCAAGTTCTAGAACCTCTTTTAGGTATTCCAATCAGTTATAGGCTGAAGACGGGCTTACAGGGTTTTGTAATCATGTTTCCCAACAATTCTTTCTATTCCACTCAAGTGTCTATTTTACAATAGTAGTCAAGGGAAACCAATATTTAAAAGACAGCCAAGCATTTTAGTATTATTTCCCCTTGTCAAACTATGCCTAGATCCCTGTATCCTAGAGCCCTGTTGTTCCAAAGTTGAGTGTGCATCACTATTTACCTCTGTCCCACTTAGGCCATGCAAATCTGTCTCAGTGTTCCCCTATCTATCTTGTTCTTCTGCCTCCTCCCCCTTCTTGTATTGCCCTCCCCAGCATCCAAAATAAACCCCAACCCCAACCCCAACCCCACTGTTGTGGTTACCTTATATTCCATAACTCTTCCATCCATTTTAGACAGTCTATTTTATCCTGTAATATACCTGACCTTCTCACTACCTGGATTTCTGTTTTTCTGTGTTTACTTTCTTTCACATTTTAATTGTTTTGGTCATAGACTGACCTCCCAGATCCTCTGTTCTTAAAATTTTATTCTATTCTTGACTCTTCCATTTGTCAATTGAGTTCAGGGTGATGCTGCCATGTACATCAATTTCTGGTTGTTTTCTGTTCTTGTTGGTTCTCTGTCCACAGAATTTCCTTTATGATGTTTTTCATAGAAGGATTGGCTTTGGCAAAATCCCTTAGCTTCTGCTTATCCTAGAATGTTTTGTTTACACCTTCATATTTGATTGACAGCTTTGCTGGGTAGAGGATTCTTGGGTGGCATTTTTTTTCTTTCAGGGTTTTATATATGTCTCCCCATTGCCTTCTTGCCTGCATGGTTTCTGTTGATAGATACGAGCTTAATCTGATTTTTTTGCTTTTGTCTGTAATGCTTCTCTTTTCCTTAGCTGCTCTCAGGATTCTGTTCTTATCTTTGATTTTGGAGAGCTTGATTATTATATGTCTTGGTGATTTTCTTTTAGGGTCTATTCTTCCTGAGGTTCATTAAGCTTCTTGAATGCCTATAGTTTTGCTTTTAAGGATGTTAGGGAAAATTTTCTTCCAGAAGCTCTTCAACTAT
>NW_006408806.1:70660-72472 GCF_000296735.1 Chrysochloris asiatica | reverse complement strand
GCTGAGCATCTTGGATTAGAAAGCAATGGATTTCTTGCTTCTGCTACAAATTCCCCTAGCTATAAGTCTTCCAACATTCTACATATTCCTTTATATGTGGTTCAGGGTTCTGGCACTATCCCCTAAGCCTGCTTGGCCCGGCATTCTGTGTTGTTGCTGACAGAGCTCCTCACTGCACTGATACCCAATCCTCCACCTTGTATGTTCTCCTTAATATCATTTTTAAGAGGATACTTTTATAAGAAATGTAATTTCTTAAATAAAATTGAACTTATGAGAATATTGGCCACTGGAATGCTAAACATTAACTTCTTTGAAAAATAGTTGTACTTGTATGTATGGTACATTTTAGAGGTTAAGATTAATGGTTAATTATATCTTTGGAAAAGTTAATTTATCTCTCTGTGCCCATTTCATGATCTCAAATGGGTATACCTCCTATGTTATTTTGAAAATTAAATAAACAATTCAGCTGTGAGCTAAGGATTTAATCAATAGTATTCATTTTCATGGGTGAAAGGATAGTGTTCCAAGAGTGACATTACATTCACAAACTTATACATTAAAAGAAAACAAAAGAAACAACTTTCAAAAGTGTTTATTATTATTATCCCTAATTTGTAAAAATATAAACTTTAAGAAGCTGAGTTCAAGGTCACACATCAAAAAAGCAGTAAAGCTAACATAATTCTATCCATTGTTACATCTCCTGAGCCTGCATACTCATTTTAAGTTCTATCCTGGCAACCTTCTCCTTCCCACATCCACCCAGCATCACTATTCTTCTATTAATTTTGTGGGATAGACAAAACTTGTACCTTCACAAAATGCAGCCAGAATCTATATAAACACTAGTTTTCTTGCAAGAGTGCCTTTTTATTCTCAGTCCTCCACTGAGTTTAAAGGGCTCAGATCAGAAGGCTGAGGACCTCAACCTCATTTGGCTTCTCCACCTATCAAGAGTGCTGTCCCCTGCCAATTCCCTTCCTTCCATTGTACTAGGCCCTGCCTAACTGACATGCACACTACTAGAGTCAAGGAATTTTAGAGATACCGTTTTAGTACTGTATGTCTCTCCCTTCCACTACTCCCAAGACCTCAGTGTCTCTTGTTATGTGTGAGTTGACAGACTGCAGGTTTAATTGCTACATTGGTGAGGTAATAAGTTTATGATCATTAATGAGTATTATTCGATTCAAACTGACCTTGAGATACAGTGCTTATCCATACCAGGAATGCAAAACTAAGCCATAGATGGATGTATTTGTTACAAATGATAATAGTGATAACATGCAGAGTCGAAGGTAACAGCTGGAAAAATCTCATCTGTGGACATGTCTGTTTATATATAGGTTTAAAGTTACAGGTGTCATCTCTTCCCATTTTTATAGATATCAGCACATAAAGAAAAACCACAGACTAGATTAGTACATAGTCACCTACCTCACATTCTGAAAGCTATGCCACTGGTATTTTAAATAACAAACAGGGTCACCCATGGTGAACAGGTTTCAGATGAGCTTCTGGACAAAACAGACTAGGAAGAAAGAGTGATGAACTACTTCTGAATCTTTAGTCACTGAAAACCTTATATGAATATCAGAGAAACACTGTCAGATATAGTGCCAGAAAATGAGTCCCTCAAGTTGGTAGGTACTCAAAATGCAACAGGGGAAGAGCTGCCTCCTCAAAGAAGAGTTGACTGTGATAACACGAATGGAGTAAAGCTCGTAGAAGAAAAGCTACCAGGACCTTCATTTGCTGATGGGGTACAACTCAAAATGAAAAGAAACAGCTGTAAACAGCCATTGA
>NW_006408806.1:65769-67958 GCF_000296735.1 Chrysochloris asiatica | reverse complement strand
TTGTAGCCCCATTTTAGGTATTCCAATCAGTTATTATGCCTCATTTCTTGCCCTAATACATGGTATTGAGAAATTGTTTCTTGGCTTGTTCATTTCTTACACTGAACATGAGCTCCACGAAAGTAAGAACTTTATTTGTTTTTATCATATCTTCCTTCACAGCAATCACAGGTCAGACTTCAGTAAGTATTGATTTAATTACTTATGTATTGATCCTTCAAGAAATGTTTACAGTTCTCTGAGGGAATAGTCAACTTGTGTTAAAACACACACACGCAAAACACCTTATCATTGCAAACATATGCTTTATTTTTGACTTTATTATTTTGCAAACATATGCTTTATTTTTGACTTTATTATATGATTTTTATAGAAGAATGTTCTGTCAGAAAGAGGTCTCAGAATTCATATAATTCAAGAATTAAATTTTTGAGGAAGAAGCTGCGATCCAAATAAATTAATCAAATCATTTGCTATCATCTCAACTTGAGTTGATTTTGACTCATAGCCACCTTGTAGGACAGCGTAGTATTGTTCCTTAGAGTTTCCAAAACTGCAAATCTCTGTGGGCGCAGACAGTCCCACCTTTCTCCCGTAGAGCTGTTGGTATGCTTGAATCACTGACTTGGGTTAGCAGCCCAACACATCATAGGTTGTTGTTGCTGTTGTTTAGTTTCACTTAGTCAGATTTGACTTGTAGCAATGCTCTATAGGGTTTCCTAGGAGTAACTGATGGAAGTGAACTGCCGATCTTGTGGTTAGCTGTCTAGTGCTTATCCTACAGCACCACACCAATACGTCATATAGCTTATTAATTATAGAGTCAGTATTTCAGAGCGAGACACTTCAATATCAAAGTTGAATGCTTCGAGTCAAGTTAAACTTGGTGCTGTCCCATTGCATAGACATTGGCTTGCCCAGTCCAGTTTCTCATCTTTAAGGTGAAGGGTATGTTTAGGAAACAAGGTGATACAGAAGACTATTCTTGTGAGGATTCATGAGTGAATATATGAGAAAGCACTATACATATATATCTTTGCATTGCCATAAGTAAATAAATAAATGAAAAAGTCACCACCACCACCCCAAAAAAAACAACAGCAAAAACCAGGAATAAACCTGTTGCTGTGAGTTGAATTTAACTTATAGAGACTTCATGTGTGTTAGAGAAGAACTATATTATACAGGGTTTTCCATGGCTGATTTTTTGGGGAAGTAGATTACTAGGCCTTTATTTTGAGACACTTTTGGATGGACTCAAACCTCTGAGTATTTGTCTCTGAGTGGCACAAGCAATTAAGTGATTAACTACTTATTCAATAGGTCATTTGAACCCACCCAGATGCACCTCAAAAGACCAGCCTGGTGCAGTCCTGTAAGGTTTTCAAAACCCTATGGAGAAATTCTACTATGAATATACAGGGATTCCATGAGTAGGAATAGACTCATAATCAACTAGCAATAATGTTCAATAATAGTTGTGGCTTCTCATTCTTACAATACTTGATGGTGCCTAGCTGACTCTGAGGGAAAACACTTGATCAAGTCTCTACATTACTATTTAATTCCACAACAAATAGGCGTGAATATACTTTATTATTTTAATAAGGACATTTGTTATTATGAAATTCTCCTTGGGAATACCTAGTAAGGAAACAAGCATCAATTTGGTCTCATCTCTCTCCTTTCCATCAATTTAATTTCCTACCCTCCAGATGGTTAAACAGTACATGTTGTCTTGATTTTGACCTGCAAATAACAAGCTGTCATTTGTGAGTTCCTTCCTAAATTAAAGATAATTATAAGTCCTCATATTCTTATGATGAATGTTTAGAAAAGAACTGAGAGGTAGAATATTTTTGGACTATTATTGTGCCATGCTAAAATACTGCTGATATATGATTATCATGCTAAGCTATTCTGAACACTTTTTAGCCATCAAGCCTCTAATGTGTGGGAGCTTGTGATAACACACAGATATTGAAGACTGAAATTCAGACTTAAGTCTTACTGTTTGTCGGGGTCTGACCTCGACATAGTTGTCACGCGTGTTTGGTTCACGAGGAGGGGAGATCCAGCGGCGATAGGGATAGCGAAAGAATACACAGACAAACAGAAGAAGGGAGACAATGAGGCACCCCAAAGCCAGGGTGGATACGTCACTGGTGGGCAGGCTTGGGACTACAGGC
>NW_006408806.1:62395-65211 GCF_000296735.1 Chrysochloris asiatica | reverse complement strand
GCTTTAGGAAAATATCACATTTATCTGTGGATTTTCAAAGGCTCCAGTGTATTAATTTAATATATATACCTGAATATTAAGATGAAAGCAATTTTCCATTAACTGCCAGTGGCCTCATTTGTTACACTCAGCCCTAGAGGGCCTCGAACCTCTGACTAGTCTTACACTGTCTGCAACAACTGTTGTTCAGGGTAGACGGTGGTAATGAGGGTAGAAACAGAAGGCATGAAGGCATGAAGGGAGTAGTAGCTTTGGCCTGAGGAAAAGTTGTGAGGTGGATGAAGTCAATCTTCATTTGTTTTCCCTCAGATCTTATCATGTTTCTATGCATGATCTCTTACCTGGACCCTGCACCCCCAGCCACAGGAAAGGATCTCTTGAGTCCCCAAGTTCATGCTACTTTGATCATCTGAAGCATGTTATAACTATGCCTTCCCCTTTTCCGTACAAGACCAGAGTGACTGGTTCTATCCCACCAATGGAGGAGACAACCCTTGCATTCTGGGTTCACCTACCCTTTTTGGGTAATGAGTTTAAAGTTTTTCTTCTACATACATGATCTTCTTCTACATATAACACTTTGGATTTTGTGGCTTGTCAGGATTCCACTAGTTTTTAAAATCAATATATTTATCTATAGATAACCTATGTATATAATCTCTTCCTTTAAATTAATTCTTAACTTTTAATTCTTTATCTGGAGGCAAAAATTTTATCTAATCCATCTGCTATTTGACGAATGTTCATTTATTTGAAGGTGGCTATAATTTTTAACAGAGAACTGGTGCGGGTTAATGCAACAGACTGCAAAGCCATTTCAATTACAAGGTTTGGCAGTTCCAGCTCACCAGCTGCTCCTCAGAAACCCTATACAGGGTCTCTGTGGATCAGAACCAACTTGATGGCACTTAACAACAACAACAATAACTGTTTGTAATAACCTTGCTTGCTATTAAGTGAAGAGGATTTGAAATACTTACTGATGAAGATCACAGCCTTCAGTATGGATTGCATCTCGTTTTAAAGAATATAAAAATACTCTAATTGGACCAATAAATAAACAGAGAAAAGATGGACATTGTCAATCCTTTATTTTGCTTGGGTCCACAGTCAACACTCATGGAAGCAGCAGTCAAGAAATCAAAATATATATTGCATTAGGCAAATCAACTACAAAATAATAGTAATAATAATGAATGTTCAAAGCAAAGATGTCAGTTTGAGGACTAAGGTAGGCCTGACCCAAGCCATGGTATTTGCAATCACTTCATATGCATGTGGTGAAAGTTGGACAATAAATAATGAAGACAGTAGAATAACCGATGCATTGGCATTACAGTGTTGCCTAAGAAAATTGGAAGTAGCATGGACTGCCAGAAGAACAAATGTGTGTTGGGAGAAGTACAATCAGAATGCTCCTTAGAAGTGAGGATGACAAGACTTCGTTTTTTGGGTATGTTGTCAGGAGGGGCCGGTCTCTGGAGAAGGACATCATGCTTGATAAAGTAGAGGGTCAGCCAAAAAGATGAAGAGCCCCAATGATATGGCTTGACACCGTGACAGCCACAATGGGTTCAAATGTAACCATTGTGAGCCTGGCACAGGACAGAGCAGTGTTTCTTTTGGTTTTGTATAGGGTCAGAACTGACTCAATAGCACCTGACAACAACATTGTTTTTAATGCTTGAAGATGAACCCCTCAGATTGGAAGTCACCCCAAATACTATTGATGAAGAACGGACTCCTCAAAATACAGTTGACCTTAGTGGCATGGATAGAGAAGAGCTTTCAGGACCTTGATTTGCTGATGGGCATGGTTCACAATACAACATAATGGCAGGTCTGCTTTCCTATCATTTGATAAAGCCTATGCCACCAGGAGTCCTGGTGTGGTGCTTTGGGTTAATACGCTGGACTGTAATGTTGATTTGAACCGCAAAGTCTGGCTCAAGCTCATCAGCCACTCCTTGGAAACCCTCTCCAGGGTCACTATGGGTTGGAACCAACCCGACGGTACTTAAGAACAACAAAATAGCGTCACAGGTCAAGTGGAATCTTGGTGTAGACCAAAAGGTCGGTTTGAACCACTAGGTCAGTGGTTCAAACTCACTAGCCACTTCTCAGAAACCTAGTAAAGGGTTGCTTGTAGAAAGACAAGGTATCTGCTTCCAATGGATGGTTGTCGTTGTTAAGTGCTGTCGAATTAATTCTGACCCATAGCGACCCTGTACAGTGTTTCCAAGGCTATAAATCTTTATGGGAGCAGAAAGCCTCATCTGTCTCCCGTGGAACAGCTGGTAGTTTTGAACTTCTGACCTTAAGGTTTGCAGCCCAATTCATAACCACTATGCTACCAGAGCTTCCAATGGTAGCTAACTTCAATAGCAACTACATAGGTCAAGTGTATTTCAGTGAAGGCAATGAAATTGAGGCTTATAGGTTGTACCCATTAGGATGATAAATTTGAGGAAATGTTCCTATTTAAGTACAGTAAAAATAAAAAGAGGAAAAATAAGTCAGCTCTCTGTTAGGGAGATGAGGCCAGCGTCAGATCTTAGCTTAGGGAGAGGAGGGGATGGGAATCTTTAAATTATGTGTGAGGGTAAATTATTAAATTGGACTAGACTGGATATAATCAAATCTGAAAGTCAGTTTTTGTTTTTGTTTTTTGTTGCTTTTTCTTTCTTTTTTTAAAAAGTTTTATTGTGAATTATGTGACAGTTTACATGGGAGAACATCAGTTTTACATTCATCCTATTGTATATTGTTTCATTGCCATGGTTACAATCCCCTCCATGCATCACCAATCAATGAAA
>NW_006408806.1:58191-59561 GCF_000296735.1 Chrysochloris asiatica | reverse complement strand
TAATGTTCTTTTCATCTCTATCACTGTTTCTATAGAGAAATCCATATGATTTTTGTATGTTATACAAAATATACCCTGCCACTTTGCTGAATCTTCCTATGATGTCTAGTACCTTTTTTACTGAGTCTTTGGGGTTTTCTATGTATAGGATCATATCATCTGCAAATAGGAGTGTTTTACTTCCTCTTTGCTAATTTGGATGCCTTTAATTTCTTTATCATGCCGTATAGCTCTGGCTAAAACTTCCAGCACAATATTGAATAGAAGGGGTGATAAAGGGCATCCATGTCTGGCTCCTGTTCACAGTGGTGAAAGTCAGTTTTAATGAACTTATTCTTATAACTGAAATGACCAGAAAGTTAAGGATCTACTGACTAGGCCATTGGTAGCTGGGTAGGTACCCAGTATGAAGTCCTGATTTTTGTTCTGGAAGTTTGTACTGGTTTGTCCATTCTTTTATATCCACTGAATTTGACAATAAGCATATACCTTTTTATCCACAAACTTTTATAATTTTAACTTTGGGACTGTTCCTTTAATTATTTCTTTGATAACCTTATTTCTGTTTCATTGAACTTCTCTTTCTTTGACTACTACTTTTGGACCTGAATTGAATTTCCTTTTGGTTCATCTTTTATTTTCCCTCTTTTTAGTTTTACTGCATTTGAATAGAAAAATCTCCTCAACTTTATTATCCAAATATTTTACTAAATAAAAAAAAATTATATGCTTCTATAAAATCATAAATTAGATTTTTCCAATATTTGAAAATTCCAAGAACTCTTTTTTTCCCCTGACAGGTGCTTTGGAATAATAAAATGCTTTCATTGTGTTGGTGCAATATCTTCTCCAATCATTTTGATGCTTTTTATGTGAGTTTGGAAGTCCAGAGTGGCATATATGGTTAGAAGTCCTGTTATGGCACCAGAGGATAAGCACTTGACCTCAAAGTCTATTTGAATCACAAGGTTGGTGGTTCAAACCCACCAGCTGCCCTTTGGAAACCTTATACAGTGTCAGTATGAGTCAGATTGACTCTATGGCACTAGACAATAACACATGTGGTTAAGCACGGGGCAACTTATCCAAAGGCTGGCAGTTTGAATATACCCAGAGGTGCCTCACAAAAATAGCCTGGAGATCGACTTTCAAAATCTCAGTCATTCAAAACCCTATGAATCCCAGTTATTCTTTGATGTTTATGGGGTTACCACGAGCTCAGATGTATTTGATGGCAACTGATTTGGACTTTGGAGTATGTGGTTATTTCAGTTTAAAATTTTATTCTGTTCTCTGAATATTTTACATCCTTTAAGAAGCACTGGTTGTACAGTGGATTGACCATTGAACTACTAACTGAAATGTCAGCA
>NW_006408806.1:54528-56078 GCF_000296735.1 Chrysochloris asiatica | reverse complement strand
AGCAGCGCTATTTACAATAGCAAAAAGATGGAGACAGCCTAATTACCCATCAATTGAAGAATGGATTAACAAACTGTGGTACATACACACAATGGAATACTATGCTACCTTGAAGAACAACAAGGAAGCTGTAAGCCACAGCATAACATGGATGAACCTTGAGGACATTATGCTGAGTGAAATTAATCAGTCACAAAAGGAGAAATACTGTATAGGACCATTATTGTAAAAGACTAAGAAAAAGAAACCACACTAAAAGGTGGGAAATATATGTATTTGCTGATTACCAGGATGTATGGAATGAGAAGAGGAGAGGGAGGGAAGGGAAAATAGAACACAGGATAGGGAATAGACACAGGATGGCTTGGGTGTGGTGGGGGTGGGGCAATACACAAGAAGAGGGAGGAGAATGGAATGACAAGGCTGATGGGAGAATAGTTAGGTAAGTTTGCATGGGATAAGTGGGACAGAGGTAAATGATGATGTATGCACAACTTTGGAACAACGGGGCTCCGGGATACAGGGACTGAGGCATGGTTTGAAGGGTTAAAAGAGGGGAATAATGTTAAGATGGTTGGCTGTCTTTTGATTCTTGGTTTCTCTTGCCTACCATTGTAAAATAGACACTCGAGGTGGGGAGAAAGGAATAGCCAGAATCATCACTACAGAAGGCTTGTAAGTCCGTCTTCGGTCTATAACTGATTGGAATACCTTAAAGGGGGCTGGAAATTGCCCAGTGAAAGAGGCTTTCTGTGGAGCCTTTACATTGCACAAGACCATAGGTGAAATCCAGAACCCCATCCGGAACTGACTGAAGTAGGAAATTTCCACTGGAAAGGATGAGTAGACCATCCTGGAGTGGCTAGAAGAACAGAAGATAATGCTGTGAAAGAAAGACCAGCAGGAAAAATCTGAAACAATAACAGCAGTCTGATTGATTACTACAGGAATAAGTAAGCTGTTCACCCGGGAGCAATCAAGGCAAGTGGTCGGGACCCCTCACAGCACACCCCTTTCTAAGACTGAGTCTCAAGGGGAATACATGAGCAGGCATGGTCGCCAATAAGGAGAAGAGGGGAAAAAAACAGCAGCGAAGTTGTGAGCTAAACCCGACCACATTCAATAGACCCCTGTGAACGCAGATGGGGACCTGGATGGCCAGCAATATGGCATGCCCCATGGACTTCTGGGCCTAGAGGCCAGTGACATGGCCACAGAAGACTAGAGCGAAGAGTGAAGCATCCAGCTGATATTAAGTGAGGGGTGATGCACAAGAACACTCATACTTGCAGATAGTACCCACTTGACCTGGCTTTGATGGCTGGATGATGAGAACTTGACTAGAAGAAGAAAGAAGGGGGTGGGGAAGAGTAACTTGCTACAATTTGATGAACTTTACCTATACTTATGGATGTAGTAGCTCAAAAGACGGAACAAATCTTTACAGTGAGGACCACTCCCACCCCTTTGGTACACAGGGTTGACAGGGATGGGCAACTTAGACATTGGCTACCCAAAATGGGAAGGAGTTCTGGTAGCGTAGTGGTTAC
>NW_006408806.1:43950-53948 GCF_000296735.1 Chrysochloris asiatica | reverse complement strand
GTGGACAGATGGAGCTGCTTGGGACATTGGACTCAGGGAGGGAGAAGGGCTGTGTGCTGGCAGCTGGGGGGTGGGCCTGTGTGGTGTACCCTTTGGTTATCTGGTGATGAATGGAGGGAATTGTAATAATTGCAATGAAACGAAATACGATAGGATGAGTGTAAAGCTGATGTTCTCCCATGGGAAACTCACAATTAAAAACTTTCAACAAACAAAACAACAACAAAAATAATGCATCATGTCATGTATTATAGTTTCACTGCCCCTAAAAATCTGTATTCCATCTACTCACCCTCCCCCTTAACCCATTGAGCTACTTACTGTCTCTTTAGCTTTGTCTGGGGTCCTGGTGTGGTGCTGTAGGATAAGAAGTAACTGCTGACCACAAGGTCAGTGGTTCAAACCCACCAGCCACTCCTCAAAAACTCTATACAAAGTCATAATGAGTTGGTACCTATTCTATAATACAAAACAACTACCACAATAGCTTTGCCTCAGAAGTGGATATTTTGTTTAACTTCCGGACTTTGGTAGTTTTTAGTTGAATTCAGAACACTGATTTTCAGAGTGACAGAGCATCCCAGTTTTCTATGACTTTTTTGTGATTATGTTTGTCTTCCATGACAAAAACAAACAAACAAAAAAACCCATTTTTTTTGAATGAGACTATATAACATCTAATGCTACAGCAGCCTGCTTCTGGCTAGGGTGGAATGTCATGCAGAACCTTCTGCAAACCAGGCTTGATTTTTCCCTTCTTCTGTCAACTCGTTGTTGTTGTTGTTGTTGTTGTTGTTGTTGTTGTTGTTGTTGTTATTGTTAGGTGCCATTGAGTCGGTACCAACTCATAGTGACCTTACTCACAGCAGAACAAAACGCTGCCTTATCCTGGGCCAACCTCACTATTGTTGCGATACTTGAGTCCATTGATGCTGCCACCTGGTCAATCCATCTCATTGGGGTCTTCCAATTTTTCTCTGGCCCTCCACCTCACCAAACATGATATCTTTCTTCAGAGACTGGTCCCTCCTGACAATGTGTCCAAAGTATGAGAGACGAAATTTGGCCATCCTGGCCTCCAAGGAGCATTCTGGCTGCACTTTTCCCAACACACTTCTGTCAACTGGCCCTAGAGAAAGCCCTGTGGTGCCACAGGCAGTATTAGTGAAGACAGACAGGCAGCACTGCAGGAGCGTGAACCACATGTTCATACAACTTGCTTGTGCAAGTTTAGGACTTGCTAGAGTCCAGCTTCGTGTATGACATTTTCATATGCCAACTTTATGGTTTCCAGGATCAGATAATCAATGAATCAGTTTCCAGTTCATGAAGAGCAGTCTCTTCATGAGCATATGCCATCTCACTTGCTGTTTCATAGTTATGTCTCAGTCTCCACCAAGGAGACAAGTAGCAAGAGAACATCTGTTTTTTAAAAGGAGGATATGTACCCTCTAAAAAGGGACTAGCATGACTCCAACACTCTAGTGGTCTGTGAATCTTCAACCAGGGCTTGACACAGGGTCCACACAGTAATCATGTTGCCACAGAACCTCTGATCACCAATAGAGCCTCTGGACTGTAGGAGCCAAGAGGCTAGCTGCTTACATCACTTCCTTGGTAAACTGAAGTGTCTAATTTTGGTCTGGCTCCTTCTTAAACTTGGCAGCCTTGCAAATGATTTATGTAATGAGTTGAAGAAGCGCATACAAATATTGTGCTCCAAATCCAAAAAAAAAAAACAAAAAAAAAAACACTCTATTTTATGTGTATGTGTGAGCATGAGTGTTCGTACGAGTGATTAAATGTGTGTACAAACTGCAGCATACAAGATACATGTTGATTTGCTCTAGTAAAGAGCCTACATATGGATCAGCAGCTATAATTAAAGTCACCACCAAATTAAATTAACAATAATTCATTGATTTTTATCTAAACCCAATCTGTCTTCTGCACAGGTCAAATAAGCAAAGCAAATGAGATATACTTTAAATTCAAAACCCCAAGAATTTAAAAATTATTTATAGCAGCACTAATATCTGAAAGTCCCTTAAGAGTGCAAAATTGATTTTGATTTACTATTTTAGTAGGGAGGTGTTGTTCCAAAGCTCCCACTTTGCTGTTTTTACCATAATAGCCTTTCCTCTATAACTCAGAGAGAAACCCAGCATCGATGTTGGGATGCTGCCAGTAACTGACTATATCTATTCCAATGGAGAATATAGCCTCAAATATTTTTGATGATACATTTGGCTCACTCTGTGGTGGCATTGAATAAAAACTCCACTTATCACCTGCTCCTTAAATCCTTTCATTCTAACTCATAGAACACAAGGACATTCTGAGTTCTCATGGGTTTATATCATCTTAGAATTGGTGGTTTTTTTTTGTTAGTTGCTTTGAGCCCGCTCCCAACTCATGTGATTCTATGGACAATGGAACAAAATGTTGCCCTGTCTTATGCCATATTCATAATCAACTGTGGGTCAGACTGCTGTGAGCCACAGGATTTTTTACTGGGTGGCTTTTGGACAGATTAACCAGTCCTTCCTATCTAGTCTATCTTGGTCTGGAAGCTTCACTGAAGTCTGCTCAGCATCATGCAAGTCTCTAATCTCAGAGGGATGTTCACCACGCATGGGTTGCATTAGCCTGGAATGAAACCTAAGTCTCTTGTATGGAATGTAATGATTGTACCACTGAACCACTAATGTCTCATATTAATGGAAACATAGCACTCCTCTTCAAGTTTGGTTTGAACTGCAAAGTCGGCAGTTCAAACTTACCCAGTTGTTCCTCAGAAACTCCATACAGGGTCACTATGAGTTGGAGCCGACTGGATAGCACTTAACAACAACAATACAATTACCCTGGTAAAAGGCTTTCCTCCCATTGGAATAGGCTATAATGAAGATTTATGTTTGTGGTATATTATTATATGGACCTTCCTAAAGTCTACATGATCTCACCTTCATTCAGGGATCCGCAGTCTGCTTACTAACTCAAATCTGGAAATTGGATGAGTGGCTATAGCATTTTTGTGCTTATTCTAATCAGCCCTCAGTTCAATAGATGTAGCTTTGCTATTTTGTATTACTATTGCTGTTGTTATACAAATCAAGAAGACTCTTAGTAAAGAGTCCAACTATTTCAGTCCTAAAGTCTTCATAAACTGTTATTGTTGTTAAGTGCCACAGAGCTGACTCATAGCAAACCTGTATAGGGTTTCCTAAGAGTGATTTGTGGGTTTGAACTGCCAACCTTGCAGCTGGCAAGCCAGTGTTTATCTTACAGCACCACACCAGGACTCTCTTTCATCAATTAGCCTACACCAGTGATTCCTGGAGAATAAACACTTTTGATGACTGCTCTGTTCCTGTTGTCTGTCATGAATATTTTGTCAACTTTGCTTCTCTTGACTGAAACATAGAATCTAGACTGGCTCATTGAAATCAAGGAGCCCATGTAAAGAGCAGCAACTTTCACCTCAAGGAGCTCTGGTAGCATAGTGGTTACGAATTGGGCTGTGAACTGTAAGGTCAGCAGTTCGAAACTATCAGCTATTCCACAGGAGAATGATGAGGTGTTCTGCTCCCATAAAGATTTACAGCCTTGGAAACCCTGTACAGGATCGCTATGAGTTGGAACCAACTCCATGGCACACAGCCACCACCACCAACTTTCACCTGGAATGACTGCCACTACAGAACTACAGAACTTTATACGGAAGATAGCACTTCATTTTGCCTTGATGCATTTCTTCTGGTCTTCAGTCTTTAGTATTTAATATATCAAATCTGTTCTTCAGATGATCTCTAAATTCAGGTGGGATATATTCAAGGTTATGTTTTGGCTCTTGGGGACTTGTTTTCATTTTCTTCAGCTTCAGTTTGAATTTGCATATCAGTAATTGATGGTCTGTTCCACAGTCTACCCCTGGCCTTGTTTTGACTGATGATATGGAACTTTTCCATCATCTCTTTCCACAGATGTAGTCAATTTGATTTCTATGTATTCCATCTGGCAAGGTTCATGTGTATAATATCGTCATTGATTTTGCAGAATTTTATCATGCGATCTCCAGCATCATTTCTATCACCAAGTCCATATTTTCCAACTACTGTTCCTTCTTTTTTGCTCCAAACCTTTGCATTCCAATCACCACTAATGATCACTACATCTTATTGCATGTTTGATCAATTTCAGATTGAAGAAGTTGGTAGAATTCTTCTATTTCATCCTCACTGGCTTTAGTGGTTGGTGTGCAGATTTGAATAATAGTGGTATTAACTGGGCTTTCCTGTAGGCTTATGGATATTATCCTATCACTTACAGCATTGTATCTCATGACTGATCTGGATATGTTCTTTTTGACAATGAATGCAACACCAATCCTCTTCAATTTGTTATTCCCTGCATAGTAAACCATGTGGTTGTCAGATTCAAAATGACCAATACTAGTACATTCATTTCAGCTCACTAGTGTTAATACGTTCCATTTCATTTTTTGACAACTTCCAATTTTCCCAGATTCATACTTTGTACCTTCCATGTTCTGATTATTAAGGATATTTACAGATGTTTATCTTTATTTTGAGTTGTGCCCCATCAGTAAATGAAGGTCCCGTGGGCTTTTCTCCCATGGGCTTTCTTCCATTCGTGTCATGACAGTAAACTCTATTCTGAGGAGGCAGCTCTTCCCTAGTTGCATTTTGAATGTCTTTCAACGTGAGGGGCTTATTTTCTGTAACTATATCTGACAATGTTTCTCTGTTATTCAGAAGTTTTTCAGGGATTAAATATTCAGAAGTAGTTCATCACTCCTTCTTCTTAGTCTGTCTTCATCTGGAAGCTCATCTGAACCCTGTCCACCATGAGTGGCCCTACTGGTATTTAAAATACTGGTGGCATAGCTTCCAGAATCACAGCAATCCACAAACCAGCACAGTACGACAAACTACAGATGAGTGGTAGGGTTCAGTGTATACTACATGATCAATCTATCCAAACATTTACATCTTCTTAAATCTTAGGTTTCCTTTCTTTAGAATATTCCAAGTAATTATTAGCATTTCAAATTCAAGTAGTATAGGCCACCACACCAGGACTCCTGTAGCACACTACAAAACTGGAATAGAAGTTGACCAAGTCAATCTACTGTATTATTGTTTGATTGTTAATTGCTACATATTTTTCTTTCCTTATATTTTTCTTTGTATCTATGCTTAGGTTCAGTTATACATCCATTCTGATTATTATTCAGCTTTGAATGTGCCAGCTCTTTGCTCAAATATGGTGTAGAATGAAGCAGGGAGTAGAATATAGAGCAGTTGATGACATCAAACAGTGAATATTGTTTCGAAATCTTTCTCACATACATTCTGTAGTTTCTTTTTTAGGGCATATTCTATTTTACTTAGACATGAATACAGGAATATGTAAGATAGCAATGATTTTCTAAATTGTGATTTTTGTATTTATCAGTTCTCTTATTATGATGCTGGTATCTACTGCAAATCTGATTATACTTTCTACTTCATCTCAAAATGTCATGGAAGAAGTACAGTCAGAATGCTCATTAGAAGCCAGGATGGTGAGACTTGGTCTCTCATACTTTGGACATGTTATCAAGAAAGTCCAATTCCTGGAGAAGGTCATCAAGTTTGGAAAAATGGAGAGTCAGTGAAAGAGAAGACCTCCAATGATATGGACACAGTGGTAGCAGCAACAGACTCAAATGTAACAACAATTGTGAGGATGGACAAGGCCCAGGAAGTATTTCGTTCTGTTGTATATAGGGTCATTATGAGTTGGAACCAACTAGGCAAAACCTAATAACAACAACAACCTTGACCCCACTCTAGTTGCTTTCTCTCAAGAAATCTTCTCAGGAAAGTATAACTGACTTCTCCTTTGGTCTTGCCTTATGGATTGAATTATGCCAGAATTCAGAAAACTATATTCAAATCCTATTCTCTGGTGCCTATGAATGTAAACTTGTTTGAATATAAGGTTTTAAAGGTGTTACCAGTTGAATTGGTTTTAGATTATTCTGGAGTAGGGTGGGTTCTAACCCAACATGTGGTGTCCTCGTAATAGAAGAGTCTTAGAGAAATAGCAGAAGGAAAATTCATGTGAAGACAAAGGCAGGTATTTGAGTGATGCATGCACAAATCAAAGAATGTCAAATACTGCTGGTATAAAACAGAATTTTCAGAGCTCCCAGAAGGAATCAACATAATTGCAACCTGATTTTGGAACTTTCATCTTCAAAACTGAAGAATAAATTTCTGTCCTAATAAGTCACCCAGTTTATAGTACTATGTTAAGGCAACTCTAGAAAATTAATATATACCCACTGTATGTGTGCTGAGGTTGGGAGACCTATGTCACTTATTTAGTGTGGAGCATCTGGTGAGTTCAAGCCAAGCTTGCAGTCCAGGGCTTATCCTACAGTGCCACACCAAGACTTAGACCTTCAGGTAGCAGCCCCATACTTAACCCACTGTAACAGCTGGGTTTCTTGGACTCAGCTAGCAGAATGGGATTAAAGCAGCTGAAAAGCTGCTAGTTGAAACCCATTATATGCTCCATAGAAGAAAGATTTGGCATTCTGCTTCCTTAGTGAATACAGCTTTGGAAATCCTCGAGGGAAATTCTACTGTGTCCTATAGGCTCACTATCAGCTGGAATCAATAGTTCTTTATAAATTATTATTATCACAACATATTTTGCCAGAAATTTCTGGTTTTAATTAGGAAAGTGGTGAAATGGGATATTTTAAATGTCTCTTTAAGAATACCTATAGTAAAACAAAAGTTAGTATTTACTCACGTAGTTTTTAACTGGCTTCTTCATATCAGTGGAGCTTAACAGCAACAATATAAAGAGAATAAATTTAAAACCCTAAATAGCAACAACATAAAAAGAACAAATTTAAAATCCTAAAGACAAATGACAACTTCTACTTCCACATTGCTTATTAAAAAACAAAACCAAAACTTATCCAAACCGATGGATGGTATGCAGTTGATTTTGACTCTTAGCAACTTTATAAATAGAGTAGAAAACCACCCCCAAAGAATTTCCTGGCTGTAATCTTTATGGAAGCAGACTGCGACATCTTTCTCCCAATTGTTGGGTTCCAACTGCTGACCTTTCTATTAACAATCAAGCATGTTAACCAATAAATGAACTACCTGGACTCCTATTTCAAACATGTGATAAAATATAACCTTTTCACTGCATAGCTTCCAGAGGAAATGTCTCATTTGGGGCAAACCACAGAATATTATTAGGATATTTTGCCTCTTCTCTGACCGATCTTCCATTAAAAGCATCTTTGGATGCTTAATAGGCTCAGCAGTATATAAGGGGTTTGTTTTTTTTTTTCTTTACATTGAGATGCATCCCAAAATGAATGTTGTGCTCTTTGATCTTCATCAGTGAATATTTTAACTCCTCTTTACTTTCAGCAAGGAAGGTTGTATCATCTGCACATTGCAGGTTGTTAATGAGTCTTCTTCCAATCCTGATGCCACATTTTTCTTCATATAACCCAGCTTCTTGGATTATTTGCTCAGCATATAGGTTGAATAAGTATGGTGAAAGAATACAACCCTGTAGCACAGCTTTCTTAATTTTAAACCATTCAGCGTTCCCATGCTCTGTTGGAACAGCTGCCTCTTGGTCCATGTACAGATTCTTCATGAGCACAATTAAGTGTTCAGGAATACTCATACTTCACAATGTTGTCCATAGCTTGTCATGATCCACACAATCGAAAGCCTTTGCATAGTCAATAAAGCAAACATCTTTCTGGTATTCTCTGCTTTCAGCCAAGATCCATCGGGCATCAGCAATGATTAACTTCATCTCTCATACTTCGGACATATTGTCAGGACGAACCAGTTACTGGAGAGGACTATCATGTTTGGTAAGGTGGAGGGGCAGAGAAAAAAGAAGAAGACCCCTAGCGAAATGGACTGACAAAGTGGCAGAATCATGGGCTCAATTATGGCAACAATAGTGAGGGTGACCCAGGACGGGGCAGTGTTTCATTCTGTTGTACAAAGGGTCGCTATGAGTCGGTACTGACTCGATGGCACCTAACAACAACAAGAGCTATGGAGAAATGAACCTAAGTATTATGGATATTAGGGCTAGCAGCATAACGAGTGTTATTTAGGTTATAAATGGGAATGTCACTGTGTCCTGACACTATTAACACTATATATTATTTCAGTTATTTATACTCTACTTTGTTCACAAAAGGATTTCAGGCAAATTACAAATATATACTATGTTAAAAGAGCTAATAAATATGGTAAAAGGACATGTTATTTGGAGGGACTAATGCTGGTGTGGCACTGCGGGCTAATGCATTGGACTGTAAGGTCAGTTTGCACTGCAAGGTTGGTAGTTCAACTTACAAGTTGTGCCTTGGAGACCCTATACAAGGTCGCTATGCATAGGAACTGACTTGATGACACTAAATAGGGGAGATTGACATCATGCTTGATAAACTAGAGGGTCAGTAAAAAAGAGAAAGATCCTCAATGAGACAGATTAGCATAGTGACTGTGACAACGTCTCAAACAGCAATGATTGTGAGATTGGTGTAGGACGCCACAACATTTCCTTCTGTAATACATAGGATCACTATAAGCCTGAACCAACTTGATGGTACCTATGATGACATCAACAAAGGGAAATAAAAAAACACAGTTGAAACCAGGGATGAGTGAATTTAAACAAATGCTACAAGATTCTGAATGCTTGCTAAAAGTAGTCTGCCTATTTGACTCATCATTTTCTAACAACCAATGTAAAAAGGGAAATGTAATTATAAGAGTCACAATCTCATTAAGATATAAACAAGGCTACAGCTCAGGAGACCTGCACAATATTCCTGGTACTAAAATGCTAGGTTAAAATTTAATGATTTGTTTTCTAAACACTCCTAGGGTAAACAACAAATTCCTCAGAGAAATTTTATAACTTCTTTTAATAAATTCCAATGACATAGCACCAAAGCAAATTTTACTGAATGTTAATACCACCTGAAGCTAGAATGGTATAGCTTAGGTTCAAATTCCTGATATTCTGTAGAATTTCAGACTATTCAGAGGAAGGAAAGTCATTTACTGTGATAAATGCTATTCTTTTCAAGTAATATTTACAAATATTTGAAATTTAAATAAGATGTTGTTGTTGTTAGGTGCCATCAAGTCAGTACCGACCCATAGTGACCTTATGCTCAGCAGAACGAAACATTGCCTGATCCTGGGCCAACCTCATCACTGTTGCCACGCTTGAGTCCATCGATGCTGCCACTTGGCCAATACATCTCGTAGGGGGTCTTCCTCTTTTACTCTGACCCTCCACCTTACCAAATATGATATATATAAAAATTCAAATAGCACGAAGACATACATTTTAAAAAGCAAAATTTATACTCTTCAGGAGTATTCAATGTTAAAAATTCAGATTTTTTATAAATATATCAATAGATGTGCATTTGCATGCACACATTTACGCATATAGTGAGTAGAGTTCAAACTTGATTTGTTGTTGTTGTTATGTGCCGTGGAGTCAGTCCCGATTCATAGCAACCTTGTACAGGGTTTCCGAGGCTGTAAATCTTTACTGAAGCAGAAATCCTCATCTTTCTCCCACGGAACAGCTGATAGTTTGGAACTGCTGACCTTGAGGTTCACAGCCTGATTTGTAACCACTAAACTACCAGTCATCATTTTACATTCATATGTGTTGGTGAAGGGTCTAATCCCTCTACCATTCCATTGGATCCATGAAATAATTTCAATTTGGGTCTATACTATTCATATCATTGTGGGTAGAAGCTAGTAGTTTAAGTGTCCTAAGGGGCATCTATTAGGTTATTTATTCAGGGATAATACAATGCAGTAGTTAGGCAGGTCAATCTCTGACTCACTACTCCCTGTCCATTATTCCCCTCAAAGTAGACTGAAAAATTATAT
>NW_006408806.1:41908-43370 GCF_000296735.1 Chrysochloris asiatica | reverse complement strand
CCCTGCTGGGAAAGAGATAGCCATGTACAAAAGACCATTGGACATTCTGCCTGATCACAGGAAAGACATGACAAACTCAATAAAATAAAGCTAAGCAAAGAAACAGAGTCAATAGAATACAGAGAAACACTAGATACAGAGAATTAAATATTACTTCTGTTTTAAGAGTTATAAGCAAAACTATCATGATCATGAAACGAGTCAAGTGATTTATGCAGCAAAATGGATAGTAATTGGAAAACCTGTGCATTTTAATATGAAAATATTATATAGTTATAAACATGCAAATCTTACCCTCTTTCCTGAAGAACAGCACATACAGGTCTGAAAGAAGAGCTAGTGAGTTGAAAATGTGAAAAAACATGGCACATAGCAAAAAAGGGATAAACAGGCAAAAAGATATAAAGAGTTAAGACATGGATGCTAGTCTGAGATGTTCTAACACCCATTAAAATAAACGACAGAGAGAGGAAAAAAGAGACTGGAAGTGATATTAGAGAGGAAAGAGATAATTTTCTAGAAATGAGGATACAATTCTTTAGATAATGAAAACCTCCAAATGCTGAGTAGGCATACTAAAATAATACATATACACATTACTCCAAGCTGCATGGTAGA
This sequence comes from Chrysochloris asiatica, assembly GCF_000296735.1. Taxonomy (NCBI): domain Eukaryota; kingdom Metazoa; phylum Chordata; class Mammalia; order Afrosoricida; family Chrysochloridae; genus Chrysochloris; species Chrysochloris asiatica. Next base: position 42,752 of record NW_006408806.1, on the reverse strand, counting down.
GAAATCTTAGAACACGAAGGTTGAAGGTAAAATCCTAAACGTTAACACTTGCAAAGAAATAAGAATAAGGCTGATATGTCATAAAGCCAAGTTGGAAAGACAATGGCATGTTATCTTTAAAGTAATGAAGAAAAATAACTTTGGTTTCCTTAAATCATCAAGTAAAAACAACAAAGCAAAAGCCTGTCAAATGATCCTACAAATGGGAGGGTGAAATAAAGATATCTCTGGACATATTAGACGTATCACTCAAAGTTCCAGCAGTAAGTAATAGCACACTCAGATTCGTATATTTCTAGGAAAGATAATGTATAAAATTTATAAACATAATTACTGATTTTGAAATGTTGGGTTATTTAAACTACAGAATTTTACTGATTTCCAAGCTCATGATTAGAAACCATGCTGGGCATGATGATGTCTGTCTCTGAGGGCAGAGAACTTGATAAAAAAAAAAAAGGGTGGTGAAAAGGGACATTTATTTTAATTATCTGTATCAATATTTCTATTGACTCTCTTCTGCATTACAAATGTAGAAGCTGAAATTTAAAAATGAAGAACAGAAAGTAGAAATTCAGAGATTAAAGGCACACACAAAATTACATTCTAAGGGTGATTGGTTGTTAAAGTGTCATCAATTTGGTTCTGACTCAGCAATTCTGTATAGAGTTTCTGAGATTGTAAATCTTTGTGGAAGCAGAAAGTCATTTTTCTCTCACACACCAGATGGTGAGCTTGAACTGCCATCCTTATGGTTCACAGTTCAGTGCTTATACTACAGAATCACATGTTAACTAGTCTAAGGGTGTGTTGTTGTTGTTAAGTGCTGTCGAGTCAGTTCTGA
>NW_006408806.1:39756-40357 GCF_000296735.1 Chrysochloris asiatica | reverse complement strand
GGAAGTCCAAGGTATATTTAAGGAATTGTCAAAGAACAAGACACAAGGAATTGATGGAATAAAAATTAAAATATTTCAAGAAAGTGAAGCGGCACAGGAGGTACTCACTCATCTATGCCAAGAAATTTGGAAAACAACTATCTGGCTGACTGACTGGAAGAGATCCGTATTTGTGCCCATTCCAAAGAGAGGTGACCCAACAGAATGAGGAAATCATCAGACAATGTCTTTGATATCTCATGCGAGTAAGTTTTACTAAAGATAATAGGGAAACAGCTGCAAGCACACATTGATTGAGAACCTCCAGAGTTTCAAGCCAGATTCAAAAGAGGCTGTGGAATGAGGGATATCATTGCTGATGTCTGATGGATCTTGGCTGAAAGCAGACAATATCAGACAGATGTTTGCCTGTGCTTTATTGACTATGCAAAGGCTTTTGATTGTGTGAATCATGACAAGGTATGGACAACATTGAGAAGTATGAGTGTTCATCAACACTTAATTGTGCTCATGAGGATTCTGTACCTGGACCAAGAGGCAGTTGTTTGAACAGAACATGGGAACACTGAATGGTTTAAAATGAAGAAAGGTGTGTGACAGG
>NW_006408806.1:32446-39388 GCF_000296735.1 Chrysochloris asiatica | reverse complement strand
ATATACGGGTCCGTCCTGACAATAAGTCCGAAGTATGAGAGATGAAGTTTGGCCATCCTGGCCTCCAAGAAACACTCTGGCTGCACTTCTTCCAACACAGATTTGTTTGTACTTTTGGCAGCCCATGGCACTTTCAATATTCTCCTCCAACAATGTAACTCAAAAGCATAAATTCTTCTATGGTCTTCCTTTTGCACTGTCCAGCTTTCACATGCATATTAAGTTACTGAAAATACCATGACTTGGGTGAGGTATACCTTAGTCCTTAAGCTGAGATCTTTTCCCTTCAATACTTTAAAATGATCTTGTGCAATAGATTTGCCTAATACAATATATTGTTTGATCTCTTGGCTGCTGCTTCCATGAGTGTTGAGACCTTGACCCAAAAAGAATGAAGTCCTTGACAACTTCAAACTTATCTCCGTTGATAAGAATGCTATTTTTCGTTCCCATGATGAGGATTTTTTTTCTTTACATTGAGATGCAATCCATACTGAAGACTGTGCTCTTTGATCTCTACCAGTAAATATTTTAAGTCGTCATCACTTTCAGCAAGCAAGGGTGTATCATTTGCATATTGCAGGTTGTTAATGAGTCTTCCTCCAATTCCGATGCCAAATTTTTCTTCATATAATCCAGTGTCTTGGGTTATTTGTTCAGCATACAGGTTGAATAAGCATGGTGAAAGAATACAACCACACTCCTTTCTTAATTTTAAACTATTCAGTGTTCCCATGTTCTGTTTGAACAATTGCCTCTTGGTTCATGTACAGATTGCTCATGAACACAATTAAGTATTCAGGAATACTCATGTTTCTCAATGTAAAAGTAGGAAAATCAAGGTTAAACAGGTAAATGGTTACTAAAGACCTACAAAGAGCAATTATTGCAATATAAATCAAAAGTCAAAGAAAAACATTGCCAAGTACAGAATTTTTTTAAAAAAGTGATTTTTCAGCCGCTCCGCGGGAGAAAGATGAGGCTTTCTACTCCCGTAAAGATTTACACCCTCGGAAACCCTGTACAGGGTCGCTATGGGTCGGAACCGACTCGACGGCACTTAACAACAACAACAACAACAGGTAGAAATTTGGAGTTCTAGTTAGTGTGGTTCTGTGGGTTAATGCACTGGACTGCAAAGTCAGTTTGCATCTCACACTTGGCAGTTCAAGTTACCAGCTGTGCTCCTCAGAAGCCTTACACTTGGTAAGTATGGGTCAGTACTGACTGGACAGCACTTAACAACAACAACAACAATATATTTAAGCAGGAATGATAGGATAGGACAGCACAAACAGATAATTTTTTGTGTGTTTTTCACAAAATCTTATTTTGTTTCATGGAGAGGGATAGTTGAATTTACTATCATGCCCCAAATACTCTAGTTATACTTTAACATGCAGGCAAGAATGTATAGGCATTCTTTACTGTCTTGTTTATAATCTCAGGGGTAGTTTCTTTTTTTCTTTTTCAGACAGCTGGTGGTCAGGAATGGTGTTCCTGGGTGGTCCAGGCAGCTGTTACCATTGATGCTTTCTGTGTAACCTGGATATCAGTAAGAATTTGTAGAAAATCACAAGTACCCGCAGAATGTAAAGTCCATTCATTAACCCAGGTCAGATATGGATATATGAAGCATAGTTAACATTTTAGTTGGGTGCTTCTGCAAAGCAAATCTAAGGACAATTTGCTATGGATTTTTTTCCTTTTATAAACGGTTAATTTTTTTTTTTTTTCTTTACACACAGATTAAAAAAAAAGAAGAAGGAAAGAAGTAGAGGAGAAAGGAAAGAAGGAAGGAAGGAAAGGAAGGGAAGGCAAGAAAGAAGAATATATTGAGAAATACACCATTCACATCAGTTAATGGTCTAAAATCCATCTTTGTATAGTAATTGATATTTTTATTTGGAGACAATGTATTTAGTGGTATAATTATTAAGGTAAGCAGTGTGACTGCAATGCTCAGTAAACATCTGGACTTTTTCCATGATTCTTTCATTGAGACTCTGCTTCCTTTGTCTCAAGAACTACAGAAAACATCATGTGTAGGGAATAAGACACAAATTCCATGCAGTCTAGACTTGAATATCATACAACTCTAAACAGATAAGCTGTTGCAATGAAATTCTTCATGAGCAGGACAAACCTAATTAAATTACATTGCCAGTTCAAAATGTGACTTAATCCATGCAGCTCCCACCTGGGTATGCTCATGTTTTATGGTCTTTTTTACTTTTGGCAACAAATGTTATTACATCTACTTTCCCATAGCATTCTCCTACTGTTAATGGAGTGGGAAATGAAATATGCTTTTTTAACTTCCCTTGGGCTTTAAGTAAAGTTAAACTATGACTCGGCAACCAGGAATGGAAAACAATGAGAAACAACAAGCTAATTCTTGTAAATCAAGACCTTCCTTTCAGGTCAGCTGTAGGGTAAGCACTGGACGGCAAGGTCAGTTTGAAATGCAAGGTTGGTGGTTCAAACCCACTAGCTACACCTCAGAAACCATATACTGGGTCAGTATGAGTCACAAGTATGACTTGATGGCACTTAACAACAGCAAAAAGGCATACATAGGGAGTCATGGTGTGGCACTGTAGAATAAGTGCTTATAGGGACGCAAACTTACTGCTCCAAAATGACCACACCAAGGTCACCTCCACTTCCTTCTGCCTGCTCCTGCTACCTAGGAAGGGGCAGACAGCCCATCCTCCAGCTATCTTGCTTTCCTGCTTTAGGAAGCATTCTACATCCTTACTCCCACTATGCTTAAGGAAACCCTTTGTTCTCTAGGAGGAGACAGACAACCTGGCAAATTTGTCTCTTCTACCTCTTCTAGTTCCTAATATCATCTTTAACTTCCCTTGCCCTTGTGAATACACCACAATGTATGTTAACCCACCTATCACCCTTTCAAGGAAAAATTTTATGATCTAGCCAGCTGCCACAGGACACAGCTGTGTTCACCTTTTGTAGGTAAATTCCCACAACAGTAAACCATCTCCTTTATTCTCTTACTCTAATAAATTAATGCCTCTTGGAATTAGTGCTGGTTGTTTTTTTTTAATTTCCTGGCACCTGTGTAGTCAGAATTTGAGTTGTGCCCCATCAGCAACTGAAGGTCCCACAGGCTTTTCTCCCACAGACCCTACTCCATTCGCGTCATCAGAGTCAACTCTACTTTGTGGAGGCAGCTCTTCCCCAGTCACATTGTGAGTGCCTTCCAACCTAAGGGGCTCATTTTCCAGCACTGTATCTGACAGTCTTTCTCTGCTGTTCATAAGGTTTTCAGTGACTAAATATTCGGAAGTTGTTCCTCACTCCTTCTTCCTAGTCTGTCTTCCTCTGCAAGTTCACATAAGCATCCATTAATAATCAGAATATGAAATGTACGAAATATGAATTGAGGAAAATTAGACATTGTCAAAAATGAAAAGGAACACATAAACATCAATATCTTAGGCATTAATGAGCTGAAATGGACTGGTATTAGCCATTTTGAATCTGACAACCACATGGTTTACTATGCCCGGAATGACAAATTGAAGAGGAACACTGTTGCATTCATTGTCAAAAAGAACATATCCAGATTAGTCACGATGTACATAGCTGTCTGTGATAGGATAATATCCATGCATCTACAGGGAAAAACCAGTTAATACCACTATTATTCAAATTTATGTACCAACCACTAAAGCCAGTGAGGATGAAATAGAAGAATTCTACCAACTTCTTCAACCTGAAATTGATTAAATATGCAATCAAGATGCATTGATCATTACTGGTGATTGGAATGCAAAGGTTGGGAGCAAAGAGGAAGGATCAGTAGAATCAGTGGAAACTATGGCCTTGGTGATAGAAATGATGTTGGAGATCGCATGATACAATTCTGCAAAATCAATAATTTGTTCATTTGAAATACCTTCTTTACATAAGAGATGACTATACACATGGACCTCACCAGATGGAATATATAGAAATCAAATTGACTACATATGCGGAAAGAGACAATGGAAAAGCTCCATATCATCAGTCAAAACAAGGCTTGGGCAGATGGTAGAACAGGCCATCAATTGATCATATGCAAATTCAAACTGAAGCTGAAGAAAATGAAAACAAGTCCATGAGAACCAAAATATGACCTTGAATATATCTCACCTGAATTTAGAGTTCCTCTGAAGAACAGATTTGATAAACTAAATACAAAAGACCGAAGACCAGAAGAGTTGTGGGATGATATCAAGAACATCATACAGTAGAAAGTAAAAAGTCCTTAAGAAAACAAGAAGGAAAATGTCAAAAATGGATTTCAGAAAAGATACTGAAACTTGCTCTCCAGCATAGATATGCTAAAGCAAATGAAAGAAATGAGGAAGTCGAAGAGTTGAACAAAAAATTTCAAATATGAGCTTGAGACAATAAAGTCAAATATTACAACAAAATGTGCAAAGATATGGAGTCAGAAAACCAAAAAGGAATAACACGCTCAACATTTCTCAAGCTAGGTGAACTGAAGAAAAAACATCAAGCCTCGACTTTTGTTATTGAAGGATTCTCTGGGCAAATAATTGAATGATGCAGAAAGCATCAAAAGAAGATGGAAGGAAAGACTATACTCAATGGGAATACACGCTATGATTGGTGACCGCGCTCGTCACCAATAAGGGAAAGTGAGGGAAAAACAGCAATGAAGCCGCGAGCTAAGCTCTACAGTGTTCAATAGACTACTGTGAACCCGGGTGGAGACCTGGTTGGTCAGCAGTGTGGCAAGACCTGGGGACTCTTTGACCCAGAGTCAGAGACATAGCCACAGAGGACTAGAGAGGAGAGTGAAGCATCCAGTTGATAAGAAGAGAGGGCATGTGCACAAGAACACCCACACTTAAAGATAATACCCACTTGACTTGGCTTCAATGACTAGATGATCAGAGCTCAACCAGAAGAAGAAAGGAGAGGAAAAAAAGAGTAATCTGATACAATTTGATGAACTTGACCTACACCTATGGATGCAGTAGCTCAAAAGAGGGAACAAATCCCTACAGCAAGGATCATTCCCACACCCTCCATACACAGAGTAGACAGGGATGGGTAACTTGGCCATTGGCTACCCAAAATGGGGGTGTTACAAAGACAAGAAGTGACTGGCTTACAAGCTTTCAAGAGAGAACCTAGATTCAGAGGGCATGAAGGAAGGTAGAATCTCCATGGAGTAGTATCCAATCTGTCTACACAGGGCTGATGAAATGAAATGTGAATGGGTCTCTTGTGATACAATAGTGAATAATTGTTATCAGGACTGATTGTGAGGGTTGGAAATGTAAAGGCAAACATTTTGTAGCAAGGAGGGGAGTAATTAACTTTTCAGCCTAGGAGCAGAGGTCCCTGGGACCATCAAGGGCAAAGAGTTGAGAGAGGGACCCTACCCAGAGAAGCAGTGATGCTGAGATGGAGGCAGAGATGATGACGTGGAGAGATGGAGCAGTTGGGGACTTTAGACACAGAGAGTGAGAGGGGCTGTGTGCTGATGACCGGGAGGTGGGGGGTGGGGGGGTGGGCAGGCTTGTAGTGTATACCCTTTGGTTGGTTGATGATGTGTGAAGAGGATTGTAACCTTGGCAGTGAAATGACATATGATAGGATGAATGTAAAACTAATGTTCCCCCATATAAACTATCACATATTTTACAATGAAACATTAAAAAAAAAAAAAAAAAAGAAGATGGAAGGAATACACAGAGTCACTGTACCAAAAGGAAATGGTTGATGTTCAACCATTTCAAGAGTTAGCATATAATCAAGCACCAGTGATACTGAAGGAAGAAGTCCAAGGTGCATTGAAGGAATTGCCAAAGAACAAGAAACCAGGTATTGAAATAAAAATTGAAATCTTTCAAGAAAGTGAGGTGGCACAGGAGGCACTCACTTATCTATGACAAGAAGTTTGGAAGACAAATATCTGGCCAACTGATTGGAAGAGATCCATATTTGTGCTCACTCTAAAGAGAGGTGGCCCAACAGAATGTGGAAATCATTGGACAATATCTTTGATATCTCATGTGAGTAAATTTTACTAAAGGTAATAGAGAAATGGCTGTAAGCACACATTGACAGAGAACTTCCAGAGGTTCAAGCCGGATTCAGAAGAGGCTGCGGAATGAGGGATATCATTGCTGATGTCCGATGGCTCTTGGCTGAAAGCAGAGAATACCAGAAAGATGTTTACCTGTGCTTTGTTGACTACGCAAAGGCTTTTTTTAAAGTATTATTATTGTAAATTATGTGGGGTTTACATGGGAGAACATCGTGTTTACATTTAGCCTATGTATTTTGTTTCATTGCAATGATTACAATCTCCTCCATGCATCATCATATAACCAAAGGATATACCCCACAGGCCCGCTCCCCTCCCCTGGCTGTCAGAACACAGCCCCTCTCTCTCCCTGAGTCCCGTGTCCCTACTATTCCATATGTCTATGTCATCATCTCTGTTTCCATCGCTGACATCATTGCCTCTCTGGGTAGAGTCATGCTCTCCACTCTTCTCACTTGATGGTCCCAAGGACCTCCGCTCCTGGGCTGCAAATCAATCACTCCCCTCCTTTTGTCAAAAAACATCCACCTCTACAGTTCTGACTCTCACAGTTAATCCTGATGGCAATCACGCACTACTGTACCACAAGAGTCTTATCCCCATTTCCTTTCACCAGCCCGGTCCCAACAGCTTGGAAATCATTCAGTGGAGGTTCTACCTACCCCTGCCCCGTCTGGAACTAGGCTCCCACTTGAAAGCTTGCAAGACAGTCACTTCTTGCCTTTATAGGCCCCTAACCTCCATTTTGGGTAGCCATACTTATTCAACCTGTATGCTGAGCAAATAATACGAGAAGCTGGGTTCTATGAAGAAAAACATGGCATCAGGATTAGAGGAAGACTCATTAA
>NW_006408806.1:29138-31291 GCF_000296735.1 Chrysochloris asiatica | reverse complement strand
CCCAGATGTCCCGGGTCTTGGTGTAACTGCTGGCCATCCAGGTCTCCACCTGGGTTAACAGGAGTCTATTGAATGTGGTCGGACTTACATCCGAACTTCATTGTTGTTTTTTCCCCCTTTTCCCCTTATCGGTGACCTACATGGTCACCAGCCAGACCACATACCTGCTCATTTATTCCCTTTGAGTCTCAGTATTGGAAGGGAGTTTGCTCTGAGGGGATCCGACCACTTGCCTTGATGGCTTTCGGGCAAACAGCTTATTTGTTCTTGTGGTAATCAATCATACTGCCATTATTGTTTCTGATTTTTCCTGCTGGTCTTCAAGAAGTATCTTCTGTTCTTCTAGCTACTCCAGGCTGATCTTCTCATCCTTTCCAGTGGAAATTTCCCACCTCAGACAATTCTGGATGAGATTCTGGTTTCCACCTATGGTCTTAGGCATTACAAAAGCTTCACAGGAGGTCTCTTTCACTGGGCAATTTTAGCCCCTTTTAAGTATTCTAATCAGTTATAGGCTGACGACGGACTTACAAACTTTCTATTGTGATGTTTCTGTCTATTCCTTCCCCACCCCCCAAGTGTCTATTTCACAATAATAGACAAGGGAAACTAAGATTCACAAGACAGCCAAGCACGTTAACATTATTCCACTCTTTTACCCTTACAAACGATGCCTCATGTTATGGCTCACATTTCTTCTGGGTAAATACCAAATGGAAGAATTGCAGGATCATAAGGTATTTCTATTTCCAACCTTCTGAGGAAGTGCCATATTGCTTTCCAGAGTGGTTGGACCATTTTGCAATCCCATCAACAATGTAAGAGAGTCCCAGTCTCTCTGCATTCTCACCAGGATTTATTGTCCTTTATTTTTTTGATCTTTGATGTTATTGCTGGTGTGAGATGATATCTCATTGGTGTTTTGATTTGCATCTTTCTAATGACTAGTGATCATGAACATTTCTTCATATGTTTATTGGCTGCCTGGATCTCCTCCTTGGGGAAGTGTCTGTTTATGTCCTGTGCCCATTTTTTAATTGGGTTATTTGTCTTTTTCTTGTAGAGATGTTGTAGTGTCCTATATTTTAGAAATGAGTCCCTTATCTGATGTGACTTTGCAAAAATTTTTTTCCCATTTTGTGGGTTCCCTTTTTACACTTTCGGTGAAGTATTTTGATGCACATAAGTTTTTAATTTTTGGTATGTCCCAATCCTCTCACCACTCGTCTGTTAGTTTGCCATACTGTGGTGGATTGTGAGTTGCTGTGATTCTGAAAGTAATGTGACCGGAATTTTAAATACCAGCAGGGTCACCCATGGTGGACAGGTTTCAGGTGAGCTTCCAGAGGAAGACAGACTAGGAAGAAGGAGTGATGAACTACTTCTGAATATTTAGTCACTGAAACTCTTATGAATAGCAGAGAAACACTGTCAGATATAGTTATGGAAAATAAGCTCCTCAGGTTGGAAGGCACTCAAAATGCAACGGCAGAAAAGCTGCCTCCTCAAAGTAGAGTTGACAATGATGACGTGATTGTAGTAAAGGCCATGGTAGAAAAGTCTTTGGGACCTTCATTAGCTGATGGGGAGCAAGTCAAAATGAAAAGAAACAGCTGTAAACATCCATTGATAATCAAAACATTGAATGTACGAAGTATGTAACTGGGAAAATTGGAAGTTGTCAAAAATGAAATGGAATGCATAAATATCAATATCTTAGGCATTAGTGAGCTGAAATGGTCTGGTATTGGCCATTTTGAATCTGACAAGCACATAGTTAATATGCCAGAAATGACAAATTGAAGAGGACTGGTGTTGCATCCATTGTCAAAAAGAACATATCCAGATCAGTCATGAGGTACAACACTGTCTGTGATAGGACGATATCCATGCATCTACAGGAAAAACCTCTCTCTTTTTCTCTAAGGAAGACTCCTAACAAGATGGAATGGCCAGGTGGCATCATTGATGGCGTCAAGTGTGGCAGCGGTAGTGAGGTTGTCCCAGGATCAGACATTGTTTCGTTATGCTGTGCATGGGGTCACTATGAGTCGGTTCCGGCTCAATGGCACCTGACAGCAACAACGACAGGAAAAACCAGTGAATACCACTATTATTCAAATTTATGCACTGACTACTAAAGCCAGTGAGAA
>NW_006408806.1:25779-28240 GCF_000296735.1 Chrysochloris asiatica | reverse complement strand
TTCAAGGCTTGACTTTCATTATTTAAGAATTCTCTGGGAAAATTATGAATGATACAGAAAACATCAAAAGAAGATGAAAGGAATACACAGAGTCACTTTACCAAAAGTAATGGTTAATGTTCAACCATTTCAAGAGGTAGCATAGGATCAAGAGCCAATGATACTGAAGAAGGAAGTACAAGGTGCATTGAAGGAATTGGCAAAGAACAAGTCACCAGGTACTGATGGAATAAAAATTGAAATCTTACAAGAAAATGAGGCGGCACTGGAGGCACTGACTCTTCTATGTCAAGAAATTTGGAAGATGACTATCTGTCCAACTAATTGGAAGAGATCCATATTTGTGCCCATTCCAAAGAGAGGTGACTCAATGGAATGCAGAAACCATTGGACTATATCTTTGATATCCCATGCGAATAAAGTTTTACCTAAGGTAATACAGAAATGGCTGCAAGCATACATTGACAGAGAATTTCCAGAGGTTCAAGCTGGATTCAAAAGAGGCCATGGAATGAGGGATATCATTGCTGATGTCCGATGGATCTTGACTGAAAGCAGAGAATATCAGAAAGATGTTTACCTGTTCTTGATTGACTACACAAAGGCTTTAGATTGTGTAGATCATGGTAAGCTATGGACAACTTTTCGAAGTATGAGTATTCCGGAACACTTAATTGTGCTCATGAGGAATCTGTACATGGACCAAGAGGCAGTTGTTTGAACAGAACATGTGAATACTGAATGGTTTAAAATTAAGAAAGGTATGTGACAGGGTTGTATTCATTCACCATACTTATTCAAACTGTATGCTCAGCAAATTATCCAAGAAGCTGGGTTCTATGAAGAAAAATGTGGCATCAGGATTGGAAGAAGATTCATTAACAACCTGTGATATGCAGATGATACAACCTTACTTGTTGAAAGTGAAGAGGACTTAAAACATTTACTAATGAAGATCAAACAGCACAGACTTTGATATTGATTGCATCCAATGAAAATTAAAAAAATCCTCACCACTGGGCTAATAAACAACATTCTTATTAATGGAGAAAATACTGAAGTTGTCAAGAACTTCATTCTTCTTGTATCAACTATCAACACTCATGGAAGCAGCAGACAATAAATCAAATTACATATTGCATTGGGCAAAACTGTTGCACAAGACATTTTTAAAGTGTTGAAGAGCAAAGATGTCAGTTTGAGGTGCACCTGACCCAAGCCATGATATTTTCAATAACCTCATATGCATGCGAAAGCTGGACAGTGAACAAGGAAGACCATAATGCTTTTGAGTTATGGCGTTGGAGGAGAATATTGAAAGTGCCATGGGCTGCTTATAGAACCAACAGATCTGTGTTGGAAGAAGTGCAGCCAGAGTTCTCCTTAGAGGCCAGGATGGCCAAACTTTGTCTCTTATACTTTGGACATATTGTCAGGAGGGACTAGTATATGAAGAAAGATATCATGTTTGGTAAGGTGGAGGGTCTGAGAAAAAGGAAGATCCCCAGTGAGATGGATTGGTAAATTGGTAGCATCAATGGGTTCAAGTGTGGCAACAATAGTGAGATTGGTTCAATAGGATCAGGCAGTGTTTCGTTTTCCTGTGCATAAGGTCACTATGAGTTGGTACTGACTCGATGGCACCTAACAACAACAACATGTACTCAGAATGCTTTTCCCCTTTGGGCCTGAAACTCAATAGCACTGGACTGCTAAACACGAGGTAAGAGGTTCAAAACCACCAACCCCTTTTTATACACCTTATACAGGGTCATAAGAATTGGAACCAAATTGACAGTAATTAACAATAAGGCATTTATACTACATTCCAGCTAATAAATAGCAATAAAAAAATAAACAGATTGTAACCCTATTGCTATTAACTCCTTTTCAAACTCTGTATCCTTGGGGGATAAAAGGCAATTGATGTTAATTTTACTTAGTCACTGGGAACGTGAACATTAACTTAAACTGATTTATTTTAACTGTGAATTTTTTAAGGACTCTGCATTCTATTCATATATATAGACGATATCATGGATCTACTGACCTAAACAAAATGGAGTAGGTTTTGTCATTAAATCTCAGATGAAGACCCTGCAATTGTGGCAGCTTATAAACTGACTAAGATGACCCTATGGTCCTAGAAGGAAAACAGGACAAGGAGAATAGGATGTGCTTAAACCTACCCAGATAGTTATCTCAGGAATTAAGCAGCTGAGATGCTAAAGGTAAAATGTTTGAGGAAGACCAACCTGGAGTGACTAGAAGAACAGAAGGTACTTCTTGAAAGAAAGACCTACAGGAAAAATATAAAACAACATAGGCAGACCGACTGTTACTACAAGAACAAGCAACATGCTTACCCAGGAACATCAAGGCAAGTGGTCGGGTCCCCTCAGTGCAAACCCCCTTCTAAAACTAAGACTCAATGGGAATACAGGATATGATTGGTGACCAC
>NW_006408806.1:23259-25229 GCF_000296735.1 Chrysochloris asiatica | reverse complement strand
ATCCAGAGGGCCTGGAGGAAGGTAGAATCTCCAGTGTGTAGTATTCAGTCTGACTAGCCAGGGCTGATGCAATGAAATGCAGACGGGTCTCTTGTGATACAATAGTGAATAATTGTTATCAGGATTGATTGTGAGGGTGGGAAATGTAAAGGTAGATGTTTTATAGCAAGGAGGGGAGTGATGAACTTTTTAGTCTAGGAGCGGAGGTCCCTAGGACCATCAAGGAAGAAGAGCAGAGACAGGACCCTTCGCAGAGAAGAAGTGATGCCAGAAATGGAGCCAGAGATGATGACGTGGAGAAATGGAGCAGCTGGAGACTTTAGATCCAGAGAAGGAGAGCGACTGTGTGCTGAAGACCTGGGGGACACGGGGGAAGGATTGCATGGAGGGGATTGTAACCATGGCAATGAGACGATATACGATAGAATGAATGTAAAACCAATGTTCTCCCATGTAAACTATCACATAATTCACAATAAAACATTAAAAAAAAAAATGTTTGAGGAAGTTTATTGATTTATTGTTTCCTTTTACCAAAGAAGACTATCTTGATGTTAAAATAGATTAAATGTACATCCAAATGTAACTTACCCTATATAATGTGCCTGCTCTTCATAATGGTCAGGACAATCTTGATAAATTAGTCTTCCCATCCTTCAGACTGCTGACTTTCTGTAAATAAACCTTGGATAGGATCTCTCTCCATTTCTCTGATTGACTACAGTGACAGGTAGCAAACCCTCATTTGGCAACACACACACCCAGAGAAGGAACAACTCCTACTTATTTGCTGCTGTCCAATTGATTCTGATTCATGTCTACCTTAAGTAAAACAGAATGAAATGTTATCTAGTCCTGTCTTCCCTACAATCACAGCACATTTGAGTCCATTGTTTTGGCTATTATGCTAATCCATTTCACTGAAGGTCTACCACACCCTCACTGGCCCTCTAAGTCACCTAACATGATGTTCTCCTTTTCCAGCTGTTGGTCCCTCCAATGAAAGTAAGCCTGACAGTGTTCTGTCATGATCCATGAGGTTATCTGTAGCTAATTTTTTTATTGCCAGGCCTTTCTTCGTAGTTTGTCTAAGTCTGGGAAGCTCTGCTAAACCCTGTCCGCCAAGGGTGACCTTAATGGTATTTGAAATAATAGCAATACCCAAGCCACTATAATACAACAAAATGACAAATATGTGATGGAACTTATGTAATTTACCCAAGAATATTTCACTTAAATCAGCAGCATGCATGCATGCAGTTGTGTTAACTTCTGTCATGGAAAAGATTAAAGGAAAAAGAAATCGTTTTCTGAGACAAAGAACACTGTACTTTTCGTAAAACATATAGCTTGTTTGCATTGTCTCCTCTCTGGTTGTTCTGGGCTAATGGATTGAAGAAGATAGATAAGCTCATTTTCCTTTTATCCCTGTTGTTGTTGTTGTTGTTAGGTGCCATCGAGTTGGTACCTACTCATGGCAACCCTATGCACAACAGAAAGAAATACTGCCCTGTCCTGGGTCAACCTCACAATTGTTGCCACTCTTGAGCCCATTGATGTTGCCATTTTGCAAATCCATCTCTCTGGGGACTCTTCCTCTTTTTCTCTGACCCTCCACCTTACCAGACATGATATCTTTCTCCATATACTGGTCTGAAGTATGAGAGTTGAAGTGTGGCCATCCTGGCCTCTAAAGACCACTCTTGCTGCACTTCCTCCAGCACAGATCTGTTTGTTCTTTTGGCAGCCCATGGCACTTTCAATATTCTCCTCCAACACCATAACTCAAAAGCATCAATTCTTCTGTGGTCTTACTTATTCACTGTCCAGCTTTTGCATGAATATGAGGTTATTGAAAATACCATGGCTTGTGTCAGGGACACCTTAAAACTGACATCTTTGCTCTTCAACACTTTAAAAATGTCTTGTGCAGCAGATTTGCTTAATGCAATATGTCATTTGATTTCTTG
>NW_006408806.1:13911-23159 GCF_000296735.1 Chrysochloris asiatica | reverse complement strand
GGGAAGGAGGGGAAGGTGGAGCACAGGGCAGGGATTAGAGACAGGATAGTTTGGGTGCTGGGGAGGGGCAATATACAAGTAGGGAGAGGGGAATGGAAGAACAAAACAAATGGGAGAACAATTAGGTTTCAATGGGCTAAGTGGGACAGAGGTAAGATGTGGTAATCTATTTCTGAAAGACCAGTCACTGAAAGCCCTAAGGAGAACAGTTCTAGTCTGACATACATGTAGTTGCCAAAAATCAGGATCAGCTCAATGGAAACTGGTTTAATCTTTGGGCTATGCCTTGAGGTCCAGCAGAGAGAGAGGCAATGACTAGAAGCTGGAGGGATTGCAGTCATGGATATATGTGTACACACAGTGCTGTTTAATGACCCATCAGAAAACTTATAGCATAGATTTGGTAGAAGGAACATGCTCTGTCTTTCTTCTATCATCTCCCTCAATCCCAGCACTGTATTGATATGGTAAAGACACCAGAGTGCGCATGCCATACCATACCAAGGAGGTAATCATGATATATTTTCTTGAAAGATTTAGGATTATCTTTTAAGAAAAATGAAAAACTACATTGCTAAGAAAAGGGCCAGGAAAATTGTAATGAGAGAAAAAAAATCATGACAATGCATCTGCTCATTCTTTGAGGATAGCAAGGGCTATCATCCCACAAGAATTTCATTGGAAGACCTTACCCCATCCATCCTACAGCCCCTGTAGCATTCTTTTTGTTCCTTAAACTTAAATAACACTTTAAAGGCACATAATTTGAGTCCCAAAAGATGCCCAAACAGCCATGGTGATTTTGTGTAAATTGAAGAGTGCAGAATTCTTTGGGGAAGAAGGAAAAAGAGGTGGAACACCATCCTCAGAAGTATATAGACCTAGATGGAGGATGTTGAGAAACAATAGGTTAACATATTGATATTTTTGCTTAATCAAATTTTCTGTGATTTTTGTAGCAATCCTTTTTGACTTACCTTCATATAGAGAGAAGATTCTGAGTAGGGAAGAAAGAAGGATGCCGTAAGAAGTTTCATTTCTGCATGAGCAAATGCAAGTTAAGAACTCTAATAATTTGGCATAAATTATAGGTGATGTTATTTCTGCTCATTGCATGACAAATCTTGGCTATTTGTATTTTACATATTGTACTTGAAGGGAGATTGGCATATTTAAAATCTCTAGATAAATTGGCGAGCTTGGTCTGAGACTCCGGGACTGTGGTAGCAGTAGCAGAGTGTTGTCTTTGAGGCTGAAGTGCTCTAGCTCTGACTAAAGCCATTTCTCTGTCCCAAGTTTTGTTTGTCTGGTTTTTGTACCAGTGGTAGGGAGAAGGTGTAATCATGTAGTGAACACAAGTTCCATTGTTATAGTCACCTTACTCTCTGAAACCCAAATGAGAAGACATGGTATAATACACTAGCTGCTATTGTAAAATATACAAAATTAGAGCTTGACTATCTAGAGGCTTATGACTTATCAAATTTGTGGAAGGCTATTCATAAGAAGGAGTCCTGTAGGATAAGCACTGAGCTGCTAAACACAAGGTCAGTGGTTCAAACCTACTAGCCACTTTTTGGAAACACTGTATAGGGTCACTATGAGTTGGAACCAACTCCACGGCATTTAACAATAATCCCTCAAACTCATGAATTTATGCTATATGGCAAAAGGGATTTTAAAGATGTAATTAAGATGAAATAAAAAATTCAAATCCACTGCCATCCAGTTGATGCTAACTCATAATGATACCATGGGGTAGAGTAAAACGTCCCCAAAGGGTAAATATTTATCGGCGTGGTGATGGTGGTTGTGTACTGCGGAGTCAGTTCCGACTCATAGTGACCCTGTGCAGGGTTTCTGAGGCTATAAACCTTTATGGGAGCAGAAAACCTCATCTTTCTCTCGTGGAACAGCTGATATTTTCAAACTGCTGACCTTGAGGTTTGCTAACCTCAAGCAGCCCAATTCATAACCACTACACTACCAGAGCTCCTTATTTATCGAAGAAGACAGCTACATATTTCTCCAGCAGAGTGAACATTGGTGGACCAGAGGCTAAGTGTTTGCTGTAATTAACATTGTTGTTGTTAAGTATCATCAAGTCAGTTCATAGCCACCCAGTATCTGAGGAGTGGCTGGTGGGTTTGTGGTCCAGTACTTATCCTACAGTGCTACACCGTGACTCCCAAACAAGATGTTGTTCTCAAGTGCCATAGAGTTGGCTCCCACTCATAGTGACCCTGTATAGGGTTTCCAAGACTGCAAATCTTTGAAGAGCTGAAAACCTCATCTTTCTTCTAAGCAGTGACTATTGGGCTTATTCCACAAACCTGTAGTTCACAGACCATTGCTTACCCTACAAAGCCACAGCACTAATCAAATTAGATGGTTGTTGTTAAGTGCCAGTAAATTGGTTTTGACTCATCACAACCCTGTATAGCAGACCTGGTGTGGCGCTATGGGTTAATGAGCTGGGCTATAAAGTCAGTTGGAACCACAAGGTCAGTGGTTCAAGCTCATCCGACGTTCCTCAGAAACCCTAAACAGGGTCGATATGTGTCAGAGCAGACTCAACGGCACTTAACAACAACAAAACCCTGCATAGGGTTTCCAAAGAGCAACTTGTGGGCTTGAACTTCTGGCCTTGTGGTGAGCAGTCCAGTGCTTATCCTACAGTGCCACACCAGAACTCCATTACAGTTATGATGGAGAAAAATAAGAAGAAGAAGGAAGAAGAGACATTATTTGAAAACCCCTAGTTTCCAGACTTTTAATTTTTTTTATCGTTAAAAAAGACACACCTTTAGATTGAAAAAGAATAAATTCAAATATATTTGCTTTAAGCATTTATTCTCAGAAAAGAGAAACTAATATAGAATATACAAATCAAAATCAATAATAGATTGTAAACTAGAGATTTTGAAGCTACCAAAGAAAAGAAATGTGAATTCAAGAGTAATCTATTGATTATTACATCTGGGATATTACATTATATGGATTCCTGGTGTAGCATTGTAGAATAAGCACTGAACTGTGAACCACAAGATCAATAGTTCAAACCACCAACTGCTCCTTGGAAACTTTATACATGGTCTCTATGAGTCAAAACTAACCCCACAACATTTAACAACATCAGATTATAATACATTCAACTAAACAGTGGCTCCATATGCCCAAGAAAGAAAGTTTTCTGGAAGGCAGTTGTTGATGTAAAAATCATTGCTTAATGTTAAGTTTGCTTTTAATAACTCCTTGGCAGAATCCTACTAGCAATTATAACACAAAGTAAAGTATATTGAAATAACATGGGTGAAAATATTAAGAGTCTGAAATTCATTTTATTTAGAACACTTGTCCTTTGTTTTACACTTGGAGGTTCGACTGATGTTGACTTCATTTGGAATTTACATCATTTGACCAGACGGTTCATAAAGCTACTATAGACTCAGAGAGGATTATTTGCTAAAATAACTTTGTTTTTAACATCAAAGAAATGTATGTGTCCACATGGCCTACTTTAAAATCTTAGTACCTACTATGACAGTTCAGTGTTTACCACTTTTAGACTGTTAGTATAGTACCTTGCCCTTATCTAGTAGCCTCTGAAACTAGGAAAAAGTGATATATGGTTGCATATTTAAACAAATGTTGAATAGCTATTAACATCAACCTAAAGATCAAGAAAAATTTGCCTTTAAACTCTCAATCTTGTAATCTTAATTTTTTTGTACTCATATTTGATTCTTGTGATACCAATTATGGTAGATTAAAGGAGGATAACTTCAAATTTGTTGCTGTTCTTTTCATCGAAAGATGAAGTCTACTTTTCTCCTTAAATGTTGTCTGACTTTAGTGATTTGCTTAACCAAAAGAATACAATGGAAAATACTTTCTGGGACTTCTGAGACTAGTTCTTAAGAAGTTTTGCAACTTTTATATGGGTCACCTGTAAAACTATGAGGGCTCTGCACTGTCACATGAGAAATCTAACTAACTGGAGCCCACCATGATAGACAAGTGTCCAGCTAGTAGTCCCATTATTCTAGCAATAATTTCTGTAATGTCTGATATACAAGTGAAGTTGTCTTGGACTCTCCAAAACAGTCTATTATCCAGCCAATACCACTGAGTAGTCTCAGTCAATTCTATGAGGAAAAGAAGAATCATCTAGCTAAGATCTACCTGAATTCTTCATCCATAAAACTGTCAGATAAAATAAATTTTCAAAACTTTTCATTGTGAATTGAGTGAATGTTTACAGAGCATATCATCAGTTTGACATTCAGAAAATCATATGCTTTGCTTGATTATAATGATTGCAATTCCCTCCGTGTTCCATCAGATAACACTACTTACTTTATTTCCTTTAGATATTGCTTTCCTCCTTATGTCTCCTGTTCCCTTCATCTTTTCCCTGCTAACCTCCCTCTTGTTGTCTATTGTCTGGCCCTGTTACCTATTTAGCATTTGTCTTACCTTCTAGCCAGTGAATAAGTCTTTCTCCTACCCACTCCCAGTAGCCATCAGAGAATGCTTCATATTTTTCAGATCACTGCATTTTCAGGTAGTTAAATTGTGTGTATGAACACACATTGGTTGCTTCAAAATTATAACCAGTGATGAGACTACTCAGACTTCATTATCTAATCCAATTGGGTCAACATACAAGATATTAACACAGTGTTGGAAAAGGAAAGCTGTTATTTTTATTTCAACAGTAGATGATAAAACCAGATTACTTATAAAAAGCATACATTATAAAACGGGACTGGACTTAAAGTGGACCAGTCTCTTCAGGCTGTATAATCACCTTATATAGGCAAGGAACCCACTTATGACTAAAAGGGAACCTACTGACCTTTCCCAAATTACTGTTATCCATTTCTGTGTCCTTAGGCAGGCACACTATGTATCAGGGATCAGCAGGTGTCTCACTCTTTCAGCAGGTGTGTCATCAGGTCAGGTTGGGTACTTTGCTGAGTCATTCTCTTTCTCTATGCATTTCTCTCTGTGACTTTTTTTGGCTGGGTCTGACTCCCTGTGCTTGGTGGTGCTTAGTGATCTAATTTTCACCCAGCAGGTTTGGGACAATCCTGGGCCAATGTCAGTGACAGGGTAAGGCAGGCATCATGCCATCTCTTGAGACCAAGCTTTAATGAGGAACCACTTTATAATTTTTTCTAAAGCCTCTGCTGCATTTATAACCATCTGCGTAGAGGTTCATAATTCCACTGTCAACCTCTTGTCAAGAGGCATCCAGTTCCACTCCATGGGCTGTCTTTTTCACCACCCCAATCTGTTTTTCTCATGGTTCCTGCCATTCTTATACTTGCTGCCAATTGTTTGCCACTTGGCCTGCTATTTCTCTCTTTTTTTTTTTTCCTGCTATTTCTCTTGATCTTAGTTCTTATTAGTTCAGTAAGTATCACTAGCTCAATGTCTTTAACCTACATTACAGTTCTTCTTGGTGGTTCTCTGTTCTAGGACTTGTGCCTAAAGGACACACTCCTTTCTGGATCTCATCTCTCATACTTTGGACATATTGTCAAGAGGGACCAGTCACTGGCAAAGGATATCATGTTTGGCAAGGTGTAGGGCCAGAGAAAAAGTGGAAGACCCCCAGTGAGATGGATTGGCACAGTGGCAGCATCAATGGACTCAAACATATCAATGATTGTAAGGTTGGTCCAAGACCAGGCAGTGTTCTGTTGCACATAGTGTCAGTATGAGTCATTACTGACTCAATGGTACCTAACAACAATAGCAACTACTACCTCCTGCAGTTGGAAATTGATCAAATTTGTATTCAAGATGCATTAATAATTACTGGTGATTGGCAATTACAGTCTTGAAACCAAGAATGACAATTGGTAGCTGGAAAATATCACCTTGATAATAGACGTGACACCAGATATCACATGACAAAATTTTACAAGACTAACAAATTATTCATTGCAAATAACCTTTTTCAACAACATAAGTGACAACTATACGTACGGACCACTACTTGTCTGTCAGATTGTTGTTGTATGGTGGCTTCTGTGTTGCTGTTAGGATAGAAGCTGTGTCATTGGGTCACCCATGGTGGACAGATAAGCTGAGCTTGAAGACTGAGACATACTAGGAAGAAGGAGAAGTGGACCACTTCAAAATGATCAGCCATTAAAAACCCTATGAACAGCAGTAGAACACTGTCAGATATAACACGGGAAGATGGCCCCCTCAGGATGGAAGACACTCAAAATATGACTGGGAAGAACTGCCTCCTCAAAATAGAGTTGATGTCAATGAATGGTTGTAGTTAAGTTTTGGGGACCTTTACTTGCTAATGTGGCACAACTCAAAATGAGAAGAAATGAGCGGCAAACATCTATTAATAATCAGAACATGAAGTATGAATCTAGAAAAATTGGAAGTTGTAAAAAATGAAATGGAATGCATAAACATCGATATCCTAGGTATTGTTGAGCTGACATAGACTGGTATTGGTAATTGTGAATCTGACAATCACGTGATTTACTATGCCGGGAATAATAAATTGAAGAGAAATGGCACTGTATTCATTGTCAAAAAGAACACTTCAAGATCTATCTTAAAGTTTAATGTTATTTGTAATATGCCTACAAGGAAGACCAGTAAATGTAACTACTATTCAAATTTACCAACCACTAAAGCCAGTAATGATGAAATTGAAAAAGTCTACAAACTTCTTCAGTCTGAAATTGATGGAACATGTAATCAAGATGTATTGGTAATTACTGAAAATTGGAATGCAAAGATTGGAAACAAAGAGGAAGGATCAGTAGTTAGAAAATATGGCCTTGGTGACAGAACGATGCTGGAGACAAGTGATAGAATTTTATAAAACCAATAACTTTGTTGAAAGAGATGATGGAGAAGTTAATATCATCAGCCAAAATAAAGCCAGTCACTGACTGTGGAGTAGATTATCGATTGTTCATATGTAAATTCAGGCTGAAGCTGAAGAAAATTAACACAAGTCCATGAAAGGAAAAAAAAAATGACCACGAATATAATGTATCTGAATTTAGAGATCATCTCAAAAACAGACATGATGCGATAGGCAATAATGACTAAAGAGCAGATGAGTTGTGGGATGACATACAAACATCATACAAGAAGAAAGACCAAAGTGGATGGAAAAAGATTCTTAAACATGGTCTTGAGCATACAGAAGCTAAAGTGATGGAAAGAAATGATGTAAAAAGCTGAACAGAAATTTTCAAAGGTCAGCTTCAGAAGACAAAATCAAATATTATTATGAAATGTTCAAAGATGTGGAGTTAGAAAACCAAACAAGAGTACACTCAGCATTTCTCAAGCTGAAATAACAGAAGAAAAAATTCAAGTAATTGGTTGCAATGTTGAAGAATTCTATAGGCAAAACATTGAATGATGCTGAAAATATTAAAAGAAGATGAAAGTAACACATACAGTAACTTTACCAAAAAAGAATTGGTTGATGTTCAAGAATTTCAAGAGGTAACATATGATCAAGAACCTATGATGTTGAAAGAAGAAGTTCAAGTAACACTGAAGGCATTGGCAAAAATCAAGGCTCCAGAAATAGATGGAATACAAATTCAAATGTTTTAACAAACAGATGCAGCATTAGAGGTTCTCACTCATCTATGTCAAGAAATTTTGTAGCTAGCTTCCGGGCCAACAACTGGAAGAGATACATGTTTGTGTCCATTCCAAAGAAAGGCAGAAATTATCAAATAATATGATTAATTGCACTTGCATGTAAAAATTTCCTATAGATACTTAAAAAACAATGGCAGAAATACATCAATAGAGAGCTGCCAGAAATTCAAGGTGGATTTAGAAGAGGATATAGAATAAGGATATCATTGTTGACATCAGATGGATCTTGGCTGAAAGCAGAGAATACCAGAACTATGTTTACTTCTACTTGATTATCGTTCTCTGTTTGTGTGGGTCAGGATTTGGGACAAATCACAGAAGATCTGGCTTATTTCTGATCGACTTTATCAGGGCCTGAGCTGGGAAAACATGAAAACTGGGGGAATCATGATGGGTGAAGGATTTATATCATATGGTGACACCTTCCCTTATATGTCTGAAGATTGATGTTGGATGTTATCTAGGACCTCAGCAGCCCTACTAGATGGGGCACCTAAATGGGACCTTTGCATGTGGTTTCTCCACATGGGTAGTTGGGTTTTTCCACAAAGGTTGTTGCTCTATATTTGTTGCTCTATTGCAAAAGTGAAAAATTATCCCAAGGTTACATGGCTGTCCTGCCTTTTTGACCTACTATTGAAAATTGCATATGTGCTTTCTGCTATAGTCATAGTCCCATCCAGATTCAAGCCTAAGAAAGATGAACTTAAATGACCAGCTGTTTTGCCTGTAACTAAGAGGTTTCCAGAACGCAAGACTGTCATTACTAAAACTGTGAAAGTTCCATGCAAACCAGGATAAATTGGTCATCCCATATACTCTTCATTTTCTAGTGACTGTGGTTGTTAAGTACCATGGAGTCAGCTCCGACTCACAAGTCAGTGACCCTGCACAAGGTTTCCGAGGCTGTAAATCTTTATGGGAGCAGAAAGCTTCATCTTTCTCCTGCGGAATGGCTGGTGGTTTCAAACTGCCGACCTTGAGGTTATCAGCCCAATTCGTAACCACTACTCTACCATAGCTTCTTTTTCTAGTGGCAGAAGTGTCAAAGTCTTATTGTATTAAGAGCATATAGTGTTGAGTCATTTTTATAAAATACATTCTACCACAAGTATTTTGTTTATTTAGAATATATCACAATAACACTAATTTAACTAATGGTGCGAGGGCAACAGTCAATTCATTGGAAAACAAATTTCATGAGGGCCAGGATTTTTCCTTTTTCATTATTACTGGGTCTCAGGACCTAGAATTATGTCAGATAGATAGTTAATGCTAATAAATCATTGTGGAGTGACTGAGTGAGTAAACATACCATTCCACTATATAAAGTTCAGCTTTACCTTATCTTCTTGATTGGTAACAACTGGAAGGGGAATTGTTTAAAATGTTTGGACTGATAGTTGTTGTTGTTGTTGTTGTTATGTGCCTTGGAGTCAGTTCCAACTCATAGCGACCTAGCATAGGGTTTCCAAGGCTACAAAACTTTACAGGAGCAGAAAGCCTCATCTTTCTCCTGCGGAACAGCTGGTAGTTTCGAACTGCTGACCATGAGATTAGCAGCCCGATTAATAACC
>NW_006408806.1:10004-13811 GCF_000296735.1 Chrysochloris asiatica | reverse complement strand
AGTTGATCCAAGAAGAATGAAGTCCTTGACAACTTCAATCTTTTCTCCATTGATAAGAATGTTGTTTATTAGTCCAGTGGTGAGAATTTTTGTTTTCTTTACATTGAGCTGCAATCTATACCAAAGGTGTGGTCTTTGATCTTCATCAGTAATTATTTTAAATTTTCTTCACTTTCAACAAGCAGGTTGTATCATCTGCAAATCACAAGTTGTTAATGAGTCTTCCTCCAATCCTGATGCCACATTTTTCTTCATAGAACCCAGCTTCTTGGATTATTTGCTCAGCAAACAGGTTGAATAATATGGTGAAAGAATACAACCCTGTCGTACACCTTTCTTAATTTTAAATGATTCAGTGTTCCCATGTTCTGTTCAAATAACTGTGTCTTGTTCCATGTACAGATGCCTCATGAGCACAATTAAGTGTTCCAGAATACTCATACTTCACAATGTTTTCCGTAGCTTGTCATGATCCACACAATCAAAAGTCTTTGCGTAGTTAATAAAGCACAGGCAAACATCTTTCTGGTATTCTCTGCTTTTAGCCAAGATCCATCAGAAGTCATTTAATGTCAACTAAATGGACTTCTGATATGGTGCTGTAGGATAAGCACAGGACTGCAAGGTCAGTTTAAACCACAGGTCAGTGGTTCAAACTTACAAGTTACTCTTCAGAAATCCGAAACTGGGTCACTATGAGTCCAAACCAACTCAATAGCACTTAACAACAACAGTAACAATAATATTGACTATATTGGAGTCCTGGTGTGATGTTGTAGGATAAGTACTGGACTGTTAACTGTAAGGTCAGTAGTAACTCCTTGGAAATCCTATGCAGGTTTGCTATGAATTCGAACCAACTTGACGGCACTTAACAACAATATAGATTGAAAGGTTTATTAATATGCCAGGGCTGTGCACACAACATCACACTATAGCTTTGGAGATCACAAAGTAAATAAAGATAGACACAAAGGGACTTCAAAAAGTTCATGGAACAATGGATTTGGAAGATAATAGATGATTTCCACAAATTCTTTGAAGTCCCTCATGTGGTCCTTATTCTCAGTGAAGCAAAAACTAACCAAATAAACAAAAGACCAAGTAAACAAATATCTGAAGTGATTCATAGGGAAAAACTAGGTTCTGAAATAGGGCAGGGAGTGGAGGAGGGAGTACAGATAGGAAACTGATTTTGCACAGGGAATTGGGTAGATAAATAGTGCTAGCTTAGTTACAAAACAGAACTCAGACTTGGAAAGGAACATTCTAGACCAACAAACTACAAAAGCAAAAGTTTTAAGGTAGGAAATGATTTGCATGCTACATCTAGGTTTGAATAGAAACACAGTCATATATAAAGCTCTGGTAATATGGTGGTTAAACTCTTGGCTGCTAACCAAAAGACCACTGTTTTGAAATACATTTTCCTGAAGTCTGTTTTTGTAAAAGATTTACAGCTTTGGAAATCTTATGGGGCATTTCTACTCTGTTCTATAGGGTTGCTATACATTGGAAGTGACTTGAAGGCACACAACTTGTTGAAAATTGGTGTGAAAACTAAGCTTTCTTATGGAAAAACACCTTCAGAAAGTGTTGCTTCCCTTTTCTGCCAATATTTTATTCCTTCACATGAATTCTTTCCAGAAGCCACAGCAATAGCAGCAGCAACAAACTGTTACCACTTCCCAATGTTAAGTGTCATTTTGTTCCAAGTAACATATACTATTAAAACATACATATGCATACATCAAAAATCATTTGGAAACTCTGAGATTCACCTATACCCTAACAACTGTGAAAGTCACAGATGATCATATCTATTTTCTAATCCTAGTGTGTTTCCGTGGCTGCAAAAAAACAAACAAGATCTAAATGTAGCAGATGGAATCCTTCACTTTGTGAGTTTTCAACAATAGAGTAATGTGTATTTAATCAATTTTCATCCTGAGTTAATTGAATCTCTTTTATATTGACTATTCTACAAATCTTCACAATGTTGCTGTATCACCACCAAGATTTGTGTTTTTTTTTCTTATTATCAATAGCCATTTTATATTTATAAAAGCTCTACAAAAATATCTGTCTGTTTATATGACCTTTCAAAATTATTCCAGTTGGACTTTGTCAAACAATTGTACCCTTGTTTTCTTAACAAGCAAGTAACCTTTCATTTCTTGGAATAAGAACATTTGATACATTAAACGGTTAGAACAATTTAAGTTACAGAACTTAACAAACACTATTCTTCAAAACACGTTCCTCTGAGACCAAACCATAACCATAAAATGACCCACAAGAAAATAATTCCTGGAATTAGTATCTGTATTCCCTCTGTGATTTCCTGCAAAATAAGTGGCTGTACATAAGCACATATGCACACTCCTCAACTAGCATAAACCCCAAACCACATGGTGGCTGTCATGATTGCATACAAACCTGAGGATGGAAGCCAGATCTGGACTCACAGTGGCCTAGATCCCTAGGACTTGTGTCCTTGCTTATACAAAATTCCTGAGATGTGAAAATAGAAACATTTTCTTTTAGGAATAGCCTACCCTGCCTTGAATTTGAAGAGCAGTTAATTTCTTTGTCCTGTTGCCATCCAGACTTCTAGTTAGTGAGGTTGAGATTGCTAGGAAAAGCTAATGGGAAAGAAGACGTTCATGCTCAGTAAGGCCTGCAAAAAAATGGAAAGAGAGCCATTTGGAATCTGTCATGCTGGTGGTAGGGCACAGAATCCCAACAGAAACAAAATTTGTGGCATAGGTGAAGTGAAACTAAGTGAATTTACTTATTGTAAACAGAGTTAGGGTGAGTCATGTGAGTTAAAAATCTAACAGACGAGTGAAAACAAGATGGCAGATGGGGTAGAAGTGCAGAGATGAGCTCTGCCGGGAACAATACAGAATACAGGACCAAGAAGGCTCAGGGAATGGTCCCAGTACTCTGAACCACATATAAAGAAATATTTAGAAGGTTGGAAGACTTACAGCTGGGGAGTTTGTGGCAGAAGCAAGAAATCCATTGCTTCCTGGTTTGGGACACTCAGCTGCTCCAGAAGCTGCCATTTTGAGTCAGACCAAGTGGGTAAAGGATCAGAGCAGCCACGGACACCTGACAGAGTCACAGAGATAGAGGTGTGGACATTCTATTTGTTTTGGTACCTTTTCGTTGGTCCCTTGCTGTCTGCGTACCTTCATTCTGGTAACTATAGGGGTGCCTGAGCTAGTGGATACCCCAGCCCCACCCTCGGAGGGTTCTACTACGCATGTGCATAGATCTCCCCGAAATTTAATACCAAACTTAAAACCAAATGGCTGACAGATACTCAGCCCAAGACCAGGCCTTGAACTTTTCTTGTTTGCTTTTTGTTCTGCTTTTTAACACAGGAAAGAGAAGAAGAGGGCTATAGGGAGGGAAAGAGAGCTCATATTAGGCTACAGATTTTTTTTTTTTTTTTTAATTTTCAAGGATAATTTTTCTTTTCTTTTTTTCTTTTCTTTTCTTCCTTCTTTTTCTTCTCTCCCTCCTCTCTCTTTTCCGTGAATAGAGACTCCAGTATCAGTCTTGGTTTTGTTGTTGCTGTTTTTCAGTCTTTAAAAAAATTTTTTTTTCTGGTATTGTTTTTCTGTTATATGCTCCCCCTTCTGCCTTTGGAGGACTCTTTGTTTCCCAATATTACACAAGAAGAGTCAACAACTGCTATCATACAGCCAACCTACAATCACACCCTATAAAACACCAAAACCCAGGCAAGAACCAATACCAACTGCATATAGCAGGGAAACAGACAACACCTGTGAA
>NW_006408806.1:2097-7651 GCF_000296735.1 Chrysochloris asiatica | reverse complement strand
ATATTCACAGTTATTAGGGAAGTTAACACATTACACAATTCAGTATTAGAAATGATCACGGAACAATTGTTCCAGTAAGGACAGCATTTCTAAGCCATGTGCACAGGCAGCCCTCTCTCTGCCCAGGCAATGTTACAAAGCTCCTTTAGGGCTGCTGATAAATGTTCACAGGGCACACCACTCCACCATAAACCTCAGCCTGCAGGCACTTGGTGCTAAACTATGCAAATTAAGTGCCTGGAGTCATCCCAATATACAAATAAACCTCCTGCCCAAAGTCATTCAGCTTCATTTGCCCTGTGGGCTGGGAAGCCCATCACTCTTCTTTTGGTGCTGCTGCTGCTCCTCTACCACTTCTCCAGTGTCACAGCTTTCTGTCCCTGTGTCAAGAAAGTTCAGTTTACTGAGATCTGCAGGTTAAAGAATGTACTACACTCTTGGCTCTTCTTCTTTCATGGTGGTGAGATATCCCCCTTCTGCTTCTCAGATGGTTCATTTTATAACCATGCTAGAGTCTCCAGATTTTAAAATTCCAATGAACTCTGCTAACATGCACAATTGAATCACATCATCCTATTAATACCTTCTTCCTCCTTCTCTTATTCAGACTTAGCAGGGCAGAAACTTTGTTTGGTGGGAGTTACAGACAATGGCTAGAAGAGACATTAGGCAATTCATTATACTACAGTGACAATCTTCTAGGCAGTAGAAACTAGAAAACCAGTCAACATCAATAATCTTTTGGAGGATGCCAATCAAGCCCCATGAGACCAACCTCTGAATTCTCCCTCTCAAGTGAAATTAATAGGCAGAATCTTAGATGGCTGTGCAACAACACCAAAGCAAGAGGGTGTAAAACCCAACTAAAAAACTGTCTTCAAATGAATTTTACTCATAGCAGCCCAACAGGACAGAGTACAACTGCCACATAGGTTTTCAAGGTATACATTTTATGGAAGCAGACTGCCACATCTTTCTCCTGCAGAGCTGCTGGTTTCAAACAGCTGAGTCAGCAACTGAGTGCTAAAGTACTGCACAACCAGGGCTTCTTTATAGGATAACCAGGGGTCCTGGTGTGATGCTATAGGAAAAAGCACTGGACACAAGGTCGCTTTGAACCACAAGGTTGGTGGTTCAAACTTACCAGCCACTCCTCAGAAACTCTATACAGGGTTGCTATGGGTTGGACCAACGGCACTTAACAAAAACAACAGAGTTTCTTATATCTGCTAGATAGCTAAAATATTCCTGTTGTGACCAAAATCCTTTAAAATCCATATCTCTTTTCACATTTAAATAGTGGTTAGGAATACTACTTCTGCTTCAGAAAATCTAAAAAGAAAAGCGTGAATAGGTCATTTTCTATAATTAGGACCTAAACAACAGCCATTCCTTGGAAACCCTATACGGGGTCACTATGAGTCAGAACTTACTTAACAGCACTTAGCAACAATCATTTGATAGAGGAATTGTTGTTGTTGTTACATGGCATTTAATTGATTTAAATTCAGAGGGAGACCAAGTATACGGTTTCTAAGGAATAGCTGATGGGTTTGAATCACCAACCTTCTGGTTAACAGTCCAGCATTTATCCTACAGCACCACACCAGGACTCTGATAGAGGAATAGAATTTAGGAAAAGTTAGGAAAGGGTGTTAATGCTTTGAATCAGAATCCTTTAAGAATATAACATAACCATTATAGGAAATAGAATGGAGAGAATATATTCATAATACTACAGCACAGATAACAGCAAATAAATACAGTTAATGTGTATATATACACAAATACTTATTTTGTTTTTCAATATTAGGAATATATTGTCCTTATTTTATTAATCAATTAATAATTATCTTGAACATATCATATTCTAATTTAAGTATCATGAAATATTCTTATATAATACAATTAGGATAATCTTAATCCTGAAGTCACTTTTTCTTCACTTTGTACTAGAATTGAAATTTAAGACCAAGTAACCAGATTCTTTTTAGCGATCTTAGAAACAAATATGCATTATGACAAATATACACTTCCTTTTCACATTGCCTAAATAGTCTTGGTACTGAGAAGTAGATATATATAATATTTATTTATTCTGAGTGAAAAATTCACTTTTAAGTGATACTGAGAAACACTCACTTGTAAAAATTCATAAGACTGTGATGGAAGAAATCCTTATTTTTGAGCATCTATTATATACCTCCACCACTCATCTGTTAGTTTGTTGTATTGTGGTGGCTATGCCACCACTATTTTAAGTGCTGGAGGGTCCCAAGGGTGGACATATTTAATCTGAGTTTACAGACTAGGAAGAATATTCTGGTGTTATCTGACAGTCTTTCACTGCTATTCATAAGCTTTGCAGTGGCTGATAATTTGGAAGCACTCCACTTCTTCTTCTGAGTCTGTCTTAGTTTGGAAGCTCAGTTGAAACCTATCCACCATGGGTGACACAGCTGGCATTCAAAATATCGGTGGCATAGCTCACAGCATCATAGCAACACATGCAAACCACCACAGTGTGACAAACTAACATATGAATGGTGGACAAATCTCAGTATTAATATTTAATATCAACAGGTTTATAGCCTTACATTTACTTTTGTGACAATAATACTCAGTTTTTAATCTTAAATCTGTATTTCAATGGGAATCTATCAATTCCAGTTCTCATGAACAGTCCTTTTTACTGTGGAATTTTCCCCTTTTGATTACTTCAATTTTGAATTGTATTTAGTTGGCTAGATTCCATCCAGTAGATTTTTTTGTTTCATTTTTCCTTTTCCAATATCCAATGGAATAATTTGAGATCAGTCTAATATTTTCTAACTCTTTAAATGACCTTTTTTCTTGGATATCTATTCTTATATATATCAGTGGCAATCATTTTTTGTATTAGTTTTCCTGAAGAAATTGACATTACATCTTAATTTCTTTGTTATATGAGCGAATATTATTGTTTCATATTTTCTTCTTTGCTGATCTCAAGGAAATGAAACCAGTACATTTAAGAGGCTATATCACAAAACAAAACAAAAAAATCATTGCCAAAGAGTCTATTTTTTATTAATAGTGGCCCTTTAGGACAAAGTCCTGATGTGGTGCTGTGGGTTAATGTGCTAGAATACAAAGTTGGTTTGAGCTGCAAGGTCAGCAGTTCAAGCTCACCAGCCATTCTTTGAAAACATTATTCAGGGTCTCCATGGGTTGGAACCGATTCAATGGTACTGAATAACAACAGGACCAAGTGGAACTACTCCTTAAGATTTCTGAGACTAAATCTTTACAGGTGCAGATAGCCTCATCTTTCTCCCACTGAGCAGCTGGTGGGTTTGAATTGCCCACTATTGGATTAACAACCCAATGCTTAACTCACTGTGTGTTCCGCTAGGTTCATTGAGAAGCTTTAGAGGAAAGTGTTAAAAGAATCGCCTATAGAGTCAGATTGCTGAGTTCAAACCACAGGTTAGGTAAATAGCAATAAATACAGTATGAAACTATCTTCGTTAATTTATGTGCAAAAGAGTCTATATCTAAAATGAAGATACTAGCATTACCTATATTTTGAAGTCTTTGTTAATAATAAATAATTAATAGATGTTAGGCATTTATACCACCACTTGTCTGTCAGTTTGTCATACTGTGATGGCTCATGTGTTGCTGTGATGTTGGAAGCTGTGCCATGGATATGTAAATACCAGCAGGGTCACCCACAGTGAATGTGTTCCAGCTGAGCTTCCAGACAAAGACAGACTAGAATGATGGACTACTTCCAAATATTTATCACTGAAAACCTTGTGAGTAACACTGGAACACTGACAGCACCAGAATATTGAAACATGATGAAGAACACCTGAATATTGTCAGATATAGTGCCAGAAGATGAATCCCTCAGGTTGGAAGGCACTCAAAATATGACTGGGAAAGAGCTGCATCCTCAAATTAGTGTTGACCGTGATGACATGAACGGAGTATAGCTTTCAGGACCTTCATTTGCTGATGGGGCACAACTCAAAATGAATAGAAACAGCGGTAACATCCATTGGTAATCAGTACATGGAATGTATGAAGCATGAATCTAGGAAAATTGGAAGTTGTCAAAAATGAAATGGAACAGTTAAATATCAACATCCTAGGCATTAGTGAGCAGAAATGATCTAGCATTGGCCATTTTGAATCTGACAATCTCTTGGTTTACTGTACTGGGAATGACAAATTGAGATGGAATGGCATTGCAGTTATCATCAAAAATAACATATCAAGATCTATCGTGAAGTTTAACACTGTCTGTGATAGGATAATATGTATATTCCTATGAGGAAGACCAGTTAATACCACTATTATTCAAATTTACACACCAACCAATAAGCCAGTGAGGAAGAAACTGAAGAATTCTACCACTTCCTTCAGTCTGAAATTAATTAAACATACAATAAGAGGCACTGATTATTACTGGTGATTTGAATGCAAAGGTTGGAAACAAAGAAGAAAGATCAGTAGTTGGAAAATATGGCATTGGTGATAGAAATTATGCTGGTGATCACATGATAGGATTTTATAAAAACAATGACTTATTAATTACAAATATCATTTTAAGCAACAATCTGTGCTACACCCATCCATTGAATTGTTGTGTTGTTGTTATGTGCCTTGGAGTTGGTTCTGACTCATAGCGACCCTGTACAGAGTCTCCGAGGCTGTAAATCTTTATGGGAACATCCATTGAATACTAACTACTAAATAACACGAAGAAATGAACAACTGATATAGCAACAATCTGGATGAATCTCAAGAGAATTGGTTACACTGAATGAAAAAAGACATTCCAAAAAGGTCACATACTACATAATTCCATTTATATAATATTCTTGAAAGGACAAAATTATAGAAATGGAGAATAGATCAGTGGCTACTGGGGGTTAAAGAGAGGGTAGGTCAGGGAGGAAGTTGGTATGAACATAAAAGGATATCAAGAATCCTTGTGATGATGGAAATGTTATATATCTTGACTATGTATATCACTGTCAATGTTTTAGTTATGATATTTTACTATACTTTGCAAGATATTGCAGGATTCTCCAGAGAAAATCAGTTGATGAGATAATGATTGATTTTAAGGAATTGGCTCATGCAGTTGTGGGGACTGGCAACTTTGAAATCTGTAGGACAGGCCAGCAGCCTGGCAAGCTGGAAACTCAGGCAGGATTCCTGTGTTAAAGTCTTGAGGCAGAATTCTTTTTCCTCTAGGAAACCTCAGTTTTTGCTCCTAAGTAATGTCATGTCTTTAACTGATTATATCAGGCCGACTCAACACTATCAAGTGTGATATTTACTTAAAGTACACTGATTATAAATGTTAAACACATCTATAAGGTGTCTTTACAACAACATCTGGACTAGCATTTGACCAAACAAGTGCACACTATAACCAAACTAATTTGACACATAAAATTAACCATCACATTACCATTGGCGTAAACTTGGTAAAAGGCATATGGAAAGTCTCTGTTGTGTTTCTTATAACAACCGGTGAAGACAGACAGTTGAATTT
>NW_006408806.1:0-1182 GCF_000296735.1 Chrysochloris asiatica | reverse complement strand
AAAAAGACTTTTTAAAGATATAAATAGGTTTAAAAACAGAAAAATGTGATTATGTTTTTTTCCATAAAAAAGGCAGTAGTTACTTTTCTTTAAGACCATGTTGATAATTACTTTTTATAATCAATAGTAGAAATATTTTGGAACAACTTTACAATTTAAGAATACTTTGGATATCTTCATTTAAGTTTCATTGTAATCCTATAAATTGAGAATGTTTTCCAATTAGCATTTTCTATTTTATTATTTATTGACATATGCCAAATTAAATAGACACGTGGTACTCTGAAAAATTTTAGTGACTCTTGACTTATGTTGTGTATGTAAAATATATTATATAGTGCACTGGAATGCAAAGTCTGTTGGAACTGCTAAGTTGGCAGTTCAAGCTCATCAGGCACTTCTTGGAAGCCCTATATGGGGTTGCTATGGGTCCGAACTGACTCAATGTCATTTAACAACAATAACAACAATGTATTCATAACTTAAAAAGAGTATCTGCAAAAATAATCAAAGGATGATTCTCTGTGGCTCTCAGTTCCACTCTGGGCACTTGGTTCTAGCCTTTGAGCTTTTGATATTGCTTTTTGTGTCATTCTTCCTTTGTCATGAAATATATCACATGTTGGTAGCTGAGCAGCTTTATCAACCTACTTTCTGCCAATTGTATTTTGGGAATCTGACAGCTTTCTTTAATCCTTTACTCTTCCCATTTCCTTTAGTTCAAACTGGCGTTGTTTCTACTAATATAAAATTCTCAAGCACTTTGTGGGTCTACCATGGATGTGTCACTGGTGTTCACTCCATTAAACTTCACCAATCTTTCTGACATACAGTGGGCTTCAAAAAGTTGGTGGATGCATTCCATTATGTTTTCATTCCATTTTTCCACAAACGTTTTGAAGCTCTCTTCTCTTTCCTTCTGTTTTTGGCTTCTCTTCTCACACTTTACTATAATTACAGAGTAAAAAGCAAACTCTCAAAAATTTGCTTGGGAATCTCTCCTAAATACCCAAGTTCCTCATTTACAAGTTCTGTTTTACACATCACTATACAGTACAATTCCACTAAAATCTTTGCCAATATTTAACAAGGATCTCTCTCCAGTTTTCAATAACATGTTCCTTACTTCTTTCTGGAAATTTATCAGTGCCTTTAACGTCCTTGTTTCTTCCAATCATAAAC
>NW_006408805.1:3551192-3551861 GCF_000296735.1 Chrysochloris asiatica | reverse complement strand
TTATGTGATAGTTTACATGGGAGAACATTAATTTTACATTCATTCTATCGTATATAGTCTCATTGCCATGGTTATAATACCCTCCATGCATCATCAACCAACCAAAGGGTATACCCTGTAATCCTGCCCCCTGTACTCCCCAGGTCTTCAGCACACAGTCGCTCTCCCTCTCTGGATCTAAAGTCTCCAGCTGCTCCATTGCTCCACGGCATCATCTCTGCCTCCATTTTAGGCATCACTGCTTCTCTGGGTAGGGTCCCGCTCTCCGCTCTTCTCCCTTGATGGTTCTAGGGACCTCAGCTCCTAGACTTAAAAGTTAATCACTCCCTTCCTTGCTATAAAATGTCTACCTTTACATTTCCAACCTTCACAATCAGTCCTGAAAACAATTATTCACTGTTGTATCATAAGAGACCCGTCTGCATTTCATTGCATCAGTCCCACCTAGACAGATTAGATACTATTCACTGGAGAGTCTACCTTCCTCCAGGCCCTCTGGATCTAGGTTCCTTCTTGAAAGCTTGTAAGCCAGTCACTTCTTGCCTTTGTAGCCCCCCACTCCTGTTTTGGGTAACCAATGTCCAAGTTGCCCATCCCTGTCTATTCTGTGTGTGGAGGGTGTGGGAATGATTCTTGCTGTAAGGACTTGTTCCCTCTTTTGAGCTACTG
>NW_006408805.1:3506637-3519517 GCF_000296735.1 Chrysochloris asiatica | reverse complement strand
GGTATGTTGTGTTTTCGTTCTCATTTATTTCTAGGAACTTTGTGAATTCACGTTTAATTTCTTCTACTACCCAGTCGCTTTTCATCAGGGTGTTAGTCAGTTTCCATGTATTTGACTTGATTTCCTTGGTCTTTCTATTGTTGATTTCTAATTGGATAGCATTGTGGTCTAAGAAGATGCTCTGTAGTATTTTGATATTTGTAAAATTATGGAGATTTGTTTTGTGGCCTAAGACATGGTCTATTCTGGAGAATATTCCATGTGCACTGGAAAGGAATGTGTAGTGTGATGTTGTTGGGTTGAATGCTCTGTACACATCTATGAGGTCCAGTTGGCTGTATTGTTTAGTTCTTCTGTGTCTTTGTCAGTTTCTTTCTGGTTGTTCTATCCATTTTTGAAAGCAGTGTATTAAAATCACCCACTATTATTGTAGATTCATCTATTTCTTTTTTCCAATCTATTAGAGTTTGGTTTATATATTTTGGATCTCTTTCATTGGTAGTATAGATATTTATTATGTTTATTTTATCTTGTTCAATTGTCCCTTCAATCATGACATAATGTCCATCTTTATGTATTATGCTTGTTTTTGCCTTAACATTTATTTTATCAGGTATTAGTACAGCCCTTCCTGTTTGTTTTTATTGCAATTAGCTTGACTTTTTTTTTTTTTCTATTCTTTGACTTTTAATCTGTTTTTGTCTCTGTGTGTGAGATGTGTCTCTTGCAGATAGCATTTTGAAGGATCTTGTTTTCTTATCCATTCTTCCACTCTCAGTCTCTTAACTGGTGCATTTAATCTGTTTACATTCAGTGTAATTATCAATTGTTGTTGTAGTTGTTGTGTGTTGTGGAGTCGGTTCCGACTCATAGCGACTCTGTACAGGGTTTCTGAGGCTGTAAATCTTTATGGGAGCAGAAAGCCTCATCTTTCTCCTGTGGAACAGCTGGTAGTTTTGAACCGCTGACCTTGCGGTTCACAACCCGATTCGTAACCACTACACTACCAGAGCGTCTTAGGTATGGATTAATTGCTGCCATTATGTGTGTTTTTTGTGGTGTTGCTGCTTTCTTTGTTCTGTGTATCTTCCTTTGTTGAGTTCATGCTTTTTGTGTTCTTTCTTGTGAGTTTCCTCATAGTTTTAATGTTTCCATGTTCTTCTTTGGTTTTCATTTTCTCAGTATGCTGTGAAGTGTTCATTTTCTTTGAGGTTGCCTTATAGTTCATTAACTTCTTTCTCCATTTAGTGCAGTCTATTTTATCCTGTAATCTACCTAACCTTCTCACTATCTGGATCTCTGATCCTACGTGTTTACCTTTTTTTACATTGTAATTGTTTTGATCATAGACTGACATCCCAGATTCTCTGAGTTTGTTCTTATAGTTTTATTCTGTTCTCGACTCTTCCTTCTGTCAATTTAATTCTGGGAGGCACTGTCACATATGTAATCTCTGGTTGTTGTCTGTTCTTGTTGGTTCTCAGTCCATAGAACTCTCTTTATGATGTTTCATAGCATAGGTTGGCTTTGGAAAAATCCCTTAGATTCTGTTTATCCTGGAATATTTTGTTTACACTGTCGTATTTGATTGATAGCTATGCTGGATAAAGGATTCTTGGTTGGCAGAGTTTTCATTTCAGGGTTTTATAAATGTCTCCCCATTGCCTTCTTGCTTGCATGGTTTCTGCTGAGAGATCTGAGCTTAATCTGACTTAATTGCCTCTGTATGTAACACTTGTGTTTTCCCTAGGTGTTTTCAGGAGTGTCTCCTTATCTTTGGCAGCCCATGGCACTTTCAATAGTCTCCTCCAACACCGTAACTCAAAATATATTTACGCTTATATCATTATAATATATACTGCTTTATCTGGTATCAATATTGTCATTGTTAAGTGCTGTTGAGTTGGTTTTGACATATAGTGATCCTGTATAGGGTTTCCAAGGCTATATATCTTCTTCAGGAGGAGAAAGTCTCATTTTTCTCCCAAGGAACTACTAATGGGCTCCAACCTCAGAACTTGGCAGTCCAGTGCTTATCATACAGAGCCACAACCCTTCTGCTATTAAAATAGTCACTCTGTTTTCTCCTTAACTGCTAAACCTGTCATATGGGCTGTGTCCATTTATTGCTTTTTCTCTTGAATATGGTTTTCTGTTTTCTCTTGTGCCTAGTAATTTTGAATTATTTTCTAAACATTGCACAAAATGCACTGTAGAGATTCTGGATTGAGTTATATTGCTTTGAAGTGTCTTTGTATTTTTTTTTATTTATTTAATAGCCAATTAATTTGATTGTACACACATTCAAAGCTTTATCTCATTTTTAGTGAGTAGAAGTGGAAATCTCTGTTAATTTCCTTTTGCTTGGATGGTTAGAGTATGCATAGACTGTGGTCAGTCAGAGATTTGGGGATTCCAAAATCAGAGTTTGTTTATAAATAGAATTTGGGGATTCCTCTCTCTTTCCTTTCAAGGATTGATCTCCTCACTTTCCCCTTCACCATGAAGCCCTAACCTCTGTCTTATGGTTCTTCAAGACAATAAGGATTGTAGGTTTCTATCTAAGTTTCTGCTGTCTCACCTTGCATGTACTGGGACATATGCTCAGAATAAAATATAAAAACAACATAAAACCA
The DNA here is from genome assembly GCF_000296735.1 of Chrysochloris asiatica. Lineage (NCBI taxonomy): Eukaryota > Metazoa > Chordata > Mammalia > Afrosoricida > Chrysochloridae > Chrysochloris > Chrysochloris asiatica. The sequence continues at coordinate 3,516,881 of NW_006408805.1, read as the reverse complement.
GACATTTGAATATGGGTCCAAAGTCTTTAAAATTTTAAATTGACAAGACATAAGAACTAATTGATAATAAAAATGAAGCAATGAGGCCACCAAAGATTACTAAACACATATTGTTACTCTTATCTAAAAAGCCTTCATTCTTTTCACACATAAAGGAGCTTTAAAAAGTTCCTGGAAAAATTCCATTATCTTTTAATTCTGTTTTTCTAGAAACTTTTGAAGCCCCATTCAAATCATCCTTCCAGACATATCTTGGATAATATCCATACACCTACAAGGAAGACCAGTTAATACCACTATTATTCAAATCTACACACTAACCTCTAAAGTCAGTGATAATAAAATTGAAGAATTCTACCAACTTTTACAGTCTCAAAAAATCAAACATGCAATCAAGATGCATTTATAATTACTAGTGATTAGAATGCAAAAGTTGGAAACAGAAAGAATCAGTAGTTTGGAAAATATGACCTTGGTAATAAAAATGATGCTGAGGTTCATATGATAGAATTTTTTAAAGATGAATGACTTATTAATTGCACTTTTTTTTTTTAATTTTAACAACATAAAAGATGACTGTATACCTGGACCTCATCAGATGAAATACACAGGAATCAAATCAACTATATCTGTGGGAAAAGATGATGGAGAAGTTCTATATCATCAGCCAAAACAAGGATTTTGTTATGGAACAGACCATCAATTGCTCCTATATAATTTCAAGCTGAAGCTGAAGAGAATTAAAACAATTCCATGAAAGTCAAAATATGAGAATTTAAAGACCATCTCAAGAACAGATTTGATGGATTAGATACTAATGACCGAAGACCAGAAAAGCTGTGATATGACATCGAGAAGAAATCAAAAGTTCGTTCAAAATACAGGACAAAAATGAAAGATCAAAATGGATGTCTGAAGAGACTCTGAAACTTGTTATTGAGAATAGAAATTTAAAGGGACTGAAAACAATGAAGTAAAAGAACTGAACAGAACAATTCAAAGGGCAGTTTAGGGAGACAAAGTAAAATATTGTAATGAAATGTGCAAAGACCTCTATTAAGAAAACTGAAAGGGTAGAACACACTCAGCATTTCTCCACCTGAAAGAATTGAAGAAAATATTCAAGCCTTAGGTTGCAATATTGAAGGATTCTATGGACAAAATATTGAATGATGATAGAATCATCAAAGGAAGATGGAAGGAATATACAAAGACACAGACAAAGACAAATGGTCTATATTCAATCATTTCAAGAGGTCTCATTTGATCAAAACCAAGTGGTATTCAAGGAAGAATTACAACCAGCACTGAAGGCGTTGGCAAAAAACATAGCTCCGGGAATTGACAATACAAATTAAACTGTTTCAACAAAGTGATGCAGCACTGGAAGCACTCACTCATCTACGCTGAGAAATTTGGAAGACAGCTACCTGGCCAAACAATTGGAAGAGATCCATATTTGTGCCCATTCAAAAAAAAAAAAAAAGGTAACATAATAAAATGCAGAAATAATTGAACAACATCATTAGTATCTCATGGAAGTAAAATGTTGCTGAGGTAATTAAAAAACAGTTCCAGTAGTACATAGAGAGCTTCCAGATATGAGAGGTGGACTCAAAAGAGGACATGGAAGTAGTAATATCATTGTTGACATCAGAGAGATCTTGACTGAGATCAGAAAGATGCTTATGTTTTATTGAATTTGAAAAGGTATTTGATTATGTGGATTGTAACAAACTGTGGATGACATTGTAAAGAAGGTGTATTACAAAACACTATTAATTGTGTTCATGAGGAACCTTTACACTGACGAAGAGGCAGTTGTTAGAACAGAACAAGGGGATACTGAATGGTTTCAAATCAAGAAATGTGTGGACCAGAGTTGTATCCTTTCATCATACTTATTCAAATTGAATGCTGAGCAAATAATCCAAGAAGCTGGATTGTATGAAGAATAGCATGGCATCCGAACTGGAGGAAGATTCAATAACAACCTGCTATATACAGATACTACAACCTCGGTTACTGAAAGAGAAGATTTGAAGCACTTACTGATGAATTATATCATAAGGTAAAAGTTGAAAAGCCCCACAGTTAAACCAATCAGTCACATCATGATAAATGAAAAAGATTGGAGTTGTCCAAGGCTTCCATTTGCTTGAACCTAAAATCAATGTTCCTGGAATCAGCAATCAAGAAATCAAACTACATATTGCATTAGGAAAATCTGCTACAAAAGACCTCTTGAAAGCATTAAAGAGCTAAGATGTGTCCCTGGTCCAAGCCATTTTCAAGCACCTTATATACATGTAAAGGAGCTCTGGTAGTGTAGTGGTTACGAATCTGGCTGCAAACCACAAGGTCAGCAGTTTGAAACTACCAGCTGTTCCACAGGAGAAAGATGAGGCTTTCTGCTCCTATAAAGATTTACAGCCTCTGAAACCCTGTACAGGGTTGCTATGAGTCTGAACTGACTCCACAGTACATAACAACAAAAACAACATATACATGTAAAAAGTTGGACAATGAATAAGGAAAACAATAGAAGAAATGATGCATTTAAGGTACGGTGTTGGAGAAAAATATTGAAAATTGTTAGAAGTACCAGAAGAACAAACAAATCTGTCTTGGAAGAAGTACAACCAGAATGCTACTTAGAAGCAGAAATGGTGAGACTTCATCTCTTTGGACATATTATCAGAAGAACTAGTTCCTGGAGAATAACACTATGCTTCGAAAAGTTAGGGGTCAGTGAAGAATAGGAAGACTGCCAACAAGATGGATTGGTACCGTGGCTTCAATGGTAGGCTTAAACATAACAACAGTTGTGAGGATAGTGTAGGACTGGGCAGTTTTAATTCTTTTGTGCATAGTATCACTATGAGTTGGAACCAACTCAATGGCACCTAACAACAACAAATGACATTTTCCCTGATAGGTCCAGTTAGGAGAAGATGGGGAAGACACTGATAGGATGATATGATTCAGTTGTGAGTGACTTAATAGAGCTAACTGATTATAAAAACTTGGACTCTAACCTGGGGGCTGATCAATGTTGCCATCCTGTTGTTGTTGTTAAGTGCCGTCGAGTCGGTTCCGGCCCATAGCGACCCTGTACAGAGTTTCTGAGGGTGTAAATCTTTACAGGAGTAGAAAGCCTGATCTTTCTTCTGTGGAGCAGCTGGTAGTTTCGAACCGCTGACCTTAAGGTTCACAGCCCGATTCATAACCACTATGCTACCAGAGCTCCTGATCAATGTTGCCATCCTGCTGGGTATAAAATGAACCATCTGAGCAGCATTAGAAGGTATCTCGGAAGAAGAGTCAGGAGTGGAGCACCTCCTTTGGACCCCTAGATCCCTGTGTGTTGAACCTCCTCAATTCAGGAGAAAGGGAGGAGTGGAGTAGCAGAACCAAGAGCCAGAGAATGAGACTAAGCAGTTGGCTGGCCCACGACACAAGTAAAGCTGAGTGCCTTCAGGCTCACTTTGGAGTAGAGTACCTAGAGGCACTTAACCTAGGGAGCTAGGTTGCTGACCCCTGAGCTAGAGCCAAATGCCTTCAGGCTGAGGCTTAAAATGAGTCGAATGCCCTTTAGGCATTTTCCAGCAGTCCTAACAAGAGCTTTGTAGCATTGCTAGAGCAAGACTGTGGCCAGGCCACGAGGCTGAGGGACAGAGAGAGGTCTACCTGTGGACATGGCTAGGAAGAGGCTGTTCTGATCAAGAACTATATCCTGAACATTTCTGGTCCTGAATTGTAACCTGTGAACTTTCCTAATAAAACCTATAATAATAGTAAAGGGAAAAAAAAAAAAATTCAAGATATGGCATACCCAGATATATGCAAAACCCAGATATATGTCATCTTCACTAAGTTTTTATAATACTTTAATAAAGTTCATAATTCCTTCCCTGTGTTTCTTCTTTATATTGAAGATAATTTTGCCAAAAATATTACTGTTTCTGATTGAATTGTGTTCCCAAAAAAGATATGCTGAAGTTATAACCCGCAATACCTGTGAATGTGACCTTGCATGGAAATAGGGTCTTTGAAGACATTATAGGTTAAATTAACTTGAAGCCATACTGGAGTGGGGTGAGTTCTATTGCATTATGGTTACTTCTGTCAAAAGCAGACAAGAGAAGCAGAGAGGCAGAGGGAAAATAGTCATATGTCAGTGGAATTAGACAGCAGCTGCAAGACAAGAAACACCTAGGGCTTCCTGACACCTGTAGAGACAAGAAAGATTCTTCCCCTAGAACTTTGGGAGAGAATATGGCCATGTTCTTGTTGTTGTTAAGTACCGTTGAGTCGATTCCAACTCATAGCGACCCTGAACAGGGTTTCTGAGGCTTTACAGGAGCAGAAAGCCTCATCTTTCTCCCACGGAGCAGCGGGTAGTTTCGAACTGCTGACCTTGTGGTTTGCTGCCTGATTCGTAACCACTACACTACCAGAGCTCCTAACATGGCCATGTAGGTACCTTGAATTCAGATTTTTAGTCTCTAGACTTGTGAAACAAAATAAATTTTTGTTCTTGTAAGCCACCCAGTTGGTAGTAATCTGTTATGACAGCTGTAGGAAACTAACACAATTACTGTATTGTATTGGTTTCAAAAAAGGTAGGTAAGGAAAATTAAAAGTTGAGACGAGAGAAAGAAAATTATTGAAAGTCTATGAAGAGAGAAATGAAATTTAATAAAAACTCCAAGGACTTGAAACTGCATTGTTTTGGTAATTTTTGACTAGACAGGTGAGAGGGCACAGCTTGGCAAGAAATGATTGCTGTAACACTGAGAAGCAGCCAGGGCACATGCAGAGTTTGAATAAGATAGGGATTTATCTAAAGGTTATCTAATATACCTCTTGCTGAAAGGGGGACTCTTATCTCTCTCTTCATGCTCAACATCTTGGAGGAGAAAATTCTACTCCCTTTCTATTTCAGAATGTAGTATTTCTGGTACTCCTCTCCTTTCTTTGCACCTTATTCACCAAAGGAGGTGAAAAGGCTTATTCAATTGATCAGTTAATATGACAAAGTTGCCTTTCCTTCTTGTTGCCTCTTTAGGACCCAAGGTTCATGAAAGCAGTGTTTACTAATTTTTGTAATGCTGTATCCCTATCACCCAGAACATTCTGGCTAATCTGTTTCTTCTTCTCTACCTGCAAAGGACAGATAAATCAGGCAGACACCAACGTTCTTTAATGGTGGTGGTTGTATGCCATCCTGTTGGTTCCAACTAATAGTGATCCTGTGTAGGATTTTCAAGGCTGCGAATCTTTTCAGGAACAGAAAGCCTCGTATTTCTCCCATGCAGTAGATTTAAACTGCTGACCCTTGAGATTAGCAGCCCAACTCATAACCTATAAGGTTACCAGGGCTCTTGAAGACATAGGTGAGACTATAAATTTTATGGGAGCAGAAAGCCTCATCTTTCTCCCGTGGAGCAGCTGGTAGTTTTGAACTGCTGACCTTGCAGTTTGCAGCCCGATTAGTAACCATTACGTTACCAGAGTTCCTTTAGGTGATAGGTAGAATGTCCTGTTTACAATCTCTAGCCTAACAGTGGGGGTTGAAGAGCAGTTATTTATCACTTGCGTCATTGGTAAAGATAGATTTTTCTTTCTTTTTTTTTTGACTACTGTGTCTTTTGCCCATTATTTATCAAGTAAAACCTGAAGGGAGAATGTTATTGTTGTTGTTAAGTGCCATCAAGTCGATTTCAACTCGTAGTGATCCTGTATAAGGTTTCTGAGGAGCAGCTGGTGAGTTTGAACTGCCGGCCTTGCAATTCAAACTGACGTTGTGGTCCAGTGCTAATACTACAGTGCCACACCAGGGGTAATAGGAGGCTCCAAAATATCTCTTACCTTAACATTCCTGAGGCCCCATTAACCTAGGAAAGGGTCAGTTCGACATGGGACATGGTTTGTTCCCAATTTTTCACTCTATTACTGGATTATGAGGTGCATAAAAAATATGGACTATACTTAATTTATCCTCATAAACGTTGTGTCTAAGAGTGTAGGGCTAATGTCCTGAGGTGCTGTGGGTTAATGTGCCAGACTGCAAAGTCGTTTGAACTGCAAGGTCAGCAGTTCAAGCTCACTAGCTGTTCCTTGGAAACTATACAGTGTCACTATGGGTTGGAATCCACTCAATGGCACTTAACAACAACAACACAATGCATACATAGCAGTACACATCATATATAATTTATGTCTATTTCTAGCTATAGAAACTCACCTGACTTCTGTTATTAAATGTTTGTGGTTTGCTTTACTCATCTGTAAGGATTCCTGGTGTGGTGCTGTAGGATGAGCACTGCATTGCTAACCCCAAGATTGGAAGTTCAAACCCACCAGCCACTCCACAAGAGAAAGATGAGGCATCTGCTTTTGTAAAGATATAGAGCCTCAGAAACCCTGTGTAGGTCGCTATCAATCAGAGTCAACATGATGGTGTGAGGGAGTGAGTTCCTCATCTATAAAAGAGAAATAATTAGTGTACTTAACCCGTAGGATTGTTGTAAGACATTAAGTGAGCTTGAACACATAAAGTATTAAATCAATAATTTTTTGTTATTGTTAGTTTATCACTGAGTTGGCATCAACTCATGGCAACCCCACAAACAACAAAAAAGAATGTTGTCTTCTCCCATGCTATCTTCATGATTATGGGTAAACCTGAGTGAGGTCCATTGATGTGGCCTTTGTTTATTTTGAGCCCCTTTCAACCTGGCAGACTCATCTTACAGCACTATGTCAGACAAAATTGTGTTGTGATCCATAAGGTTTTCATTTACTAATTTTCTGAAGTAGATCTCTAGACTTTTTTCCTAATCTATTAGTCTGGAAGCTCCTCTGAAACCTTTCCACTATGGGTGACCCAGCTGGTATTTGAAATACCGGTGGCATAGCAACATGCAAGCCATCATACTATGACAAACTCACAGACAGGTATTAGAAAACAATGCTAGGTCATAATAAATGTCCAATAATCGTTACTAATTATTTTAATAACAGTTATTGCCAATAAAGTTCAATTGGAGCATTAAAACTGATTTTTTTTCTTATGAAAAGAAAATTGGATTTTAAGGGCAACTAGCACAATCCCCTGCTTAAACATAGTTTCCTCATTGAAATAGAAAGGAGGAGGAATGGAAACAAGAAACACAGGGAGGAAGTGAGCTAAGTGAGGTAATACTGAGGGGAATGCAATCATTAAGATGGAACAAACTCTATGATTTGTTGAATGTAAAACTGATGTCAACCTTCACAATAAATAGTCAAATAAAGAAATAACTTATTCCTTTAATTAATAATTTTTTGGAATACAAGACCGCTGAGTGAAAAAACATAAGTCTCTACAACTTTGGTAAATTTTAATTTTTCAGTATCGACTTTCTCTAGACAGTAACGAAGCTCTGAGAAACTTGTGGGGACACAAATAGAAACTGCTAGAGAAAAGGTGAAGAAGGATGACAAGAGGGATAAAGACAAATCCCCTGGTGGCTAGTTTTTTTGTTTTTTCACTTACAAAAGAAGTGGTTGGACTAAATGAGTTCTAATGTGCTTTCATTTATAATATGCTGAAAGTTCATTTAATAAAGTAGCTGCTCATATAAAATCCAGCTTGTTACAGGGAGTGCCAATGGCATCTTTACCCTTCTAGAGAGGGGTCTTGCCTTCTACTGATTAAGAATAGTCAGGTGAGGCAGAGTTCCATAAGAGCAAAGGTTTATTATAGGAAAGAGGCTTACAAGTGGAGACAGGGAAAGCTTAACACAATATTTAGCCTCCATCTCTCCAAACAAAGGTTTTAGATTAGGGAAAAGGCATCTTGTTTATTCATAGAGGTAGGCAGGGATTTCCCGGAAATGGCCTATTTAAGAGGGGCCCTGCTAATTGTATGCCTGTGTAGCATTTCTTTGAGATGGATTCCAGCTCAAAGGCCTCTGATAGGAGCAGACAGAGCTTATTCTGGAATGTCAAACATTTGTGGTTCCTCAGGATTCTAATTCAGACTCCTCCCAGGGACTACTGGCATTCTCCTTTGTCCTATAAATTTTGTCCTTCGAAGTTATGCTAGGGCACTAAGTAAACCAGTCCAACCTGTAAAATATCTCACAAGGAAATAAAAATACAGACTTTTTATGGGTGGTCTTCCTTGATGGAAAGTCCCATAAATACAGAATTTTTATGGGTGATCTTTCTTAATGGCATGTCCCAGGATGTGGCTACTCAGGTATGCTTCTTGGACATGCCCTGTGCATCTTTACAATTGCCCATGCAAGGAGGAGGAACTGACGTCAACATTCCTCAGGATTTTGGTCATAAGATTTCTGTCAATAAGTGACCCATGCTGAATCTTGATTTCTAAACAATCTTTCCCACTGTCTCTTCTCCCCCTTGAGAGAGTTCACACTCATAAGTGAGTGTGAGAACATGGATGGAGGTCTCTTTTCTTCATGCTGAATTGGATCAGTTGTATTTCCTCTCCGATCGAATAAGAATCTCTTGCTAGCTGCTCTAATATTTTGTATGCCTTCAGGGCCTTCTCCTTTGGGATAGGCTGCAAATTTTGCATGACTATAAGCTTAGTTTGAAACTGCTGCAATCTTGAGGATACCAACTTAACTAGTAAACAGAATATGCATTGGGCCAAATATTAATAGCAAGAAAATTGCCACCAAGAGTCTCCAAAAAAAAAAAAAAAAAGTGGGACCCAGTTCTTGTGATCTGGCTCATCTGGGACTGGGCTGTCTTTGCTATAGGATGGGTCTAATCTTGACTTCACCTGAGGTGTTAACATAAGTGTGTTGTTGTTAAATGCCATTGTTGAGTCAGTTCCAATTCATAGTGACCCAAGATAGGTTTCCCAAGGAACAGCAGGTGAGTTTGAACCACCAACCTTGTGGTTCAAACTAATGTTATGGATGAGTGCTTATCCTACAGTGCCACACATAAGTGTAATAAGTACTAACTAGGCAGGGGACATACTCTACCCTGTTCTGCTATCAAATGGTCTAACACTATATGGTGGTCCATAATCATGTTGGCTAGGGACTAGGATAAGTAGGGGCTTTACCATCTTAAACTATATACTGGCTGGTCAGAACCTATACCCAGCAGGGACAAAATAATTGCTTCCCAGTAGGGAGTATGGTCTCAGAATAGCAGAAACAGGCAAGAATGAGACTGTCCAAAAGTTGTTCCTCCTACAATAAATCCTAAGAAGCATTATTTATCTAGACCTTCCTCAGGCTCACAGATATATCAATACAGACTTTCAGTAACATATCCTCCTCAGGATGAGTATCCTTGTGCTTTCTATGGACCCCAACGACTGTATAGTCATGGCTGGAAAGGACGCCTGGATTTAGGGTCATATGGAGAAGGCAGCTCCCACGTCTAGTAAAAATCCAGTTTCTTCAACTCCTACACTGAGACAGTCTGAGGCTCTACTGTAGAGACAGTAATTGGTGGACCTGTCAGTAGGGCTGCCCTTCCTCCTCCCAGGAAAAGGACAGCAGTCACGGGGGCGGGAGGGCTTACTGAGCTAGCCTCAGGAGGAAGTCAACTGGGCATCCTGCTTTTAGCTTTTGTAAATTATTTCTAATACCAACTGCAGACTGAGAATAAAATGCATAAGCATTCAAATTTTTCTTTCTTATAGCAAAATCTACCTTTTAAATGTTTTCTGCCCTGAGGTGATGGCCTTGAAACTATTTGGTAGTTTCAAAGATTGTTGTTGTTAAGTGCCATTTTGTCAGTTCCAACTTATTGCGACCTTGCATAGGGTTTCTGAGGAACGGCTGGTACCCCTGACATTGTGATTCAAGTTGACCTTGCAGTCTAGCTCATTAACTCCCTGTGTCACACCAGGACTCCACTGGTAGAAGGTGTTGTTGTTATGTGCACTGACTCATAATGACCCTCTAAAGGGTTTCTGAGGCTGTAAATCTTTACAGGCGCAGAAAGCCTGATCTTTCTCCCGCAGAACAGTTGGTAGTTTCGAACTGCTGACCTTGAGGCTATTTGTAACCACTACGTGTACCGACTCATAGCGACCCTGTACTGGGTTTCTGAGGCTGTAAATCTTTACGGGAGCAGAAAGCCTCAGCTGGTAGTTTAGAACAGCGTAGTTTCGAACTGCTGACCTATGCGGCTGGCCACTATACTACCAAAGAGAATCTTTCAATAACGAAAGTCAAGGTTTGAATTTTTTCTTCAGGTCC
>NW_006408805.1:3490606-3504443 GCF_000296735.1 Chrysochloris asiatica | reverse complement strand
AAGACCCCCAACGAGATGGATCAGCCAGGTGGCATCATTGATGGTGTCAAGTGTGGCAGCAGTGGTGTGGTTGGTCCAGGATCGGACATTGTTTCATTCTGCTGTGCATGGGGTCGCTATGAGTCAATTCCGACTCGGTGGCACCTGACAACAACAACATACTACCAGAGCTCCTTATAGACAGAGCTTATTCTGGGATGTCTAGTGTACGTGGTTCTTTAGGATTCTAATTCAGACTCCTCCCAGTGGCTGTCATTCTCCTTTACCCCAATATAAGGTTGATCCTTTAAAGTTATGGCTAGGGCACTAGGTAAACCAATCCAATCTGTAAACTATCTTGAAAGGAAACAAAAATACAGATTTTTTTATGGGTGGTGGTGGTTTTGTGCCATGGAGTCAGTTTCAACTTATAGGGACCCTGCACAGGGTTTCCAAGGCTGTAAATCTTTATGGGAGCAAAAATCCTCATCTTTCTCCTGAGGAGTGACTGGTGGGTTTGAACTGCCAACATTGAAGTTAGCAATTTGATTCTTTTCCTGAAGTGCCACCAGGGCTCCTTGAAGAAGGAGATGGCTCTTCACAATTTCTCAGCAAAAGTCTAAATCCATCCCTGTGCCAGGAATTCAAGCAATAAATGCTTCTACAGAAGGAGTCAAAGGCTGTGTTAGCCTTTGTGCTCTGCCCAACTGCTCTTTGGAGTTCTATACTTGTATTTTTTATAAAAGTCTTTCAATGCAAAATCACTTTGTCCCTGTACTAGTTGTACATGTGCATGTATGTGTCCACAGGAAGGTATGGCACATGAAGAACAATAGTGCCCTGGATCATCTTCCAAAGATTACATTTATGAAACACAATACATTATGCCTGTTTTACAGGTAATGAAAATTACCAACAGAATCCTACATACAAATTGTCTCACAGCCCAATCCTGAGCACTCTGTCTCATGTTTAAACACTTGGAAATGGGTCCATATACTCCTTGTGAATGGGTGTCCTACAAGAATCACACAGGACTTCCTGAGACCAAAGTAAACTATTTTCAAGGAACAAAGATTATAGGAATCACATAAAACCAATCAATCCCCATCCTTCCATCAAAACCCCTCTATAGGAAACACACCCTGAACTGGTAAATATTGCATAATCCCCAAAGAACAATTCAGCAATAAAGATCAGAAATCCTCCAAATGAAAAAAATTTAAAAAAACGAAACAACCATAAATAAATAAAAATAAAGTCTAGTGTTACATCTAAAGATGCAAATGAGCCCTCATATGTAACTAGGAGTCTGGCTTCACTAGTGGCATCAGTACATCTGGTCCTTCATCCAGGCCTGGCAGGAACAACAGCCCACTCCAGGTGCCCCTCTTACCCTGCGCTATCTACTGCGAAGATAAAGAAGTCAATAATGTTTTCAAATGTTCAGCCTCTTTACCTCCAAACCCAAGAAAAGTAAGTCAGGGAGGAAGACAAGGTTGAATATCAACCTTTTTCTTTCTCCTTTTTTAGTTTTTCAAGTGGAAAGGGGGAAAATGTGCAATGTTTTGGTTGAGAGCCAAACCATTGGAGGAAAAAAAATATCTGCGGTTCAGCTAAGATTAAAGGATAGGGTCCTTTATATCCAGAGGTGAATAATGAGTTATTTCTGCTTGCCTAGTAGAATCAGAGGAAAATATCTATTTACTTGAGAAGCTGCCCCTTGCCTCTAGGGTTCTTCAGTAAAAGAAGTTTACAGTCTCCTACTGTCAGAGAATTCAAGCACAGAAGAGCTGTAATAGGAACCAACCTCCCCTTTCCTATGACCCCTTGTAGTGTTTGGTTAAGAAATGGCAACAAAAACAATGAATTCTTGGTGCCCTGGATCCCCGTTATGGATCTTGTGAGCAGCCTCAGAAAATAAGAAAACAATAGAGCTGTTGGAGAGCATCAGGTGCCTTTGCAGGCCTTAGATAACAGGAAAAGCAGTGGCTGCAGCACCAGTAGTGAGCCCACACTACAATGGACCCATTGCCCTCAGTACAGGTACAAGGCAATGCTGCTGTTGCTGAGAGCTCAGAGAGATGCTGAGATTCACACGAATCAGGAAATGGGATGTCATGGTGTGGGGATTGGAGAACCAGACAAGGAGGGGAAGAACAAGGAAGCAAGGTTCTTTTATAAAACAGCTGGTAGTGTGGCTACAGTGGTAAAGAGGCAAGCTTGGGCTAAGGGTTTTGTATAACATCTTGGATAACCATTGGAAGCCAAATTTCTACTCAAAGTGATTGTTCAATGAGTAGCTCTCTACCTGGAATCATCCTGGGTATTTCTTGGCAAGCGAATGTAAGTGCTGCAGCTGCAGAATGACGGTCCTTGGGGAAGGATATTTCAGGAATGTTGTTTGGGATCCATAAAACCTGACTCTGATCACAGATTTTCATCTATAGGGTAATGATCCACATTTGTAAAGTTTTATTGTTGTTGTTGTTGTTGTTAGGTGCCATTAAATTGGTATCGATTTGCACAATAGAATGAAACACTGTCCAGTCCTGCGCCAACATCACAATCACTGTATTGAGCCAATTGCTGCTGCCACTGTGTCAATTCATCTTATTGAGGGTCTTCCTCTTTTTCTATGACCCTTCACTTTACCAAGCATGATGTCGTTCTACAGAAAATGGTCCCTCCTTACAATGCCTGAAGTATGAGAGACGAAGTCTGGCCATCCTAGCTTATAAGAAGCATTCTGGCTGTATTTCTTCCAAGACAGATTTGTTTGTTCTTTTGGCAGTGCATGGTACTTTTAATATACTCCTGCAACACCATAGCTCAAATGAATTAACTCTTCTACGGTCTTCTTTATTAATTGTTCAACTTTCACATACAGATGAGGTTATTGAAAACACCATTGTTTGAGTCAGATGCACCTTAGTCCTCAAACTGACATTATTGCTCTTCAACACTTTAAAAAGGTCTTGTGCACCAGATTTGCCTAATGCAATACATCGTTTGATTTCTTGACTGCTGCTTCCATTAGTGTTGATGGTTGATTTGAATGAAACAAAGTCTTTAACAACTTCAATCTTTTCTCTATTTATCTTGAAGTTATTTATTGGTCCAATGGTGAGGATTTTTTTTTTTCCTTTACATGAAAGTTCAACCCATACCTAAGGTTGTGGTCTTTGATCTTCATCAGTAAGTATTTTAAATCCGTTTTGCTTTCAACAAGCACGGTTGTATCATCTGCATATGACAGGTTGTTCATGAGTCTTCTTACAACAGAAACCTTCTCCATTTTGGTCTTTTCTTTCTTCCTCATTTTATTAATGAACTTTTGCTTTCTTCATCTATGATGTTCTTGATGCAATCCCTCATTAGTGAGCAGAAATGGATTGGTATTGGTCATTTGAATCTGACAACCACATGTTTACTATGCCAAAATGACAAATGGAAAAGAAATGCTGTCACATTATGGTCTGCAAATTAATATGCCAGACTGCAAAGCCATTTGAACTGAAAGGTCAGTGGTTCAAGCTCACCAGCTGCTCCTCAGAAACCCTATACAGGATCGCTATGGGTCAGAACCTACTTGAAGGCACTTCACAACAACATCAATGATCAAGTCTGTTCTTGAGATGGTCTCTAAATTCAATTGGGATTTGTTCAGTCATATTTTGACTCTCATGGACTTGTTTAAATTTTCTTCAGGTTCAGCCTGAACTTTCATATGAGCAATTGCTGGTTTGGTCCATAATGAGTTCCTAGCCTTGTTTTGACGGATGATATGAAGCGTTTCCTCTATCTCTTGCCACAGATATAGTCAATTTGGTTTCTGTGTATTCCTTTTGGTATGGTCAATGTGCATAGTCATCTTTTATGTTGTTTAAAAAGGTATTTGCAATGAAGAAGTCATTGTTCTTACGAAATTCTATCATGCAATATCCAGCATTTTTTTCTATCAGCAAGCACATCTTTTCCAATGATTGATCCTTCTTCTTTGTTTCCAACGTTTGCATTCTAACCACTAGTAATTACCAGTACATCTTAATTGCATGTTTGATAAATTTCAGACTAAAGACGTTGGTAAAATTCTTCAATTTCATCTTCTCTGGCTTTAGTAGTTGGTGATTAACTTGGTCTTCCTTTTGTTGCTGTTGTTGTTAAGTGCCATCAAATTGGTTCCAACTCATAGTGAGACCCTGTATAGGTTTCCTTTTGGTCCTGTGCCACACCAGGACTCCTTTTAGGCATATGGATATTATTCTATTACAGAGAGACTTGTACTTCATGACAGACCTTGAAAGGTTCTTTTGGATGATGAATGTGTCACCATTCTTCTTCCAATTGTCATTCCCAGCATAGTAAACCATGTGGTTATCAGATTCAAATGACCTATACCAGTCCATTTCAGCTCACTAATGCCTAGGATATCAATGTTTATGTGTTCCATTTAATTTTTGACAACTTACAACTTTCCTAGATTCATATTACATATATTCCATATTCTGATTATTCATGGATGTTTGCAGCTCTTTCTCCGCATTTTAAGTTGTGCCCATCACATCAGCAAATAAAGGTCCCAAAATCTTTACTCCATTCGTGTCTTCACTGTCAACTCTACTTTGAGGAGTCAGCTCTTACGCAATCATGTTTTTGAGTGCCTTCCAACCAAAGGAGCTCATTTTCTGTCATTATATCTGACAATATTCTGGTGCTCATCATCATGTTTCAATATTCAGTATTCTGGTGCTATCTGACCATGTTCCATTGCTATTCATAAGGTTTTCAGTGACTAAATAGTTGGAAGTATTCCGTCTTTCCTTCTTACTATTCTTAGTCTGCCAGCTCAGCTGATGTCTGTCCACCATGGGTGACCCTGCTGGTATTTAAAATACCAGTGGCATAACTTCCAAAATCACAGCAACATGGAAGCCACCACAGTAGGGCAAGTGATGGTTTGTTAAATTTAGAGGAATGCAATATAATTCTAACAAAACATAATTAGAAACAATAGGAGCTCTTATAGATAAAAATATTTCTTAAACAAATAAATTTAGTAGAAAGGTTATAAATCGGTGGCCCAGAGCTGACCCTGGTTCCAGAAATACACACATAAACGCATACACACAAGCAGGCTTCAAAAAGTTCTTGGAAAAATGGAATTAAAGAAAATGGAATTTTTCTACGAATTTTTGAAGCCCCCTGTTGTGTGCATGTGTGTGTATATTTGAATGTCTTCAAAAGGAACATGCACTTTCCAATACAACATTTGTATCGCCAATAGTTCCTATTGTGATTTTTATTACCTGGAGATTTGAATTCACCTAGAGACACCTCAGAAAAGAGGTCTGGCAATCTACTTCTAATAGATCAAAATCACTGAAACCCCGATGGAGTGCAGTGGAATCATCATGAGTCAGAATCAAATTAACGAAAACTCTTTTGGAGTTTTGTTCTGGCCCAACATTGTAGGTATTTGAGTCTATTAATCCCTGTGATTTTACTCTAATAACCTTTCTCTAACTGATGAGGACAATGAAACCCAGAGGATTATAGGGGTTTCTTTCATTATGACATGTCCCTTCTTGGATGGTAAACAAAAACCTATATTATCTCTTCTACTCCCCCAAAACTTTCAGTTCTGTTCAAGAATGGAGTCATTTTCTGCCTAAAAATTTTGACAGCACCATTTTCTCCCCTGTATTGCCTTTGGAATGGCATTGCTCCTTTTGTAGAGCAAGTCCATAGTCAATGTTCCAGACCTGAATGAACTTCTCCATCTGGGTCCTTCTGACCTTTCCCAGCATTCATCAAATCTGCTGGTTTGTAAGAAAGGTAATAGTGCCTTTTCTATTCTATCTTCTGTTCTCACAATCTATCACCTGATCCTCAATTCAAGTCTATTACCTATGAAAAGGTCATGAAGAATTGTTTTCCTTTATGTCAAATCTCAGTTGAAGCAAATATTCTTATTTAAGCATTGGCTTGAGACTTAACTGGTTTCATCTCTAGTATCATCTGTTAAATACCTATTTTGTGAACTAAGTTACTGGAAGTTGGTCTACAGTTCACTTTCTTTGTTTGTGTTTATTGTTAATTAGGCCAGCTTTAACTTGGTATCCTTTATTATTTGAAATTGAAGAGTATAATGGACCATAAATTTTAGAGATGGGGCTTCCTTAAATGCCTTGAGATGTGTTTATTAGATTTACAGGCTGTACTCTTAAGGAAACTTTTACAAAAAGGCAGGAAATCTTGCCTTGATTTCTGATTTCACTGCCTTTTTTTAAAAGAAGTGCTTCCACTACTTGATCAAAATACAAATATAAATCTTTTCTTTCTGAATAAGTACATTAATTCATGCATAAACAAAAAGAAAATAGCAAGGAAAGTTGTTGGTGTTGTTAGGTGTCATCGATTTGGTACTGACTCGTAGCGACCTTATGCACAGCAGAATGAAACACTGCCCAATCCTGGGTCAACTTCACTACTGTTGCCATACTTGAGTCCATCGATGCTGCCACTTGGCCAATCCATCAAGAAAATAGGATAGACTAAAATCACTAAACTGAGCTCGTCAAACTATCAATTCTAGAGTCCTGTAGTTTAGAGCCATCACACATCTGTCAGTTTGTTCTACTGTGGTTACTTAAGTGTTGCTGTGTTACTGGAAGCTATGCCACCAGTATTTCAAACACCAGCAGGGTCACCAATGGTGGACAGGCTTCAACAGAACTTTCAGACGAAAACAGATTAGGGAGAAAGGGCTGGTAATCTACTTCTGAGAATTAACCAGTGAAAATCCTATGGGTTACAATAGAAAACTGTCCATTATAGTGTTGGAAGATGAGCCTGCTAAGCTGGAAAGCACTCAAAATGTACAGTGTCTACTAACAATGAACTCAAATATACAAGCAATTATGAAGATAGCATAGGAGCTGACAACATTTGGTTGTGTTGTACATGGGGTCACTATGAGTCAGAGCCTACTTGATGGCAGCTGACAACAACAAGGACATAATATGGAGAAGGAGCTGAGCATTGATTAGGGTAGTCAATGAGTTTTAATGTTGTAAGAAAACTTAGAATTCAAATAACTATCTTCCATGTCCTGGTATGGCACTATGGGTTAATGTGCTGGAGTGCAAAGTTGGTTTGAACCACAAGGTTGGTGGTTCAAGTTCACCTTGGAAACCCTATACAGGGCCATTATGTGTCATAACCAACTGGACAGCACTTAACAGCAACAACATGTTTACAGGACTTCAGAAACAGAAGTTCAAAATAATAATGTCACATGTCTTTATCATGTGTACTAAATCTAAGTCACTTAATTAAGGGAAGAGATAGGAATAAAATCTAGGTCTCTGGTTCCCATGCTGGTGAACTCCCCACCGCCATGGGAACTCTTCTTGGCTGACGAGGTGTCAAGGATTTTTGCATTCAGCAACTCAGACATTCCAATATCTACAGCGTTGTTTTTATGCATGTATTTTTATTTTCTAATGCAGATGTTAATTCATGTGGGATAATACACCTTTTTTTTTAAATGTTTTATTGTGAGTTATGTGATAGTTTACATGGGAGGATAATGCACCTTTTAAACAAAAATTTTCATACTATACTATCACAGAACAGTCAATACATACACATTTCTCTAAAACACATATAAATGGCAGGAAAATGATTATCTATCAAGCCAACTTGTCACCAAGAAGAAGGGTTTGCATTATGCCTAATGGTCAATAGCCTGGGGTCATTAATAAATCTGAAATCATAACCTAAAAATGAAGTTCTTCCTCAAGGAAAAAAAGGACTGTTTTAGCCAAATGACAAATGGCAAAGCAGTAGCAGATAAACTACAAAGAGCAGTGATGAGGCTTGAGGCATAAGTATCCTGAAACTGAGAGGTTGAGTTAGGCAGGGAAGCTGATGGGCCATTTGACAGATTAGGAAGGAAAGTTAAACTTATCAAGGTCATTCATTCCCCTGATGGCCATGGGCGAAGCGCTCCTCCACACACCCACTACACACAGACTCTGTGCTCTCCCAGGCCTTCAATCTGGCCCAGGCGGACTCCAGCAGCACCTTCACGAGGACTGACAGCTTGACAGACAGATGGCTCACATACTGACAGCACAGACACCCGCCGCTGCCTCACTGGTCACTGTCAACACTTTTAGAAAGGGTGTCACATGTCTCTGAGAGGAAACAAAGGAAAGAAAAGAGGAGGAATACAGTTCCCTAAAATAACGGTCATTTAAATTACTCTAGTGTGAGCTCTGCTTTTCTATTTGATACCTGTTACATTTGGGCTCTCTTGTAGGAAACAGAAAGAGCTGGGATGACCTTGACCTGGGGCTATTTCACAGCCTGCAGACAAATGCAGGGTTTTGATCCAATGAGAGGCTCAGGCTTTGATCTCTCCCTGTCTTCTCCAGATGACTCAGGTATGCTTCTCAACCTGAGTCTTTGAATCTATGTCCCTGAGTAAAGAAGCCTTCTGATCCCAAGAAGCAATCTGTGTCTGACTCCTGCAAGTACAGCCCCAGTGTCTCAAAGCCAGCAAAACCAGTTACCTGGGAGTAAGTTCCGATCCCACGGGAGACAGATGAGACTTTCTGTGCCCATAAATATTCACAGCCTCAGAAATCCTATGCAGGGTTGCTATGAGTCTGAACAGATTTCACGGCCCATAACCACCAAGCAAACCCTATGCAGGGTTGCTATGAGTTGGAACGACTCCATGACACACCACTACCACCACCATTATGCTGAATGGGAACACTAATCCAGGCTCAGCATGGTTAATGTGTATACTCACAAAGGTGCCAGGAAGAACTTTTCAATTCTATCTATCTATCTATCACACACACACACACAACACAATTGTTTATGGTGAATTTATAATTTATTGACAATAACAAACTATTTGAAAAACAGTCTTACATATGTAACTACTTTATGAAATGAGCTGGACTTTATGAAGTGCAACTAAGACTAAATTCATTCTTTCACTGGTAAGCTCTAGTGCAGGTATTACTTCATATGGCTTTTCTGTCCTTAGTATCTGTTGTCGTTGTCATGGAGTCAGTGCTGACATGTAGCAATCCTGTATAAGGTTTCCAAAGAGCAGTTGGTGGGTTTGAACCACCAACTTTGTGGTAAGCAGTCCAGTGCTTATCCTACAGTTCCATACCAGGACTCCAGAATATTTGTAACTCCCACCAAACAACTTTTTTTGTTTTTTCCTGATGGCTCTGGGTAAGAGAAGGTGGGAGAAAATGTTTATAGAAAGACATGATTCAGTTGTGAATGATTGTTAACAGGCTTAACTGTGATTGTAGAAACATGGAACTCTGATGTGGGTATAAAATGAGCCATTTCAGAAGCAGTAAGTGGGGCGCTCATTACTATCAAGGAAAGGGAGCTAGGAGAGGAGTACCAAGATCCTTGCTCAATGAACCTCCTCGACCCAGGGACAGAAAGCTGTGATGCTGGAGGAGCAGAGTACTGGCAAAGGGGCAACACCAGAACCAAGAGCCAAAGCACCAGATAAAGTGGTGAGCTTTCTAACTGTGGATCAGTAAAAGCTGAGTGTCTTTGGACATGAGACTCACTTATGGAGTGGGATGATTGATTACAAGCACTTAATTGAGGAGCTAAGTTTGCTGAGCACCTATGGCCTGAGGCTTATAGGATAATGGCATACCTTTTGGGCATCTATTAGCAGTGCTGAAAGAACTTTATGACATTACTGGAGCAGGGCAGAGGCCAGGCCAAGAGGCTGAGTGTCAGAGAGAGGCCTGATTCTGGGCACAACTTAGAAGTTGTCCTGATTGAAAGAACTTTGTCTTGAACATTTCTAATCCTGAATTGTAACCTATTAACATTCCTTATAAATCCCATAACTGTGAGCATAGTCTGAGTTCTGTGTGACCATTGCAATGAATTATTAAACCCAGCTGAGCAGAGTACTGTGGGAGGGATGGTTGGTGTCAGAATTGGAAAAGAAGGTAGAAGGCTGAGGCATTTCTGACTTCAGCTTCATAAGAATCAGCCTTGAGCTGATGTTGTTTGATTCTCCTTTCCACTTGGGAAGCTAGTATAGGTCAGACAATGCCACCCACAGCCTTAAAATCACTCTGCAGAGAAGTGTTCTCTATGCCTGGGATAAAACCACAAGAAAGTCTCAAGTCTTCTCAGGTTCCTCTTAATTACAGAAGTAGTCTCAATTCAATCATTAAACTATCCAGTCCACTTTAATCATCATTAGAAGGAAAAGGTACAATTTGCCATGCAAAGTACAATTATCATCTGAAAATAAGCATACTGTAGGTAGCAGATGTACAATGTTAACCTTTTTGTGTTTGTTTTTTCTTAGAATTTTCTTGCTAGAAATGCTGGCTATTGTTGTGGGCTGTTGAGTCTGTTCTGACTTGTAGCAACTCTGTATAGAGTTTCCAAGGAGCAGCTGGTTGGTTTAAACCACCAACCTTGCAGTTAACAATCCAGTGCTTATTATCCTACAGCACCACACCAAGACTCCTGACTACAACTCCCTTAAAATGAACACAGTTTCTCTTCCTGTGCCAGTTGAAACTCTTCCTTTCCAGAAATCCAGCCCACCAAGCTCTCACTATGGGGGTTTTCACTCTCCAGGCAAGATCCCCTTTAAAATATCCCCAGGACAGTTCTCATTGTGGAGTACACATCTGGGTCCCAGAATGAACAGCTCACTTTCAGTAGTGTTGTATTAAAGTGTTATATGAAAGCTATCTTGGTGCTGGCACAAAGTGACCAGCTCCAGCTCCAGCTTCAGTCCTCCTCAGACACAAGTTAAATACCCTGTGCTTAAATTTCTTAAACTCTACAGGACTCCTGATAGGTTCTATGAGTAATCCCTTTGAAGTTTCTCTTGTCTGCCTTAAGATAGAGGAAAGGAAACTGTCTCAGTTCTCCAAAATTTCCATCTAGAGAAATCTGTCTCTGACTCTTCTAAACTTAACTGCTCATATGGGCTAGATGTGTGATCAGTTTCAGAATCTCTTAGCAGGCCCTGAGTAGGTGGTCTATATTTCCTTTGGGAGGCAAGGGTGTTTGGCTGTTATTGTGTGTTCTCAGCCTATCATGCCTCAGAAAAAATGGAAACAGTGAGTTGCAATTTACCATTCAGTTACACATTTCCATATGAGACTCTCCACATCCCCACACACATATTTAACCACTAGCTATACTGCCTCACTCCCACAAGTAAGTTCCCCAGTTGCTGTGATCTATTACTATTGAGTGTAAAGGACTAGAGGAGGTGCCCAGTCTTTACTGGAGAGAGTCACATGGATTTGGGGGCTTATAGTTGGTACCCTGTGGGAGTAGAGGAAAGTCTCAACTTTGGAGTTGGCTGGTCTGAAGTAGATAGTCATATGGCATCCCATACCTGATGACATCTCCCAAGGTGGTTGGGGATGAAAGAAAGAAGAACTGCATTGGCAGTTGAAAATCTGAGATGAATAGAAACAATAAGCTGAGATTTCCGCAAAACACAGTTGATATGTGGAGTGGAGTTTGGTATCCACCACACACATTAGGCATCAGAAGTGGGGGATCCTATTCTTCTGTACTGGTTTATACTAATGGGAAATAAGAAAAGCAATATGAGCAAGATTCTTGGGTAAGAAGGTCACTATTCCTAGCAGGGAAATTGTGATGGAGGAACATATAGATAGCTTTGATCAACTATGGCAGACATTGCTCTGAGCACTCTACATGCATCAACTTATTTAACTCCCACAACAATACTGGTGGTGGTGGTTGTGTGCTGTTGAGTCAGTTCTGACTCACAGTGACCTTACATAAGTGGTTAGCAGTTCAGTTTATAATTCACTATGTTACCAGGGCTCCTTATGACAACACTAAAAGATTCATATTACTCTTTTTCTTTTAACTTTTCATTATGAATTGGATTGAGGTTTACAGAGCAAATCAGTTTTCCATTCAACAATTCTTACACATTTTGTTTCATGTCATTGATTGTAATTCCCACAATGTAACATCAATTATCCCATTTCTTCCCTGGATTTCACATTTCCATACCTTCTGCTTCTCTAACCTCTTAAAACTCTGTCCTTGGGCAAATGCTGCCTTTTTAAATCTCAAATAGTTGATTATTCTAAGAACTGCATGCCTCCCTAGTGTTATTGTTCCCCTTATAGACCTGTCTATAACCAACTATGTGGCACTTAACAATTGAGTTAAGTGATGAAAATTGAGTTAATGGCTGACAATTGAGTCACTGGTGAGTTCAGTCTCTGGCCTGAAAGGTGACCAGGAACCATAGTCCAAGGGGTTCCACCAGTCTTTATCTGACCAATAATCCAGCCTTTTTTTTTTTTTTTTTAATGACTTTTAAGTTTTGTTCCACATTTTTCTCCCACTCTATCCAGGACCTTCTAACGAGGTATACAAGGTTGAGTCAAAGATGATCTGTACTCTGACTGTCGAATTTACTTGGATCAACTTTTAGAAAAGACAAATACATAATTTTTCAACATAATCTCCTTGATTTTTGTTACATTTTGTCCATCTGTCACCAACATTCCATATTCCCTTATTTAAAAAATGTTTTAGGCTGAGCTGTTAGCTACAGATGCACTGCTGTATTCACTTCATCAGAGGTAAATCTTCATCCTCGAAGAGCTGTTTCAGAGGACCACACAAGTAAAAGTCCAATGGAGCAAGATTAGTACTGTAAGGAGGATGCTTTAACACCTCAAAACAAACTTTTTCAGAGTGTCAACAATATGAGCAAAGGTGTGTGCATGTGCACTGTTATGTCAGACCACAAAGCTCTTGGAGAGCAGTCCTCTGAGTTTAATCTGAAGTTTAGGTTTCAGCTCTTCAGTGAGTATCCCACTTTAATAAGTACTGTTGATTGTTCAACCTTTTTCCTGAAGTGTTCCAATACTGGTCCTTGAGAATCCCAGAGCCTGGTAATTTAGAGACAGACTATGGAGGGTGACTTGTGCTATAAAGTTGAAGATTTTACTCCAAAGGAGTTGTCAAATAATTGTTTCTATATAAGCATTGAGCTAAGAAGGATTCTCACATTTTTAAACGATTGTTAAAAAGAAAAAAGAGACCATCAAGGCCTAAAATATTTGGTATTTGACAATTTACTGAAAGTTTGACAATCCAGTGAGGGGCAATGGCCCTCACTCTGTATAATCTTGAATCACAGGATTCTGAAGCACTTCAGTAACCACTAAGGAGAAAACAGAGGTGGAGGCAACTAAGCAGTTAATATCCTGGGTTTTCGTCTATAAATTCCTCCCCAAAATAACAGTTCTGCATTTTGTATGTATTTGGGTATTATTTTAATATTTTGCTTTATAAGAATTATATCACAAAAAGAAGACTAAAGATAAGTGGTGTGGGCCCAAGAAACTACTGTAGAACTTGATGGAGGAACTGGCCTATAGCGCAGAAAGAAAGAGAAGCTGGTAGTATTGTTCAGGACCAACAAGAAAAGGAGATTCAAAAAGAGAAAAAAAGTTAAGAAACTATTTTATTAATCTTAGCATGAAATTATAAGGGAGGGGCAAGTGTGATGACAATAGACAGTGTAGGGGTCATTATATAGGAAGAATTCAAGGATTAAATAACATGCCACATGGGAAGAAGATGGAAATCTCAAGAGCAATTTCAAGATTTCAAATGTGGATGCTTGGATTAAAGGGATTCTATGATGGAAGGTCCTGTATCTGACAATGTTTCTCTGCTGTTCATAGAGTTTTCAGTGACTAGCGATTCGGAAGTAGTTTGTCACTCTTTCTTCCTAGTCTGTCTTTGTCTGGAA
>NW_006408805.1:3461367-3488956 GCF_000296735.1 Chrysochloris asiatica | reverse complement strand
GTGCTCCTTGGAGGCCAGGATGGCTAAGCTTCATCTCTCATACTTTGGACATATTGTCAGGAGAGAACAGTCGCTGGAGAAGGATGTCATATTGGGTAAGATGAAGGGTCAGAGAAAAAGAGGAAGACCCCTAACAAGATGGATCAGCCAGGTGGCATCACTGATGGTGTCAAGTGTGACAGTGGTAGTGAGGTTGGCCCAGGATTGGACATTGTTTCGTTCTGCTGTGCATGGGGTTGCTATGAGTCAGCTCTGACTCGAAGGCACCTGACAACAACAACAACAACATGATGGAAGGAGATAATATTCAAAAGAAGGCCTTTGATGATGGTTTTGATGAGAAGTTAGATGAAGTTATAGGTGTAGTTCCTTATAGAATCTCAAAAAGGAAATTAATGTTCATCACTTCTATTATGCAACCCAAGTAAAGAAGGATGACAAAGAAAAAGACCACAGAGTTCTGTGTCAACTAAACTAGGTCATGATTTCCAGAGACTTAGAAGTTAGGATGTGACTATTCCCATAGTGAGGAAACCTAATACAAGCATAGTTAGCTCTGTGATGAGTGGCTATGAGCTGCCAATCAATCGAAGGGATGCTTCCTTGGGGGTATGACCTGCTCCCAATATAATGGGCACATGGGAGGGACTATGGCGCTTTCTTTCATTTGGGGCCTTGGACTCTACAATTGTAAGATAATAAACTTCTCTCTATATATACATACATATGTTTCATGGTGTTTGCTTCTTTAAAACACCTGGTCTAAGACACAAGGTAACAAGAGAGTGGGGTTCTAGAGAAACAATCACAAGGATGAATTTGCTAAATTGATTTCTGAAGTCTGACAAATTTTAAAGGTACTGATACAGCGTGGAGGCATGTCTGACCTCCACTTCATAGGAATCAGTCTTAGGCTGATTTTTAGTTTAGTCCTCTTTCCCTCTTATGGAGTCCCTCTTATGGTCCCCACTTGGTTTAAACTATTGGCACTGTGAGCAGGATTCATTGCAATGGCTCCAGACCTATGAAATTAGAGGTTTTGTAAAAGAAAGACAGAAGAGGCATGGGATAAAATATCTCAACTGAGAGGAAAGCACTAGCTTCTAGAGTTGCCTGGAGCCAGTGGCATGCTGGTTAAAAGGGGTGACTGGAATTCAGTGGCCAGAGCCTACTGGAATTCACCCTGCCAGAGGCTCAAAGCCATATGCATATGGGGTTAGTCTAAGATAGTGGAAAATAATGAACTTGAATGTTATAAAAGGTTTATGTGCTAGACTGCCTTATGGATATTGGTTTCTCCTGCCTATTATAAAATAGACATGCAAGTGTGATAGGAGTAGTGGGAATTATGATTACAGAGAGCTTGTAAGCCTGCCTTCAGCCTATATTTGATTGGATTTGCTAAAAGGGACGTTAGAAGTTGCAAGAAGAAAAAAAATAGGTTTTATGGTTTCTGCCTTTGTAGAGTATGGATCTTTAGGTGAAATCCTGAGCCCTGTCCTGATTTGGCACTGCCAGATAATTCACTGGACCTTAAGGTCAGTTTGAACCGCAAAGTCGGTGGTTCAAATTCACCAGCCTTTTCTCAGAAACCCTACACAGGATAGTATGAGTCCCAACTGACTCTAACAACAGCCACCCAAAGTCTTCAGAATTGAGACATTTGCATTTGAAAAGACATGAAGGCCAACTCAGAACTGCTGCAAGAACAGAGTCAAGCAGAGAAAAGAGGCATTTTGAATTTCAGAGGCCTCATGGCAAGAAAAGTTGGTCTATCAGAGGAAATCCTCCTTCCAGGATGGAAAGTTAAAGGAAACCAGAGCTATATGCTCGCTGGTGACCACCTTGGGTCTACATGTGAGTGAAATTTGGGAAAACGTAGCAATGATGATGAGTTGAATTTGGACATGTTCTATTGGTACTCTGTTTTGTGTGAACTCCCAAACTTGGAAGCTAGTATACATGTGACCTAGCTGGGTAGCTAGGGTTGAGCTGACCATAAGTTGACTGGATGAAGATAAAGATGTTTGATACTGACCAAGTGTCCATACTACAATTTGTTGGACTGTACTTTTGTTTATGGATATATTTGCTCAAAATTTCAATTATAATGTAAGATTCTTCATATCAGGAAATATGATTGTCTCCTCAGTGTACTGGGTTGATGTTATTTTTGTTAAGTACTGTCGAATCAGTTCTGATCCATAGTGGGCCCTGCATAGGGTTTCCAAGGAGCAGCTGGTGAGCTTGAACTGCTGACCTTGCAGTTCAAATCAACTTTGCATTCCAGTGCATTAACCTAAAGCACCATATCAGGACTCCACAAACAGCTAGTGGGTTTGAACTGCCGACCTTGGGTTTCAAAGTCCAGTGCTGATCTACTGCTCCGCACCAGGAGACCCCCCCACTTTTGATAGTCAATGACATTGTGAGTCATTGATGAAGGCTATTACATTTACTATCAAAAGTGAAGGGTCTGCTGGTGTGG
The DNA here is from genome assembly GCF_000296735.1 of Chrysochloris asiatica. Taxonomy (NCBI): domain Eukaryota; kingdom Metazoa; phylum Chordata; class Mammalia; order Afrosoricida; family Chrysochloridae; genus Chrysochloris; species Chrysochloris asiatica. The sequence goes on along the minus strand of NW_006408805.1, from coordinate 3,486,468 downwards.
TTCTGTAGGATGAGCACTGGACTTGAACCTCAAGGTTGGTAGTTCAAACCTACTAGTTGTTCCTTGAAAACCAGTATAGGGTCACTATGAGTCAGAATTGACTCAGTGACACTTAACAACAATAAAGGCATGATATGGCTGGCTTATGACCTTTCATGAGTGGGCTAAGTTTTAGAATGAAGGGACAAAGGAGAATTCCCACTGAATAGTTTTCCTCTTTTCCAGATGGGTCTAGTGAAAGTGGATGGCAGATGATTGTGTTCGGATTTTGTTATTTCAATTGTGAATACTTGTTGGTAGTATTGTGATTGTCAAAACTGTAATTGTAGAAGATGTGTAACTAAAAGAGGGGGTGATGCAGAGGATCCCAGGACTATCACTAATAAAGAACATGAGTTGAGTATGGGATCTGTGCATGTTTGGAAAAGTGGATGACAACAGACGCAGTATCTTGGAAAGATGGCACCTATGGACTCTAGGTCCATGAACTAAAGGGTGTGTGTCTGTGGGTGGAAAGCTGACTTGCAGACTGTGACATTTAAATGAATATCTATTTTTTTTTTTGTTGTGTTTAGTATTTGTGCATCAAGTTTTTTGCTTTGTTCATTTGTTCGTTGTAACATAAAATGTAAATGGGCCAGTGCATTTTTGGTTGTACATGTTTTAGTTATATCATGGTAGGCACAAATATAGCTTTACAATTTTCTTTTATGTAAAGATACATATTGTTTATAGTTTCAAGTTGACAAGAATAGACTGAACTAGTTAGAGTTTTGTGTCAACTCAACAAGGCCAGGATTTCCAGAGGTTTAGAAGTTAGAATGTGCTTATTCTCATGGTGATGAAACCTAATAATACATGCATAGTTAGCTCTATGATGAGGGGCTATGAGCAGCCAATCAATTGAAGGGATGCTTCCTCAGGAGTATGGACTGATCCCAATACAATGGACAAGTGGGAGGTGCTCTTTATTTCTTCCACTAGGGCCTGGGACTCTACAATTGTAAGATAATAAACTTGTAAATATACAAATATGTTTCACTGGTTTTGCTTCTCTAGAAAACATGGCCTATGACGACATTGAAAATCCTATCAGGTAAGGAGAGTCAACTGATATTTCAGTATCAAGATGTTGTTTTTGTCAGGTGCTGTTGAGTTGGTTCCAAGTAATAGTGACTCCAGGCACAACAGAACAAAACATTTCTGGGTCCTAGACCATCTTCACAATTGTTATACTTGAGTCCATTGCTGCAACCATAGTGTCACTCTATTTTATTGGAGTCTTCATCTTTTTCACTGACCCTCCACTTTACCAAGCATAATGTCTTTGTCCAGGGACTGGTTCCTCCTGAAAATACAGCCTAAATATAAGAGACAAAGTTTTGCCATCTTTGCCTCCAAGAAGCATTCCATGCTTATGGCAGTCCATGGTACTTTCAGTATTCTTCTCAAACAGCATTACTTAAATGCATCAATTCTTCTATGGTCTTCCTTATTCATTGTCCAACTGTCTCATGCTTCCGAGGCAATTGAAAATTGCTTTGGGTCAGGTGTACCTTAGACCTCAAACTGACATCTTTGCTTTGAAATTTTTACAAAGGTCTTGTGCATAAGATTTGCTTAATGACTGTTGGTTCTGTGAGTGTGGATTGTGGATACAAGCAAAATGAAGTCTTTGACAACTTCAATCTTTTCTGCATTTATCATGATGTTATTTATTCCTCAAGTGGTGAAGAATTTTGTTTTCTTAACAATGAGGTTCAATTTATACAGAAGACTGTAGTCTTTGATTTTCTCTAGTATTTTAAGTCCTCTTCTCTTTCAACAAGCAGGATTGTATCATTTGCATATCGCAAGTTGTTAATGAGGCTTACACCAAGGCTGATGCCATGTTCTTTGATTATTTGCTCAGTATGCAAATTGAATAAGCATGGTGAAAGAATATAGAACTGGCACACAACTTTCCTAATTCTAAGCCATCCAGTATCCCCTTGTTCCGTTCTAACATTGGCCTGTTGTTGTTTTATATACAGGTTCCTCCTGAGTACAATCAAGTTCTAGAATACCCATTCTTCACAATTTTATCCATAAGTTGTTATGACCCACACGTCAAAAGTCTTTGCATAGTCAGTGAAGTAGATGTAAGCATCTGGCTGGTGTTCTCTTCATTCAGTCAAGTTCCATCTAACTTCAGCAATGATATCCCTAGTTCCATGATCTCTCTGAATCTAGCTTGAGATTTTGGAAGCTCCCTATCAATGTACGGTTGCAGCCATTTTTAAATTATTTTACTTGCATGTGATTTTACTGACATTCTTACATAATTTCTGCTTTCTTTTGGGTCACCTCTCTTTGGAAGGGGCACAGACACAAATCTCTTCCAATCAGTTGGACAGGCAGCTGTCTTCAAAATTTCTTGGTAAAGATAAGTGAGTATCTCCAGTGCTGTATCAGCTTGTTGAAAGACCAGTTTGCATTCAGTCAATTCCTAAAGCCTTGTTTATTGCCAATACCATCAGTGCACCTTGGACTTCTTTTTTCAGTACCATTGGTTCTTGATCATATGCTACCTCTTAAAATGGTTGAATGTTGACAGTGACTCTGTGCATACCTTCCATCTTCTTTTGATGCTTTCTGCATCATTCAATATTTTGCCCATATAATCCTTTCATATTGAAACCTGAGGCTTGAATTTTTGCTGAGTTTATTCAAGCTTGAGAAATTCTGAGAGTGTTCATCCCTTTTGGTTTTCTAACTCTAGGTCTTTATACATATTTCATTATAATCCATTGTCTTCTCAAGCTGCCCTTTGAAATCTTCTGTTCAGTTCTTTGAATTCCTGATTTCTTCCATTCACTTTAGCATCTCTACACTGGAGAGCAAGTTCCAGAGCCTCTTCTGACATCCATTTAGATCTTTTCTTTTCAAAGATCTCTTGCTTTCTTCCTCTATGATATTCTTGATGTCATCCCACATCTCTTCTGTTCTTTGGTCATTAATGTCTAATGCATCAAATCTGTTCTTGAAATGGTCTCTAAATTCAGGTGGGACATGATCTAGGTCATATTTTAGGTGTCATTCACTTGTTTTCATTTACTTCAGCTTCATCCTGAACATACAGATGAGCAATTGATGGCTTGTTCCACAATCTGCCCTGGCTAATGATATTAAGCTTTTGCAATATCTCTGCCCACAGAAGTCAATTAGATTCCTGGGTATTGTATTCCAGCCTTTTATGCTGGTATATCACCTTTTATGCTGTTTAAAAAAGATATTTGCAATGAATCAGTCATTGGTGCTGTAAAATTCTGTAATATGATCTCCAATATCACTTCCATAGCCAAGGTCATATTTTCCAACAACTTCTCCTTCCTCTTATGCTTATGCTTCCAATCATAGCATTCCAATCATCAGTGATACATCTTGATTGCACACTTGATCAATTTCAGACTGAAGAAGTTGGTAGAATTCTTCAGTTTTATCATCACTGGCTGTGGTGGTTGGTGTATAAATTTGAATAAGAATGATATTAACTGCTCTTCCATGTAGGCATATCACAGACAGCATTGTACTTCAAGACAGATCTTGAAATGTTCTTTTTGATGCTGACTATTATGCAATTATTCTTCAATTTGCCATTCCCTGCATAGTAAACCATGGGATTGTCAGATTCAAAATGGCCAATACCAGTCCATTTCAGCTCACTAATGCCTAGAATATAAATCTTCATGCATTCCATTCAATTTTGACAACTTTCAAGTTTCCTAGCTTTATACATTGTACATTTCATGTTCTGATTATTAATGGATGTTTGCTTCTGTTTCTCCTCATTTTGAGTTGTGCCCCATCAACACATGAAGGTCCTGAAAGCTTTACTCCACTCATGTCATCACAGGCAACTCTACTTTGAGGAGGCATCTCTTCCTCTGTCATATTTTGAGTGCCTTCCAACCAGAGGGGTTCATCTTCTGGCACTACATCTGACAATATTCTACTGACATAAGGTTTTCATCTTCTGGCCCTATATACAGCACTACCAGTTTATTGGTTATGTGCTATGGAGTTGATTCCAACTCATGATGACCCTGTATAGGGTTTCTGAGGCTGTAAACCTTTATGAGAGCAGAAAGATTCATCTTTCTCCCATGTAACAGCTGGTAGATTACAAGCCCAACTTGTAATCACTATGCTACCAGAGCTTCTTATACAGTACTATATCCACTACTATTCATAAGGGTTTCAGTGTGGCATTGCAGGTTAATGCACTGGGCTGCAAGGTTATTTGAATCACAAGGTTGGTGGCTCAAACTCACCAGCCATTCCTTGGAAAACTTACACAGGGTTGCTATGAGTCAGAACCTACTAGACAGCGCTTAACAACAACAAACATTCAGAACTAATTCACTTCTCCCTCTTCCTAGTCTGTCTTCATGTGGAAGCTTATTTGGAACCTATCCATCATGAATAACCCTGCTCTTAATCAAAATACAGATGGCATAGCTTCCAGCAACACAGCAACACAAAATCCACCACAGTTCAACAAACTGACAGACGAGTGGTGAGTGTCAAGATAGTTGGCCATAATTGCTTCCCTGTAAATCTTCTTTTTAGGAGGAAACCCTGAAGTTTGGGCTTTATAATTCCTTTTCACCTTCCTTTTCTTTTTCAGGAGATATTTTATCAACGGGTAGTAATAACAATGACAAGGAGCTATGTATTTAATCCCACAGTTCAAATTATGTTCAGTGTGTTTCTATCTCTCTTTTCTATGCCTCTCCAAACAGGAAGTCTTAGAAATTTCTCTTTATTTCAGAAATAGGAACAATCTACAGTGGGTTTCTGGTACTGGATTCAACTACTGGGAAAAAATACAAACCATCAGCCAGACTTAATTTTCTCACTACTTTAGATTCATGTCAGTGCCAGCAGGGTACAATTACAACAAGAGACTTTATTACATTTTAGCCAAATGTTGGCAAGTTCTGAATCTTAAAAGAGAACTGTTTGGTAGTACAAAGATTAGAGAGTTCCATATAATACTAAAAAAGGAAAGGGAAAAATAGTCATCAAGAAAAGTTTTTCTAAAATCTTCTCCTGCCTATGTTTATTTGAAGAGCCTGTATTATGCACTTGAAATTTAATAATATTAGAAGAAAATTGTTCTTCTAAGCATAGAATCTCAAACAGTAAATAGTCATTGGGGCTCAAGTATCTTGTTATTAAAGTGCTGTCATAATAGCAATAGCAGCAACATAGCTATTTTAAGGGTTTGTTGTTGTTTTTTATTGTACTCATTAACCATAAAATGTTTTATAAGGAATAAAAAGAATCAAAATAGCTCCCACTCAACCAGGGCAAACTTAGCCACAAGCCACGACTTGGCAAAATGTCATTCTGCCAAACCTTAGAGAATACCATATATTAACTTTCCAGTAGCTGGCTTCCAAGGGAAGATTATAAGAAGGTATGCATGTGTGTCAGTTTGCAAAATTATGAATATCTGAGATATGCCAAGAATATCAATATCAGGATGAGAAGGATTGATTGGTGAGAACCAAATGGAGGAGCAGGGATGCAAAGAGTTAGTAAAAACCGCACAGGCTCCAACTGGATACATATATATTTTTATTAATAAGTGTTTTCCCCAAAGCTGTCTGTCATTGGTGTCATTTAAACCTAAACCAAAGAACACAGAAGCCACCCCCCCCCCCATTCCCAGTGAGAAGAGAATGACCTGCTAGTCATTTGCCATTTTCACTTCTTTCCATCTGCAGTTCTGGTAGCTGGAGTTAGACTTTCTGGTGTGAAACAATTGCTCACAGGTCAGACAAGTCGTTGCAGGTAACGTTGACCTTTTGAAAGAGGTCACCATCATTTTTTCAAAGTTCTGAGGCAATTATTTTCCCATAGAGCTCATAGTTAGCCAGATTTCTCTGCACTCGTTTTCACCTAAACTGTCCTTCACCTACTGCCCTTAACCGAGAAGTCTTTTTTAAATTGTCATTGTATGACCTTGTCTCTACCAATTAGATTCTATCTGTATCTCTTGGAGTAACCTACATAGGAGAATGTAACATTCATACTCATATATCCCTGCAGGTTTCCAAGAGAAAGTCTTGTGAGAAATCCAGGATGTCACCAGCTGGTTTCGGTTGGGAGGCATATGTACACTTACACACACACACATATTCGATTGCACACACACACACACAAATGCAACATACTTTGGTTAGTTTTCTTGGTTGAATCATTATGGGATTTTTCTGAAGGTGGCAGAAAAGGATATCAGACATGCAAACACTGAATTTGTATTTGTTCACTAACATTGAGTTTGCAAACTCAAAATACTCACTTGCTTCCTCAATGAGTTTGAGTCAGCATAAGCAATTATCTAATGAATCTGGTACAAATCAATTGAGATTCTAAGCAAAGCAAACCTGTATCCTCTCTATTCTAGATTAGCTTGTCTTTGTTTTTAGATAAATGTAGCAAACAATCCTAGGCTCAGCTCACCTTCCAATATCACACATTTAGCCTAATTTCAGGCTTTTGATTCTTAATAATGTCAATTTAATTGGCATCATCATTATCACTGTCATTGTCACCAATAAATACTTAGGAAGTAACCATAGGACATCTTGTCCTGAATCAAAACCTTTAAGGATTTTATAAACCAGAGAATATATACAGTCCCTGCTGCTTGGATACTTAAAGAGACAGGTGTAAAGTAGAATAGTTAATTAATGGTATCAAATTGATAAAATTCAGAACTGACCAAATTTGAAAAAATGGGCATATGTGCCATCAGTTATTTTTGATTTATGGAGAATATGCTCTCTTCCCCTCTAATAATCCAGGGAAATAGCTATTTTCTGTTTCGCCCATAGGGATCTCAGCACACAAATAATTCAAACAAAACTAAACTTTCAAACTTCACACTCTCCCAGGAGTATCATCTTTTATTAGAACTAGTCACTTCAAAGGTTTGAATAAATGTGAAGTTTTTTTAAACACTGGAAGCAATTTGCATTTTTGTGTGTACATTCACTAAAATGATTCTGATCAGATTCAGGGATTTCATTCTGCCAGGAGTACTAGCCAACTATGGCACAGCCGTACCAACCAATTAGTGACAGAAATTGGATGGGTTTCCAAACATTCCACCCCAAATACACTTTAAATCAGAAGAATCTCTGACTAAAACACAAATGATAGTGTTAAGTGCTGTTGAGTTGATTCCAACTCATAGCAACCCTGTATAAGATTTCCAATGAGCTGCTGGTAGGTTGAACCACCAACCTCTTAAGCAGTCCAGTGTTTATCCTACAGCACCACACCAGGTCTCAAATGATAGGAGTTTGTATTTCTTTGGAACTTGTTTTCCAGAAATAGCAAAGTCTTTGTAAGGCATCCTAGTGTCTTCTGTAAATGTCATTTACAACAATGATAATCTGATGTTTTCTGTAATATCTTAGAAGTTTACAAAATACGGTCTCACCCAATATTTTATTTATGTGCCCTTTATTCTATGAATTTGATCTAGTTACTTATTTTAAATCAGAATACTAAACACCATGCTCAAGAACTGCACATTGAAAACATGAAAGAACAGGAACTCAAAACCAGATTTTATTATAATACATTTGAGTTGATCCTATGTTGTTTGGGCCTGAAATATTCAGATGATTTTAAACCAAGCAGTACAGGGAGAGTAATAATAGTGGTGTTAAAAGGAACTTAACTTATCCTGAATGACAGTATATGCAGTACAAATATTCTAGATTAATAGTGACCTTTCCACATTACTGATACTAAACTGACCATCAATAAAAGACTTGAGTTGCTAGCTAGTTCTAGCTTCCTAACTATTAGAACAATATTGTGAGAATAAACCAGCAAAAACCAGGGCTAAATCCCAGTCCAGATTCCAACGACATTCTTCGAAGAGATGGAAAAAACAATTACAAACTTTATATGGAAAGGAAAGAGACCCAGGAAAAGCAAAGCACTGCTAAAGAAGAAGAATAACATTGGAAACTTCTCACTCCCTGACTTCAAAATTTATTACATGGCTACAGCTGCCAAAACAGCTTGGTACTGGTACAATGAAAGATACATTGATCAATGGAACAGAATCAAGAATCCAGAATTTAACCCATCCACATACAGCCAACTGAGATGATAGATAGTCTCTTCAACAGATGGTGCTGACAGAAGTTGAAAACAATATGAAAAGATTGAAACAAGACCTTCACCTCCCACCTTACACTAAAACTAACTCAACATGGATTAAAGACCTAAATGTGAATCCCAGAATTATGAAGGCCATCAACGAAAACACAGGGACAAATGTGAGGGCTCTAATTCAGGACATACACAGACTACCAAACATTTTGAAAACTGCACAAACAAAAGTAGACAAAATAGATGAGTGGGACATACTAGAAATTTAAAACTTATATTCATTAAAAGACTTCACCAGAGGACTAAAAAGGGAACCCATAGAATGGGAAAAAATCTTTTGCAATGACACATCAGACAAGGGAATCATTTCTAAATGTTATAGGAAACTACAACACCTTTACAAGAAAAAGACAAATAACCCAATTTAAAAATGGGCACAGGACATGAACAGACACTTCACCAAGGAGGAGATCCAGGCAGCCAACCAACATATGAAGAAATGTTCACGATCACTAGCCATTAGAGAGATGCAAATCAAAACAACAATGAGATAATCATCTCACACCAGCAATAACAGCAAAGATCAAAAAAGTAGAGGACAATAAATGCTGGTGGTGATGTGGAGAGACTAGGACACTCCTGCATTGCTGGTGGGATGGCAAAATGGTCCAACTTCTCTGGAAAGCAATATGGCACTTCCTCAGAAGGTTGGAAATAGAAATACCTTTTGATCCAGCAATTCCTCTACTTGGTTTTACCCACAAGAAAGATGAGTCATAACATGAGTAGATATATGCACACCAATGTTCATAACAGCACTGTTTACAATAGCAAAATGATGGAGACAACCTAAGTGCCCATCAACTGAAGAATGGATAAACAAACTGTGGTACATACACAAAATGGAATATTATGCTACCTTGAAGACTAACAAGGAAGCTGCAAGCCACTGCATAACATGGGAGGACATTATGTTGAGTGAAATTAGTCACAAAAGGAGAAATACTGCATAGGACCACTACTGTAAAAGACTAAGAAAAATAACCCATACTAAAGGGGATGGGGGATTCTTTGCTGTTTACTGGGAATTGGGAATTGGGGTGAGGGGAGGGAGTGGAAGGTGGAACACAGGGTAGGGTATAGACACAGAATAGTTTGGGTGCTAGGGAGGAGGGCGATTACACAAGAAGCAGGAGGGGAATGGAGAACAAAGTAGATGGGGAAATAATTAGGCAGGTTTGCATGGGCTATTTGGGACAGAGGTAAAGAATGATGTATGCAGAACCTTAGAACAACAGAGCTCTGGGATACAGGGATTGAGACATGGTTGGAATGGAGAAAAGGAGGGAAATTATGTTAAGATGGCTTGGCTGTCTTTTGAATCTTCGTTTCCCTGGCATAACATTATAAAAGACACTTGAGGGGGAGAGAAAGGAATAGCCAGAAATATCACCATAGAAAGCTTGTAAGTCCGTCTTCTGCCTATAACTGATTAGAATACCTAAAATGGGACTACAATGTGCCCAGTGAAGGAGGCTTCCTGTGGAGCCTCTGCATTACATAAGACCATAGGTGGGATCCTGAACAGTATCCAGAATCTTCAGAGGTGGGAAATTTCCATTTAAAAGGACAAGCAGACCAGCCTGGAGCAGCTAGAAGAATAGAAGATACTTCTTGAAAGAAATACCAACAGGAAAAATACAAAACAATAATGGCAGACCAACTGATTACTACAAGAACAAGCAAGTTGCTTGCCCAGGAGACATCAAGGCAAGTTGTCGGGTTCCCTCAGGGCAAACCTCCTTCCAAGACTAAGACTCGATGTGAATACTCACTCTGATTGGTGATCATGTTTGTCATCAATATGGGGAAGTGAGGAAAAAACAGCAATGAAACTGTGAGCTAAGCCCTACAACGTTCAATAGATTCCTGTGAACCCACGTGGAGACCTGTTTGGCCAGTAGTGTGGTAAGACCTGAGGACTCTTGGGCCCAGAGTCAGTGACATGGCCACAAAGGTCTAGAGTAGAGAGGGAAGTGTTCAGCTTATAAGAAGAGAGAGCATATGCATAAGAATATCCACACTTGCAGATAATATCCACTTGACCTGGCTTCAATGGCTGATCAGAGCTTAACTAGAAGAAGAAAGAGGAGGAAAAAAAGAGTAATCTGATACAATTTGATGAACTTGACCTACATCTATGGATGCAGTAGCTCAAAAGAGGGAACAAATCTTTACAGTGAGGATCATTCCCACCCACTCCATTCACAGAGTAGACAGGGATGGGCAACTTGGACATTGGCTACCCCAAATGGGGAGCTACAAAGGCAAGACATGACTGGCTTACAAGCTTTCAAGAGGGAACCTAGATCCAGAGGGCGTGGAGGAAGGTAGAGTCTCCACTGAGTAGTATCCAATCTGTCTGCGCAGGTCTGATGAAAGGAGAAGCAGATAGGTCTCTTGTGATACAATAGTGAATAATTGTTATCAGGACTGACTGTGAGGGTTGAAAATGTAAAGGTAGACATTTTGTAGCAAAAAGAGGGGAGTGATTGACTTTGCAGTCTAGGAGCAGACGTCTCTGGGGCCATCAATGGAGAAAAGCAGAGAGCGTGACCCTACCCAGAGAAGCAGTGATGCCAGAGATGGAGCATCTGGGAACTTTAGACCAGAGAGGGGCTGTGTGCTGAAGACCAGGGGAGGAGGGGCAGGCTTGCAGGGTATATCCTTTGGTTGATTGATGATGCATCGAGGGGATTGTAACCATGGCAATGAAACAATATATGAAAGGATGAATGTAAAGCTAATGTTCTCCCATGTAAACTATCACATAATTCACAATAAAACATTTTTTTAAAGTGCTAATAACCATGGGTTTACATTGGTGCAGCTATGCCAGGTGTTAATGCTAGCAATATTTCTAGTTAGTGGGTACCTGGACAAATCCAGGAGTGTAGTACTGGCAGTATCACTCCTGAATAGATATTAGATGATTTCTGTAAGTCTGACTCTAAATTCTTACACCACGAAATTCTTATACCAACACTCTGTGGTAAGGATTTGTCTAATTGATTAGTTTTGTCCCTCTTGACTTTTGTTGTTGTTGCTGATTTCATTTTAATTACTAAGTTTGTGATGGCAATGTTTGATAACTCACAAAGCCATAACTGAAAGAACATACAGAACCCAGCTATATTTCTATGGAGGGGAGTGGCAGTAGTTATTTCATACTTGGGCAACTACAATCTATTGTATAGTCATTGATGGTAGTGTAGTCATTACAAATTGGGCTGTGAACCGCAAGGTCCACAGTTCAAAACTACCAGCTGTTCCATGGGAGAAAGATGAGGCTTTCTGCTCCTGTAAAGATTTATTGCCTCAGAAACCCTGGACAGGGTTGCTATGAGTCGGAACCGACTCCACGGTACATAACCAACAAACCAATAGTCATTGCAGGAGACTGTTTTGTTTGCTTTCATCAGTCTACCTTCCATTTAGGCTTTTTGCCTTTGACAAGAACTCTTCTCTTAGCATTATCTTGTCTAACGCATAGCAGAATGCCCATGAAGGCCGGATAGCTCTCAGTCCTAGAAATCCTTAGGAAATCATCAATTCCCCATTGGGATGAGAGTCATTGATTCCCACCTGGGAACTGCCTTTAGACAACATGATCTCAGAGGAATTTAGAAGAAGCATTAGCTCTGTCAATAAGCCCAGAGGGAAAAGGTAGAGACAAATTCTATTCTCAGTTCAATTCAGTCCAGCAAGTATTTACTAAGCATAAGACAGTCTTTAGGATAAAAAAAGATGGTCATTGTCCTCAAGGAGCATGCTATCATAGGGTGAAGGGAAGGAATACTGGTTCTTGAGCAAAGTTCATGACTTCTTTGGGTCTGTAAAGTGGACAAATAATATAGCAGTGAAATGAATTACATCATATGACTCTTCTAGTCAGAGTTTTTTTAGCTCCCACCAAACAACATTTTTTGCCCTGATAAGTCTGGGTAAGAGAAGGTGCTATAGTATCAGATGATTCAGTTGTGAGTGGTTAACAGAGTTAATTGTAATTGGGGTGGTGGTGATGTGCCCGTCTGCGGAGTTAGTTCCAAATCATAGTGACCGTGCATAGTGTTTCCAAAGCTGTAAATCTTTAAAGAAGAAGGCCTCATCTTTCTCTCACAGAACAGCTGGTAGTTTCAAACTTCTGACCTTGAGATTATCAACCCAACTCATAACCACCACACTACCAGAGCTCCTTAATTGTTAGAATTATTTCTAATGTGGATTTAAAAGGAGCCATTTCAGAAGAAGGATACCATTACCATTAAAGAAGAGGAGTCAGGAGTGGAGCATGTCCAGTGGGCACTGAGACCCCTGCACATTGAACCTCTTTTACTCAAGGATAGAAAGCTGTGATACTAGAGGAGTGGCAGAGGAGGAGCAGCAATAGAACCAAGAGCCAGAGCACCAGACAATGTTGTCCACCTCACAGCCCACAAACAAGTAAAGGTGAGTGACTTTGGGCAGGATGAGTCTTGTTTGCACCTTGTGTGGTGTCTCCAAGTACTGAAATGGAAGAGCTTGCTTTGCTGATTTACTGCAGTAGAGCTGAGTGCCTGCAGGCTGAGGTTTAAGGTAGAGTTGCGTGCCCTGTGGGCATTTATCAACAGCTCTAAAAGAGTTTTGTAACATTTCAAAAGCAAGGCAGAGACTAGGTCAAGGGGCTGTCAGCCAGAGAAAGGTCTACCTATGACAATTGCTGAGAAGAAACTGTCCTGTCTGCAACAACTTGTTGCTATTAAGTGCCATAGAGTTGGTACAGACTCAAGGTGACCCTAGGCACAAGAGAAGGAAACACTGCCCAGTCCTGGGCCAATCTCACAGCTGTTGCCACGCTTGAGCCCATTGATGCTGCCACTTTGCCAATCCATCTCGCTGGGGGTCTTCCTCTTTTTTTCTGACTCTCTACCTTAGCAAACATAATATCCCTTTCCAATGGCTGGGCCCTACTGACAATATATCCAAAGTATGAGGGACAAAGTCTGGCCATCCTGGCCTCCAAGGAGCACTCTGGCTGCACTTCTTCCAACACAGATCTGTTGGTTCTTTTAGCACCCATGGAACTTTCAATATTCTCTTTCAACACCATAACTCAAATGCATCAATTCTTCTACTGTCTTCCTTATTCACTGTCTAGCTTTCACATGCATATGAGGTTATTGAAATTACCACAGCTTGGTCAGGCATACCTTAGTCGTCAAGCTGACATCTTTAAAAAGGTCTTGTGCAACAGATTTGCCTAATGCAATATGTCATCTGATTTCTTGACTGTTGCTTCCATGATTGTTGATAGTTGATCCAAGAAGATTGAAGTCCTTGAAAACTTCAGTCTTTTCTGTTAATAAGAATGTTGCTTATTGGTCCAGTGGTGAGGATTTTTGTTTTATTTACATTTAAATGCAATCTGTACCAAAGGCTGTGGTCTTTGATCTTCATCAGTAAGTATTTTAAGTCTTCTTCACTTTCAGCAAGCAAGGCTATATCATCTGCATATCGCAGGTTGTTAATGAGTCTTCCTTCAATCCTGATGCCACGTTTTTCTTCATATAACCCAGTTTCTCAGATTATTTGCTCAGCATACAGGTTTAATAAGTATGGTGAAAGAATACAACCCTGTCATACACCTTTCCTTATTTTAAACCATTCAGTGTTCCAGTGTTCTGTTTGAACACTGCCTCTTGGTTTATGTACAGGTTCCTCATGAGCCACAATTAAGTGTTCTGGAATACGCATACTTCACAGTGTTGGCCATAATTTGTCATGATCCACACAATCGAAAGGCTTTGTGTAATCAATAAAGCACAGGTAAACATTTTTCTAGTATTCTCTGCTTTCAGTCAAGATCCATCTTAATGTCAATAATGATATCCCTCATTCCCTGTCCACATCTGAATCTGGCTTGAGTCTCTGGAAGTTTTATGTCAATGTATGGTTGCAGCCATTTCTGTACTACCTTTAGTAGACTTTAATCACATGGAATATCAAAGATATTGTCCGATGATTTCCCCATTCTGTTGGATCACCTCTCTTTGGAATGGGCACAAATATAGATCTCTTCCAATCAGTTGGCCAGATAGTTTTCTTCCAAATTTCTTGGCATAGATGAGTCAGTACATCCAGTGCTGCCTCTTCATTTTGAGTTGTGCCCCATCAGCATATGAAGGTCCTGAGGACTTCACTCCATTCGTATCATCACAGTCAACTTTACTTTGAGGAGGCAGCCCTTCCCCAGTCACATTTTGAGTGCCTTCCAACCTGAAGGACTCATTTTCTGGCACTATATCTGACAATATTTCTCTGCTATTCATAAAGTTTTCAGTGTCTAAATATTCAGAAATAGTTCATCTCTTCTTCTTCCTAGTCTGTCTTCATCTAGAAGCTCATCTGAAACCTGTCTACTGTGGGTGACCCTAATGGTATTTAAAATACCCATGGCATAGCTTCCAGTATCACAGCAACCACAAGCCACCACAGTACAACAAACTGACAGATGAGTGGTGTATCTGCAAGAATTGTGCCCTTAAAATTTCTGACCCTGAATTGTGCTATTAACTTCCCTAATGCAATGAATTATCAAACCTCTCTGAGTAGAGGGTGATGTGGAAGGGAAGGTTGGTTCATTTTTTTTATTTTTATTTATTTATTTTTTATTTTACAAATGCCTACCTCCAAATTGAAGGAGCTCTGGTAGTATAGTGGTTACAAGTCAGGCTACTAATCTCAAGGTCAGTGGTTCAAAATTACCAGCCATCCTATGGGAGAAAGATGAGGCTCTCTGCTCCCATAAAGAGTTACAGCCTCAGAAACCCTTATGCCATGTCTCTATAAATCAGAACCAACTCTGTGGCACACCACCACCACCACTTCAAAATTTGCTTGGTAAAGTGGAGAGTCAGTGGGGAAAAAAGCAAGTACCCCAAAAAGATGAATTGGCATAATAGTAGCAGCAATGGGCTCAAGTGTAGCACCAATTGTGAGATTGCCACAGGACTGGGCAGTGTTTCATTCTGTTGTGCACAGTGTTGCTATGAGTCAGTACCAACTGTATGGCACCTAACAACAACCTCCAGATTACCAGGATTAAATGAGATAATGCAGATGAAATACTTAGCATATAGTGAGAACACAAATAAGGGTGAGCATCATTACACAGCAATGAGATACTGCTGCTTAATTGACATCCTGAATTCAGTGTTTATGAGGATCCAGATGAGTACTGATATCGTGAGTCTAATATGTGTTCGGTCTTAACTTTGGTGAAGATCTAACAAGCAAATGTATTTAGAAGTGATGACAAGTAGATCTGTATACTGAGAATAAACAAGTCATATCTTGAGTGTTTAGAATACATCTCACCTGATCAACTGGTATTTTTCAGCTCTCTTCCACCTATGTCCTTCCTCTATCCTGTTCACAACAGTTGGTGAGTGTCCTCTTGTTTGTTAGGCCAACTTGCTTAGCATCCCAAACATACAGAACTATAACACAGTGGTCCCTTAAGATTACCTTGCTTTTGCTAACACCTCACTGTCTTCTCTCCAGGGTTCATTTTGAACTGGTTCATTCTAGTTCTACCTCCAGTTGAGAAGTTGCCTTTTTATCCCAAATATGGAGTCCTGGTGTGGCTCTGTAGGATAAGTGTTGGGCTGCTAACTGCAAGGTCAGCAGTTCAAACCCACCAGCTACTCCTCAGAAACTCTATACAGGGTAGCTATGCATCAGAGCCAACTCAACAACATTTAACAACAACACCTCAGATATACTGAATCAGAATCAACATTTTATCAAGATCCCTAGGTAACTTGTTAAAATCAGATTCTGATTTACTATATCTGAAATGGAAAGCAAATTTTCAGCAGAGGGTTGAACCAGGATGAACCTATCCAAATCCCTGATTTCTGTATAGTCAATCCAAACTCATGGACACTCCATATGTGTCAGAGTAGACTGTGCTCCATAGGATTTTCAATGGCTGGTTTTATGGAAGGAAATCACTAGGTCTTTCTTCTGAGATATCACTGTGTAGATGCAAATGTCCAACTTGTGGTTAGCAACTCAGCATATCAAGCATATACACTAACCAGGAATGAACTATTAAGAAGTCATGCTTTAAAGTGTGGAGCCCAAAAGAAGCCTGTTTTACTTTGGCTGAAAGATGGTATTGGCCATGAGTAATGTGTACAACTCGGTCTTCTCTCCCACTCCAAGATGTGCATAGAGCATGGAATCAATGATCAGGAATTCTACCTGAATGGCCTGAATACCCCATGACATGTTTGGATTTAATGATGAATCTGATTTTAAATGTATGTCATTCAACCATAAATGAAACTACCCAGTTATTTCAAGTTATTTTTCTTGCTCCCTGAATGGGTGTTGAAGAGCCTTGCAGATTATCACAAGAAACATAGCTTCAATGTCAAAGAATATTCCTTTCTTGCTATGATTTTTGTGGCCTCAATGCAAAGTAGACCTAGAAACTCTAAGATAATCAAAGTGTGTTAAAATGGGAATCAGCTCCCAGAACCTCCATAATCATTCGAAAATGCAAGCTTATCTCTTCTCTAATTCCTTTCAGTAAATGCAGGTAGAAAGAAACCTACTGTATTCCAAAATATCCTTGAGTCATAGCCCCTGGACTCTAGTTATTGAAAACATTACAACATCGATCAGGGATATGATTCTGGGCTAACAGGTGTCTATTATTGGAGGACCCTGCTGCTAGGCAACATTAAGAGCACTAGAGAGATTTTCAAAGGCTATTAAGAGGCCCTAAGATATGAAACAGTTCCCCTGACTGTCACAACTTTGATGCACAGCTCCCAAATGAAGAAAGGTAGAGTGCTGCACACACCCTATAAGAAAGTGAAGCAACTTAGACGACTCCATGTTTTAGATTGGTTTCTTCCAATCTATGGAATACATGGAGTATAGATTTTCAAGAGGATCAAAATGTCTTAGAAAATTGCCTTTTTCAGCCAGGGATGCCTCTTCAACTCTAGATAGGCCAAAAGACTATGTGTGGCATTTCAGTGTTATCTTTTATATTGTTAAGTATCATCGAGACAGTTCTGACTCAATGAGGCCCTGTTTAGGGTTTCTGAGCCTGTAAATCTTTGTGATAGCAGAAAGCCTCATCTTTCTTCCATTAAGTGACCGGTGGGCTCAAACCACCACAGTTTAGGTTCACAATTCAGTGCTTTTCCTATACAGTCAACACACTGGCTGGTCCTCTTTTATAAAGACTCTATACATATTTCCAAAATTACAGGATTTACCATCTGCATTTTCCAATGCATAATTAAATGTAGGCATTCAGAAGACTGAGTTTTTGTTTGTGTAGATTTCATTTTAAAGATAATTCTAGACATTTCATTTTTAAGAAAAGGATGAATTGGGGTCATTACTAATAGATCAGGTTGACGTACATAAAAGCAAAGTTGAATTATCAAGAAATTGTAAAATTCAGTTCAAAGAATACACTTTATAATCCTAAATCACTAGATCAGTGATTCTCAGAGCATGGTCCACATATCAGCACTCATAAGAATCACCTAGAAACTTCAGAAGTGAAAATTCTCACATCGTATTCTATACTTATAAAAATAAAAAACTTTAGGCAAGGCCCAGTAATCTCTATTTTATAAGATTTATCTATGATTTTTGATCAAGTAGCCCTGATAACATAGCAAATAGTAGTTGTGTGCATCTCTAACTGAAATGTTAGGGATTAAAATCTACCAGCTGCTCTACAAGTGAAAAATCTGGTAATTTACTTCGATAAAGATTGTTGTTGTTTTTGTTAAGTGCCATTGAATCAATTCCAACCCATAACAACCCTGTATAGGGTTCCCAAGGAGAGGCTGATGATCTTGTACCACTGATCTTGCAGTTCAAACCAACTTTCCAGTCCAATGCATTAACCCACAGCGTCATACTAGGAAAGATTTACAGCCTTGGAAATCCTATGGGACAGTTCCACTACAGGCTAACTGAGAGTTGGAATCAAATTTAAAGCAGTGGGTTTGGTTGTTATGGCTACATAATTCCATTTCTCAATCCAGGATACTCACTAGAATTATATAGAGTCCTTTTCAAATGTCAGTGCAGGGCCCATCCAAGGACAATGTAAAAACTACCAAACCACCTGGGTGAGTCCAGACAGATTGGCAGTTTTTAAAGTTACCCAGACAGTTCTAATATGCAGTCAATGGTTGAGAACCCATGGCTGTAAAGTTTTAAATTCTTTAGACCTAGCTATCACTTAGAGTCCTGGTGTGGTGCTGCAAGTTAATGTGCTGGACTGCAAAGCTGATCTGAACCACAAGGTGTGCAGTTCAAGCTCACCAGCTGCTCCTTAGAAACCCTATACAGGGTCTCTATGAGTTGGAACTAACTTGATGGCACTTAATAACAACACTTACAAGCAGGAGCATTTTACCAAAAATATGTGCCACCATGGCCACAAACTTTATGTGGACTTTTTGGCATAACCTAGATTAAAATTTCTGTGTTCTAGGCTATGTCAAGCATTATTTGCACAGCTACAATTATTTCAACCATTGCTAAAAACGAGAAAGGAATTAAATTAGCTTGCAATCTTTTTGCATGTTTCTAGAGAACATGTCACCTGTCACTCGGAATGAGATGTGCTTCTCCCTTTCTCAGGATGTGGTATAATGAGGTCTCTCTCTGAGCTCTGAATGCAGAAATGTATTTATGGCACAAAAGGAGATTTATGTATTTTCTAAAAATCCTGGCAGCCAATAATAGCCTTGACTGACTCTCTAGGGCTCCAAATGCAACTAGATTGTATCTGGATATAAATCTGGATGCATTGTAATCTTAGCCCTGTTTCCCTCCATTAAAGACCAGATGGGGCAATGGGGTTTGGAGGTGGGGAAAGCAGTAAAATTATGGATAAAATGCATAAAATAAAATACTAAGGCAGAGAAGGCCATTTCAGTGTAAGATGTGAAAATTTCTCAGAAATAGCATGTATAAGACTCACCTTGGTGTGGGCTATGCACATGATTTCTAGGATAATAACCACAGTTTGGTAGGTAACTTGATTTTTTTTTGCCTTAATGCCATGGAAAGTTACAAGGGCAATATATTCAGCATAGGATTTGTCACAGAGTAAGGAAGATCCTCAGTGGTCTGGGGTGCAGGCTTCAAACCTGTAGCTGTCTAGCGACAAGGTAGTTCAATTCCAATTTTTGGAGTCCTGGTGTGATGCTGTGGGTTAATGTGCCCGACTGCAAAGCCATTTGAACTGCAAGCTCGGTGGTTCAAACTCACCAGTCACTCCTCAGAAACCCTATACAGGGTCACTATGGGTCGGAATCTACTTGGCGGCACTTAACAACAACAACAAGGAAGAGATTGCAAAACATTTTACCACTTGCCATCCGAGGTTTCCTCTCACTTTCATCATTTGAAATGTATTAATAAAAATAAAAGAAATTGGGAAGCAGAGGAGTTGAGCATGTTTCATGGCCAAATCCTTAACAGTTGTAATGACCCTTAATCTCAAGAAGGCTAAAGAGAAGGCAGGGGTAAACAGTTTTAGAATTACTCAGATTCTGAACTGCTTCAAAAGAGTTTGAGAAATACAACATATGCAAACATGCTACATAAGAAACTCAGAGGATGCATGGACTTGTGACTTGGAAGAAGAAAGTAGAATTTGAACTGTATTTTAGAAGGCGACAGAAACTCCCAATCCAAAAAGGCCTAGTCTCTACTCCAGACCTGGATATCCTTTGAAACAATAAGTTTTCAATCTAAACACTAATTTATACTGCCTGATATTGATAAATTGCATTCATTGACCAACAGCTGGGACCAACTTTAGACTCATTGCCATACACAGAAGGAGGATGCCAGCAGAAGGCCAAGTCTTTGGAAGTTGGAGGACAGAAAGTTAAGGCCAATTTTAAGTACTCTGGTAGAGGCTGGCAGGTTGGCATTGCCATAAATTCCTATCCTCCTGGACAGTGACCTATATTAGTTTTGTCCACTACCATCTGGGGACTTGGTTTTTGAAAAAAATAAGAAGGGATTGTCCTATAGAGCAAACCAAGAGTAGCACAATGCCCTAACAACGTTTTTTTCCCAATGAAATTACATGTATTCATTTTTCAACATGGGGGTCAGAATCAAAAAGCTAACAGGTTCCAGAGGGGGACAGAACATGCTCATTCCATTCATGGTAAAGGTCCTTTAAAACGCCACTCATTCCTGAAGCACTGATGAGTTTGCAAGTTGCCAGAAGTGAGGTATGCTGCACACGGTCCCATTGGAACCCATTAGACAACCTATACATAGATGGGCACTGCACAGCCATGCATATACACACGCCATTCAAAAGTTTTTAAAAATTACTAAGCAATTACACAGATTTTCCAGCCCTAACAACAAGGCTAATGGAAGCCCATTTGCAATCAGTACAGTAGATTAGTATGACACAAAGAGAGTTAAACTGTTTAGCATCAGGCTCAAAGCTCCCATAGAAATTACACTCAATTGCTATTCATAGAAAATGATGGGGAAAGGTTTTGTTTTATGCTGCACACACTGGACACCACACTCACCCATTGTAGATGCAGATCATAACTACCTGCAACCTGCATATACTAAAAGTTACATATAAGTCTTTCTAACTAGCCTATGGAATATATATGAAGGTTGTAATTAACCTTCAGTTAGTTATAAGGAAGCATAGACATTGATTGTTGAGACACAAGTTTAGTTTGCTTCTCATTTTATTTATAAGGAAATTAATGCAATTTTTTGCATAAAACATGTATGTATGTATGTATATATGCAGATGAGTGTGCATTCACACACATGCATGAACATGTGCACACACGTGTGTGTGACCAACTGCCCCATTTGCCTGAGATTATGCCACTTTTAGTACTGAAAGTCCTGCTTGCTGGGAAACTCCTCTTATCCCACACAAGGTATGACAATTGTTTACTCTAACACACACACACTTCCATACTGAAATCAACAAAAGTTAAACTGACTGGGTGTTGTTAGAAATTCTTCCAAAGACGTATTATGCCAACCCAAAGCTCTCCATAGGAAACCTAGTGCTGCTGCTCAGGTTGGGTTCCTTTTTAAGTCAAAAGCACAAATTATAGACACTATCTGGATTCCTACTTGTTGTTTTTGTTTTTATTGTGAATTATGTGTGTTTACACATGAGAACATCAGTTTAACATTCATCCTATTATATTTCATTTCATTGCAATTATTACAATCCCCTCCATGCACCATCAAATTATCAAAGGATACACCCCACAGGTCTGCCCCCAGGCCATCAGTATACAGCCCCTCCTCCTCCCTGAGTCCATGTCCCCAGCTGCTCCATCTGTCCACGTCATCGGCTCTGTCTCTATCCCTGGCATCACTGCCTCTCCATGTAGGGTCCCTCTCTCCATTCTTCTCACTTGATGGTCCCAGGGACCTCCACTCCTGGGCTGCAAAATCAATCACTACCCTCCTTTTGTCAAAAAACATCTACCTCTACATTTCTGACCCTCACAGTCAGTCCTGATGGCTGTTATTCACTATTGTACCACAAGAGTCTTATCCCCATTTCCTTTCACTAGCCTGGTCTTAACAGATTGGAAATCACTCAGTGGAGGTTCTACCTACCCCTGCCCTGTCTGGAACTAGGCTCCCTCTTGAAAGCTTGTAATCCAGTCACTTCTTGCCTTTATAGCCCGCCCCCCTAGAGTCCTGGTGTGGCACTGTGGGTTAATGTGCGAGACTTCTAAGCCACTTGAACTGCAAGGTCGGCGGTTCAAGCTCACCAGCTGCTCCTCGGAAACTCTATACAGGGTCGCTATGGGTCGGAACCGACTCGACGGCACTTCACAACAACCACCACCCCTATTTTGGGTAGCCAATGTCTACATTGCCCATTCCTGTCAATGCTGTGTGCAGAGGGGATGGGAGTAATCCTTGCTGTAAAGATTTGTGTGTGCTTTTTTTTTAGCTACTACATCCATACGTATAGGTAAAGTTCATCAAATTGTAGCTGTTGTTGTTGTCAGGTGCCATCAAGTCGGAACCGACCCACAGCGACCCCATGCACAGCAGAACGAAACAATGTCCGATCCTGGGCCAACCTCACTACCGCTGCCACACTTGACGCTATCAATGATGCCACCTAGCTGATCCATCTCGTTGGGGGGCTGCCTCTTTTTCTCTGACCCTCCATCTTACCCAGCATGACATCCTTGTAGTGGATTACTCTTTTCTTCTTCTTCTTTCTTCCTTCTTCCTTCTTCCTTCTTCCTTCTTCCTTCTTCTTCTTCTTCTTCTTCTTCTTCTTCTTCTTCTTCTTCTTCTTCTTCTTCCCTCTTCTTCCCTCTTCTATCTTCTTCTAGTTGAGTTCTGATCATCTAGCCATTGAAGTAAGGTCAAGTGGATACTATCTGCAAGTGTGGGTGTTCTTGTGCATCTCCCCTCACTTCATATCAGCTGGACACTTCACTCTCCGCTCTAGTCCTCTGTGGCCATGTCACTGCCTCTGGACCCAGGAGTCCCCAGGTCTTGCCATAACTGCTGGCCATCCAGGTTTCCACCTGGGTTCACAGGAGTCTACTGAATGTGGTCAGACTTAGATCCCAATTTCATTGCTGTTTTTTCCCCCTTTCCCTTATCGGTGATCAACATGATTACCAGCCAGACCACATGTCTGCTCATTTATTCCCCTTGAGTGTTAGTCTTAGAAGGGAGTTTGCTCTGAGGGGACCCGACCACTTGCCTTGATGGCTCCTGGGCAAACAGCTTACTTGTTCTTGTAGTAATCAATCATACCACCATTATTGTTTCTGATTTTTCCTGCTGGTCTTTCTTCACGAAGTATCTTCTGTTCTTCTAGCTACTTCAGGCTCCTCTACTTGTCCTTTCCAATGGAAATTTCCCACCTCAGACAATTCTGGATGGGATTCTGGTTTCCACCTATGGTCCTATGCAATGCAAAAGCTCCACAGGAGGTCTCTTTCACTGTGCAACTTCTAGCCCCCTTTAAGGTATTCCAATCAGTTATAGGCAGAAGACAGACTGGACTTACAAGTTTTCTATTCTGATGTTTCTGGCTATTCCTCCACCCTGCCCCCTCAAGTGTCTATTTCACGATGGTAGGCAAGGGAAACCAAGCGACAAAAGACAGCCAAGCGTATTAACATTACTCCCTTCTTTTACCCTTTTGAACCATGCCTCTATACCTATATCCCAAAGCCCTGCTGTTCCAAGGTTGTACATACATCATCATTTACCTCTGTTTGGCTTAGCCCATGCGAACCTGCCTAACTATTCTCCCATCTGCCTTGTTCTTCCATTCCCCTCCCCCTTCTTGTGTATTGCCCTCCCCCTCCCCAGCACACAAGCTTTCCTGTGTCTGTTCCCTACCCTGTGCTCTATCTTCACCTCCCACCCTCCCCTCCTCTTATCCCATACATCCTGGTGATCAGCAATTATATCGTTGTTTTGGGATTTTTTTTCCCCTTTTGGGTGGGTTCTTTTACTTAGTCTCTTACAATAATGGTCCTATGCAGTATTTCTCCTTTTGTGACTAATTTCACTCAGCATAATGTCCTCAAGGTTCATCCATGGTATGCGGTGGCTTGCAGCTTCCTTGTTCTTCAAGGTAGCATAGTATTCCATTGTGTGTATGTATTAATCCTGTTGATTCTTTCTATAGTTTTTGTTTTCTATATCATTTATTTCTGCTCTTATCTTTATTATTTGTTTTCTTTTGGTGGCTGTAGGTTCCCTCTTTTGGCCTGTTTCTAATTGTTGTAGATGCTGTGTTAATATATTAATTTTGGTTCTTTCATCTTTTTGGATATGCACATTTATCACAATAAATTGTCCTCTTAGCACCACTTTTGCTGTGTCTCAAAGATTTTGGTATGATGTGTTTTCATCCTCGTTTACTTTTAGGAACTTTGTGAATTCACGTTTAATTTCTTCTTTTACCCAGTCACTTTTCAGCAGGGTGTTATTCAGTTTCTATGTATTCAACTTTATTTCCTTGGTCTTCTTATTGTTGATTTCTAGTTTTATTGCATTGTGGTTTGAAAAGATGCTTTGTAGTATATTGATGTTTGTAAATTTATGGAGGCTTGCTTTGTGACCTAACACATGGTCAATTCTGGAGAATGTTCCATGTACTCTGGAAAAGAATGTATATTGTGCTGTTGTTGGATTGAATGTTATGTACACATCTATGAGTTCAAGTTGGTTGATTGTGTTGTTTAGTTCCTCTGTAACTTTGTTGAGTTTCTTTCTGGTTGTTCTGCCCCTTTTTGAAAGGTGCATATTAAAATGTCCCACTATAATTGTAGATTTAGCTATTTCTGTCTTCAATTCTAGTAAGGTTTGCTTCATATATCTTGGTGCTCTTTCATTGGGAGCATAGATATTTATTATGGTTTTGTCATTTGCTCACTTGATCCTTTGATCATGAGATAGTGTTCTTCTTTATCTCTTATGCTGGTTTTTGTCTTGAAGTTTACCTTATCGGAGAGTAGTATTGCCACTCCTGTTTGTTTAGTATTGCAGTTAGCTTGGTATATTTTTTTCCATCCTTTAACATTTAGTCTGTTTTTGTCTTTGTGTGTAAGGTCTCTTGCAGGCAGCATATTGAAAGGTCTTATTTTCTTATCCATTCTGCCACTCTCTGTCTCTTCTGTCTCTTCACTGGTGTATTTAATTCATTGATATTCAATGTAATTATTGAATTACATTGTATAAATTAATTGCTGCCATTATGTTAATTTTTGGTAGTGCTGTTCGTTCCTTTGTTCTGTATGCCTTCTTGTGCTGAGTTTG
>NW_006408805.1:3445734-3460732 GCF_000296735.1 Chrysochloris asiatica | reverse complement strand
GGGGGGGATCTATCCTTCCTGTGGTATGTTCAGCTTCTTGAATGTTTATCTTCTCATCTTCAAGATATTAGGGAAATTTTCTTTCAGAAGCTCTTCCACCTCTGTGGATTTTTCTGATTCTTTCTGTTCCAGAATGCCAACAATTCTTAAGTTGTTCCTCTTCATGTTATCCAAATGAATCTTAGATGCTCTTCAGATTTTTTTTTAATCCTTTTTTTCTGCTTGTTTTTCTGTCTTAGCAGTATTGGGGAATTTACCCTTGGACCGATGGGGCTCTTTCTCTCTGTGCCATGGGAAAGCTGTGGTCTCAATGTTAGACTTTTTGGGGGATGCACACCCACCCACCTGAAGGTGTGCGGGCTGGGCAAAGAAGGTGCAACAGGGAAGAGGAGGAAAAAATGTGTAGAATCCCCCCACACTTCCTTTTGCAAATGTCACTTTTAGCACTGGTTCTTTGTGCGGGTCTTGCTGTACTCTGCCCTCTGACCTCTGCTAGGGTGGGATGGCCACAGAGAGACTCCCATATCTTGACTCCCATATTCTAAATCGTAATATTGTCCTTTATACCATGATTTTTCCACTGGCGGTTGCAGGAAACTGATGCCCTGGCCCTTTTGCTAGATCCAGAGCTCTGGTGCTGTTCAGTGAGAGCAGCGTCACTGGGTTTTTAGCCCCTCCCCCACGAAGCCTGTCCAACCTGACTCTGCTCTGCTGCTGCCAACCTGGAAGTCCCTACTTGTTTTTGAGTAAATCATGGCACTTTTCTTTAATAACATTTATCACAGTTGTAATTATTTTATACAATGATTTCATTATTGTTCATTACTTGGTATTGTAAGGTTTATTAGGACAAAGTTGTGATCACAGATATTGTTCATTATTTTATGCCTGGCCCATGATAGACATTCCATTCATATTTGTTGAAGGAACAGGTTAAGAAGAAAAGTCTATGGAACATGTTGGTGTGGTGTGGGGAGCGGTTACATTGAGTTAACCCAGTGAAGCATTTCTATCTCTACAAATAGGAAACTCAGAGGACACAAATTGTTCCTCCCCAGACAAAAACTGGGCCCACCCTATCTTGCAACTCAAATCTCAACCTTTGTTTATTTTGAATATCATATATGATGAAAATTTAAAAACTCAAGGAAATCATTGGTCCACATGACTAATTAACCACATGAATCACAGCCTCCACTATTCTGAGAACAGAAGAACTAGATGGTGTCCATCTACCACTACCAACCATTCTGATCAAACTCACAATTGAAAGTCCTGGACAGAGAGAGAGAGAGGGGAAAAAAAAAAAAAAGATAAATTCAAAATCATGCAAAAGCTGATACACTAGTCTAATCAAGACTGGTAGTACTGCCCCAAGACTATCTCTAGACACTCTACAATGCAGGAACTGAACCCACCCCAGGAATCTACTTTCAACAAAACAATGTTGTTGTTAGGTGCCACCAAGTCAGTTCTGAGTCATAGAGACCCAATGAGCATCAGAATGAAACATTTCCGGGTCCTGCATCGTCCCACAACTATTATATTTGAACACATTGTTGCAGTCACTATGTCAATTCATCTCTTTTAGGGGTCTTCCTCTTTTTCACTGGCCCTCCACTTTACCAAGAATGATGTCCTTGTCCAGGGACCTTTTCTTCCTGATAGCGTGTCCTGAGTATGCGAGATGAAGTTTCACCATCCTGGCTTCTCAGCAGCATTGTTGCTGTACTCCTTCCAAGACAGATTTGTTTGTTCTTCTGGAAATTCATGGTACTTTTAATATTCTCCAACACTACAATTCAAATGCATTGGTTCTCTATGATTTTTCTTATTCATTATCCAACTTCATTGTCACATACTTATAAGGTGATTAAAAATATAATTTGGGTCAGGTGCACCTTAGTTCTCCAACTGATATCTTTGCTCTCTAACACTTTCAAGTGGTCTTTTAAATTTTTGATTTGCCTAATGCAATACACATCCTTTGATTTCTTGAATACTAATTCCTTGATTGTGGATACAAGAAAAATGAAGTCTTTGACAACTTCAATCTTTTTTCCATTTATCATGACACTATGTATTGATCCAGTTGTGAGGATTTTTGTTTTGTTTACACTGAGGTGCAATCCATACTGAAAGCTGTAGTCTTTGATCTTCATCAGTAAGTATTTTAAGTCCTCTTCAAATATAGCAAGCAAGGTTGAATCATATCTCAGGTTGATAATGAGTCTTCCTCCAATCCTGATGCCATGCTCTTTTTCATATAATCCATCTTCTCTGATTATTTACTCAGCACACAGATTGAATAAGTATGGTGAAAGGACACCACTCTGGCACATATCTTTCCTGATTTTAAATCATTCAGTATCCTCTTGCTCTATTCTAATAACTGTCTCTTGTTCTATGCACATGTTCCTCATGAGCACAATTAAGTCTTTAAAATACTCATTCTTCTTAATGTTACCCATAGTTTGTCATGATTCACACAGTCAAAAACCTTTGCATAGTCTATAAAGCACAAATAAACATGTTTCTGGTATTCTCTGTTTTCAGCCAAGATCCATCTGACATCAGCAGTGAGATCTCTCATTCCATGTCGTCTTCTGAATCTGGCTTGAATCTCTGGTAGTTCCCCCTTGATGTACTGTTGCAACCATGTTTGAAATATCTTCAGCAAAATTTTACTTGCATGTGAAATTAATGGTATTGTTTGATGATTTCAACTTTCTGTTGTGTCACCTCTCTTTGTAATTGGCACATGTATGGCTCTTTTCCAAACAGTTGACTAGGAAACTACCTTCCAAATATCTTGTCATACATGAGTGAGCATCTTTAATGCTGCATCAGTTTGTTGAAAGATATCAATTTGTATACCATTGGCTCCTGAGGACTTGTTTTTCCACCAATACTTTCAGTGCAACTTGGACTTATTCATGTATTACCATCTGTTCTTTGTCATGTGCTACCAATTGACGTGGTTGAACAGCAACCATTTCTTTTTGGTATAGTGACTCCATATATTTCTTTCATCTTCTCTTGATGCTTTCTGTAACATTCAGTATTTTGTCCATAGAATCCTTCCATATTACAAGTTAAGGCTTTGGTTTTTTCCTTTGTCATAATGTGATGGCTTGCATATCGCTATGATGCTGGAAGCTATTCTGGTATTTTCAATTCCAGTAGTGTCACCCATGATGGACAAGTTTCAGTTGAGCTTCCAGCCTAAGACAGGCTAGGAAGGAGGAGAGACAAACCACTTTTGGATGATTAGCCAATGAAAACTTTATGAATAGCAGTGGAACACTTGTCAGATATAATGCCAAAATGGATGTCACAAGAGACTCTGAAACTTGTTCTTGAGCATAGAGAAGCTAAAGTGAATGGAAGACATGAGGAAGTAAAGATCCAAACAATAGACAGGGCTGTAAAGTGAACAGCAATATAAGGGAGGAATGTATTAATTCAGAACAATAAACCATAGGAGAGTAAAGGGCAGCATTTGATCACAAACAAAATTCAGGAGGCAAGAATGGATAGGAAAGGACAAATAGAAATGAGAAGCAGAGGGAACAAATAGGATGAATGCTGTTAATATTGTGGGAATTGCAACCAATTTATATAATAAGATGTATATAAATCATTAACTAATTTGGTCTGTAATCTTTTACCCAAATCACAATAAAAAAAATTCCAAAAATAAAACAAGTAAAGTAAAAGAGATTTAAATCTGTCTATCTGGAGTCCTGGTGTGGCGCTGTGGGTTAATGCATCAGACTGCAAAGCTGTTTGAATTGCATGGCGGTGGTTCAAGCTCACCAGCTTCTCCTCAGAAACCCTATACAGGGTCGCTATGGGTTGGAACTGACTTGAGGGCACTTAACCAACATCTATCTATCTAAATCTACCTATCTAAATCTCTCTCTTTCTCCATTGCATGAGAGTTCAGTACTTTCTACATAGCAATGAAGTATAAACCCTCACCCAGTTTGTTGTTGTAGCCAAGGGTCTCTGTAGCAGGAGGATCATCTCTCCACTATACTATCTGCAGTTTCTGGAAGCATCTGACTGAATTAATTTCAAAATGGCTCTGTCCATCACTGTTCTGCATGAAGTGCATGGTGTGCAAGCTGAAACCTGACTCTAGAGGAAAACTCCTCTCAGACAGGACTTACGCCATGACCAGCATTTCCAAAGCCTAGAAGAAGAATGCACAGCATAGAGTAGTGTTTATCTAGGATCAAGGGGAAGGAGAACAATGGAAGAAAGAAAATAAATGAGTGCTGACAGAAACTATATCTTGCTTACTGTTGTTGTTGTTATGTGCCGTGGAGTCGGTTCCGACTCATAGCAACCCTGTACAGGGTTTCCAAAGCTATAAATCTTTACGGGAGCAGAAAGCCTCATCTTTCTCCCACGGAACAGCTGGTAGTTTCGAACTGCTGACTCTGAGGTTCACAGCCCTATTCATAACCACTACGCTACCAGAGCTCCTTAGGACATGGTAAGTAAGTATGCAGTAATACAAATGGAGAATATTGGAGATTTCAATTCCATACTCAGTCACATCTCCCAGAAGTCTGAGGGGATGAATCCAGCTTTTCTGTACTATCCAAAGTGATGGGTGCTCTGTTTCTTCACATGTTTAACCCAAATAGCCTGGCTCATTTGATTTAGTAAATCAGCTAAAACTGTTCACTCCATCCCCACTACATGAAACCTCAACATCCAGTGGCAACCTGTACACATAATTTCCCACATCTATTTAATTTTCTCCTGCAACACCAGCTACAGCTCAATTGTAGACTATGTAATTTAATAGATTTTCAGATCTGTCTTGAGTCAATTTTAATTCTATTTAAAGGACAGTTGATAGAGTCATCTCTGGGGTTTTCTGAGATGAATTCTATATTTCATTCACTGAACAAAGTGGAAGGGAGTGATGTACTTTTCTTTAAAGATATAACAAGTTATATTACTAAAGTATTAATTGTCCCACTTCTGCATTTCAAAAAGACCCAAGCTCAAACTTGGGGAATTATTTAGGAATTCCAAATCACAGAAATTTTGGGTGTTTAGATTTTGCCAGAAGGAGACTCATGTTTCCTCTCCTTGAGGTGGCTTTTTACTGCTTATGCTATTTCCTTTACCTGGAATGGCATACTTTTCCATATATTCCCATACCCATATATTCCCATTATCCACCCCCCCATTCTTCAAAAAAGAAAATGCCCACCATGAAACATTTGCTACTCTCCTCCC
Organism: Chrysochloris asiatica; assembly: GCF_000296735.1. Lineage (NCBI taxonomy): Eukaryota > Metazoa > Chordata > Mammalia > Afrosoricida > Chrysochloridae > Chrysochloris > Chrysochloris asiatica. The sequence goes on along the minus strand of NW_006408805.1, from coordinate 3,455,470 downwards.
TCCATCTTACCCTTACTGATGCACCAGGAGGAATCTCCCATGAGCATTAGCTCCCTGTGTACATATGGTGCTTTTACTGCCACCCCCCAAACATTTTTATTGTGAATTGAGTGATAGTTTACATGGAAGTACATTGGTTTTACACTCATCCTATCATATTTCATTTCATTGCCATGATTACAGTCTCTTCTATGCATCATCATTCAACAGTATTTGCTTCTATTCCCTCTGTTTTTTTGTTTTTTGGGTGTTGTTGTTTTTTGGGGTTTTTTTTTAATGTACACAAAAACACACAGGAATATAAAATCATTTAAAGAACCAAAGGGCTCATTCTGCATGCCTGCCTCCTAGCCACCACCACAACCTTTCCCCTTCCATGAGTCTGGAGTCCTCAGCTGCTCTCTCTCTCCATGCCATCACCTGTGCCTCTATCTCTGGTGTCTCTACTTCTTTTGATAGGGGCCCACATTACACTTGTGCTTTTCTTCCTTGATGATCCTAGGATCCTCTTTTCCTGGAATGTAAAATTAGCTACTCTTACAAAATGCCTACTTTTTTTTTTTTTTTTTTTGGTTATAAAACGTCTACCTTTACAGTTGTGACAATCACAATTAGTCATGATAACAATTACTACTGAATCATAAGAGTTTTGTCTCCATATCCTTTCACCAGCCCCATCTAGACAAGATAAAAACTATTCAGTGAGGGTTCTACCTTCCCCATGAACACTCTGAAACTAAACTCCCTCTTGAAAATTTGTAAGCCAGTCACTTCATGCCTTTATTACCCCCCACTCCCCACCCCACATTTTTAGGTAGCCAATGTCTAAGTTGCCCATCCCTATCAATCCTGTACACAGAACGGATAGGACTGATCTTTGATGTAAAGATTCCTTGCCTCTCAGTTGGTATTTTGAGCTACTACAGCCATAAATATAGATCAAGTTCCTCAAATAGTTGCAATTTACACTTATTTCCTCTATCAAAAATTTGTTATCTTCCACTAGTCCAGCTTATCAAACCATCGAGGCTAGGTCAAATGGGTACTATCTGCAAATTTGGGTGTTCTTGTGTGTCTCCCCTCACTTCATATCAGCTGGACATTTCACTCTTAGCTCTAGCCCTCTGTGGCTGTATCCTTGTCCATAGGCTCAGGAGTTCCCAAGTCTCACCATACTTTGGACCAACCAGCTCTTTCTCTTCACTCTCTCATCTCCAGGTCCACGGGAGTCTATGGAACATGGTCAAACTCAGCCCATATCTTCATTGCTGACTTTCCCCCATTTCCACTCACCAGTAGACCAATGTGGTTGCCAGGAAATTTACATGCCTGCTTGTGTGTTCCCATTGAGTTTGTCTTGTGGGGGAGGGATTTGTCCTGAAGGGACTTGATTGCTTGCCTTCATGACTCCCCAGCAAACAGCTTGCTTGTTCTTGTGGTGGCCAAACAGACTATTGTTTTTGATTTTTCCTGCTGGTCTTTCTTTCAAGAAGTATCTTTTGTTCCTCTAGCTACTTCAGGCTGGTCTGCTTGTCCTTTCAAGTGAGAATGTACCACCTTGAAATTACTTCAAATGTTTATTATTAAACAAGTTTGTCTTTGTTTCCTTATGAATCTGAAAGCTCCTTGAGGGCAGGATTTATATATCTGTTGTATTTCGGAGTAATCCTGAATTAGCCTCCTAGTGTGACACTTTAGGATAAGTAGTAGACTGCTAACCATAAGGTTGGTGGTCCAAACCCATAAACCACTCCTTAGAAACCCTATACATGCTCACTATTAATCAGAACCAATTGATGGAATTTAACAACAACAACAACAACAACCCGTATTAGTCAGACTTTTTGGTTGGTTGTTTACTATGATAATGATGTACAACAAATATCCCCAAAGTTTCACTGACTTTCAACAACATTGATTTTCTTCACTAGCTAGCTGACAATCATCTGGACAACCATTCCTGGAATTGAGTTCAGGTTTGCTTTATAAGTCTTCAGTGCGGGGCCCAAACTGAAGAAGCAATAACTACTTGGACATGCTATTCCAGAGAAGTAAGAGGTCAGGCAGCTCATTTAAAGCATCTGCCCATGTATTCCCATGCTATTGACCACAGTGTGGCACATAGCCAAGCCCAGAGTCAAGTGGAAAGGGATGTATACTCTGACCCTGTATCCTCTACTGGGAGGCACTGTAATGTCACATGGATGCATACTTCTATTTCATTTGCCACACCTCCAAACCTGCCAGCTTCCCATGGTGCTTAAAATAGGTATCTAGGTAGTTCAGGAGCTCTGGTAGCATAGTGGTTATGAATTGGGCTGCTAATCTCATGGTCAGCAGTTCGAAACTACCAGCAGTTTCATGGGAGAAAGATGAGGCTTTCTGCTCCCATAAAGATTTACAGCCTCGGAAACCCTGTACAGGGTCACTATTAGTCAGAACCAACTCCATATCACATAACAACAACAGTTAGTCTAGGGGTGGATGTCCATATCATCAAAGGGTTCTAGCATACTGCTCACTGCCTGTCCTTGGCCCAGCACAATTCTGGAAGTTGTTTAAAATTTAAGCACACGAGTAAGTGAACAGGGCCACAAAGTGACTTTTTGCATGTAGCCCCAGCTAAGTCTTAGTGTTCTCTTTGTCCAGTGTGTAAACATATATGGATACAAGGGGTGGGAGAAGAAAGCAGATAGTCCTTGTTAAAATCTAGTTGCTATGTTTGGGGGGGGGGGTAATAATTCAAGAATTTAGTGCTGGTAAAGTGTTGCCCCTGGTCTTTATTCCTGGAGCTCTGGAGATGAAACAAGATCTCTGCTACTTAAGGTTTCCATCCTTTCCTGCTACCTTTTCCACCTGAGGTATTAATCCCACTGGCTGAGTCTTCACTGTTTCTGTGGTAGGACTCACTGCAGTGTCCAAATACATGATTGTTGGGTCAGGTGGTTAATGGCCAGAAGGTATATATAAGTCAGACAAACAGCTATAATCCCAAGTTCACTGGTACTATAAGAAAATAAAAGCAGATGCTCTAGAAAAATCTCTTGCATTTGACTTAAAACAAAATCAAAAAATGCTATCAAGTAGAAATTTCAACTCATGGTGACCCAATGTATATCAAAGTAGAACGGTGCTCCATAGGGTTTTCAATGCCTGACTTTTCAGAAATAGATCATTAGGTCTTTCTTCTGAAGTTTCTCTGGGTGGACCTCAACCAACATTTTGATTAGTGTGTTAATCATTTGCACCGCCCATAACTCCAAACTTGATGTTCTCCCTACATTAACTCCTGAATACTGTATAAAAAGTAAAATGGAAAGGACCTTCCTAAACACAAAAAGAAGAGGCCCAAAAAAGGTAAGCTATTTGTGGAGAGTCAACAGGGATTCAGTGATTGGACAAAGTCATATCAAGATTCTGGTTCCTAAGGGCACTGTTGCCAAATCAATCACCATAAGCACCGATTCTACTATTAGATTTCATTCCCATCACTGTTCAAGTAGGTCCTGGTGTGCTGTTGTGGGTAAATGCACTGGATGACAATGTCGGTTTGAACCACAAGGTTGGTGGTTTAAGCTCATCAGCCGCTCCTTAGAAACCCTATACAGGGTCGCTGTGGGTCAGAACCAACTCAACAACATTTAACAACAACATAGCCCATTTGATGCACAAACTCAGCTTTATAAATTGAGTATGCTTCCATACACTCTGGTCTATGCTCAATATTTAGTCAAATCTCTCCCACCCTTTAGTGCAAATTAGTAAGATCCTACCAGATGAACTTCTGAGACTTTGATGAGGCACCAAAACTGTTCTGTTTCCCCTTCTCCATGCTCAGGACACATGATCAATGTATTTAACTCATATTGTATTTTCAATAGCCCTCTGTTCTCACAGTCAGCTTGTCCATCGTAACTTATGGGGAGTCAGTGACAGGGTGTTGTGGTTAGAGATGAACTGAGTAGAAATAGAAGCATTTTCTTGTATGCCATCTTGAATAAGCACAGTGATATTTTGAGCAAAGGCAATAAAAGTCAGCGTTGAACACAGGCCACAATAACCAGAAACAATTATCAGGGGAGCTTGGTATTGTATAAGCTTTCTGTAAGTTCTCCTAAGATGATGTTATTGGAATAATTAATGTATATCAAAGTAGAGACTAGCTTGAGTTGATATTTAAGCAGTATGCTGTTTCCTCTTCAGAATGGCTTACAAAAAGTAAAACTATATAAAAAGCCTACATGAACATTTATATCCCTATTATGGCTTAGAAATGAACTTAAACAGCATCACTTTAAAACATAAAGTTAAGAGAACATATTCTCCAGTATGGCATGTTTGTCTTCTGTTTAATTTGCCCTCACTGTGTATTATTAGGAGTTAACACTGTAGTTTTGTTTAATAACTGGCTTCACTGCCCATGGCTGACTCCAAACTGATCACTCAGGCCTGCTGATGAAAGTTCTAATTCATCCTTGTTAGAGCAATTAGAGGGAAATTGGATAACCGTGCCACTTCTAGCAAAGGTCTACGTGCAGTTATAGCCTATCCTCCAGTAGGTTAAACAAATGTTCACATTGGCTGCAAGTGAAATAGATACTTTCCCTGTAAGTGAAATAGGACCAAATTAATTTAGACTTCAAGAAGTTTTAAAGTGGGAGCTGGAGGTTGGCTCCTTTTCTCCTCCTCGATCTGTTCCTCTAATCTGCACATGGTCAGGTTAAATGTTCTCAGCCATTAGGAAACAATTATGATTCTCTGCTACAGTGCATATGCTGTTGTGGCATGAGCTTCAGCTCAGCACGATGACTTCTTAGGCCTTTTCTTCTTGCCCTTGACATTTGAGTGGCAATTTGAAAGTGGAAAACTTCTTAGAGAATTATGACACATCCTGTCTCAGACTGATTACATTTATCTGATGGGAATGTAGAGGACTTTGCTTCTAACTAAACGTGAAGTTCTCTCTCTATGTGAGTAGTTAACCAGATTTGGGGAGGTTCAGGATTGGAGGATTGGATTGGAGAGATTAAGGACTGAGGGAGAAATGTTTAAATTATTTGTGCTAAGAAGGGAAATATTTACTGGTACTATGGCAAAGTCAGTTTAAACCCAGAGAACAAAGAAGAACAAGAAGCAAGTGCCATCAAAGAATCACATAATTAAATCCCTAGACCAAGATGCACCTTGTTGCTAATTTTGTTGTGAATCTTGACTATGCCACTTAACTTCTAGGGTCTCAGCATTCTGATCTGTAAAATGAGGAACTTATGATCACAAAGATCCCTGCTAACTCTGTAATTGTTAGGTATGCCTTTTGCTTTAGGTAGCACATCAAAAGTCATCTAAAGATGCTGGTGGATATATGCTGTGGAGTCAATTCTGACTCATAGTCACCCTATATAGGGTTTCTGAGGCTGTAAATCTTTATGAGAGCAGAAAGCCTTATCTTTTTCCTGCAGAGCAGCTGGTAGATTCAAACTGATGACCTTGAGATGAGCAGCTCAGCTCGTGATCCACTACGCTCCTGGAGAGATAAGCGATTATAAACTAGTTGAGTGATTCAAAGTTTCTAAGACTAACATCTATGTAATTCTGTTGGACTTTTACTCATTGGGTCACTCAACAGTCACCAAGATAATGCCTGCCTTTCAGAAGAAGGATAAGCAAAAGACCTTCTCTTTCTGAAGCTTTGTCTTTTTAAAGAAATAAGTGCCATCCCAGGAGATTTTCACCTACAGCCTATTACCCCAGAAATGATACTTTGCCACACCTGGGTACAAGAGCAAGTGGAAAATAAAATGTTCAGCTCTCTAGAAAACGAGGTAATGCAGAAGAGCGTTGAGACTGTGTTGAATCACCTTGTAGTATGTGCCATTGGATTTAAAGTTTGAGGTCACTTCCTCACTACATGAAGATGGGTGCAGCCATGTAACTTGTTCTAGCCAATAAGATGCATGCAAAAGTGATATGTGGAAACTCCAGCTGAAAACATATATGAACTTTCAATGTAATTTTTCATGTTTGTTGTTTTTCATTTTCCTACCCTTATTTTGGAGTCCTGGTGTGGCGCTGTGGGTTAATGCACTGGACTGCAAAGTTGTTTTGAACCTCAAAGTCAGCAGTTCAAGCCCACCAGCCATGCATTGGAAACCCTATGCAGGGTCGCTATGGGTCGGAATCAACTTTACAGCATTCAACAACAAAACCCCTATTTTAGCAGTTAAAGAGCTCTGGTAGCATAGTGGTTATAAGTACGGCTGTTAACTTCAAGGTCAGCTGTTTGATACTACCAGCTGTTCTGTGGGAGAAAGACGAGGCTTTCTATTCCCATAAAGATTTACAGCCTCGGAAACCCTATGCAGGGTCACTATGAGTCCGAAATGACTTCACAATACATAATTACCACCTCCACCACCATTTCAGCAGTTGGCTGGAATAACTGTTCCCTGAGCATTTTTTGATCCACTGTTATAACCTGTTGGAGTCCTGGTATAGCATTGTGGGATAAGCACTGGACTGCTAACCACAAAGTTGTTGGTTCAAACCCACCAGCTGCTCCTCAGAAACCATATACAAGACCACTGTGAGTTGGAACTGACTCGATGGCACTTAACAACAAGATATCTGCAACAATACATTCATTAACAGGTTCAAACCAGAAGTTCAAGCCAGATTCAGACAAGGATGTGGAATGAGTGGTATCATTGCTGATAGTAGATGGACTTTGGCTGAAAGAAAATACCAGAAACATGTTTACTTGTGCTTTAGTGACTATGGAAAGACTTTCAAATGTGTGAATACTGACAAGCTATGGACAACACTGTGAAGAATAGGTATTCCAGGTATTCTCATCAGGAACCTGTGCATAGATCAAGAGGCAGTCATTAGAACAGAACAAGGGATGCTGAATGGTTTAAAATTGGGAAAGAAGTGTGTCAGAGTTGTGTTCTTTCACCACATGTATTCAATCTGTACGTTGAGCAAATAATCCAAGAAACTGGATTATATATAGAAGAACATGGCATCAGGATTAGAGGATGATTCATTAACAGCCTGCAATATGTAGATGATACAACCTTGATTGCTGGACGTGAACAGGACTTAAAATACTGATGAAGATCAAAGACCACAGCCATCAGTCTGGGTTGCACCTCAACAAATAGAAGACAAAAATCTTTGCAACTGGATCAATAAATAACAAAATGACAAATGGAGAAAAGATAGAAGTTGTCAAATACTTCATTTTGTTTGGATCCACTATCAATACTCCTGGAAGCAGCAGCCAAGAAATCAAATGACATATTATATTAGGCAAATCTCATGCACAAGAGGTCTTTAAAGGGTTCAAGAGTAAGACTGCCAAGGCCTGACTGAAGCCATGGTATTTTCAATAGCTTCATGTGTATATGAAAGTTGGACAGTGAGTAAGGAAGACCACAGAAAAATTGATTCATTTGAGTTATGGTGTTATAGAATAATATTAAAATTGAGATGGACTGTCAGAAAAACAAAAAACTCTGTGTTGGGAGAAATACAGCCATAATTGCCCTTAGAAGTCAAAATGTCCAGACTTAGGCTCTCATACTCTGGACATACCAGGAGGGAGCAGTCCCTAGAGAAGCTCATGCTTGGTAAAGTGGAAGGTCAACAAAAAGAGGAGAAAACCAAATAAGATGGATTGGCATAGTGGCAGCAGCAATGAGCTCAAGTGTAACAGTGAAGATGGCACAGGACTGAGCGTTGTTTTGTTTTGTTGTGCATATGGTTGCCATGAGTTGGAACCAACTTGATGTCACCTAACAACAACATATCTAGGAATATTTAAGTTCAGGCTAAAGCTGAAGAGAATGAAAACAAGTCCATGAGAGTAAAATAGGACCACCTGAATTTAGAGATCATCTCAAGAACAGATTTGATGCATTAAACACTAATGACCAAAGACCAAAGGAGTTGTAGGATGACATAAAGAACATCATAAATTAAGAAAGCAAGAGGTAAGTGAAACATGGGAAAGAAAGGCAAGAACAAAGTGGATGTCAGAAGAGACTCCGAAAGTTACTCTTTAATGAAAAGTAGCTAAAGCAAATGGAAGAATTGATGAAGTAAAAGAACTGAACAGAAGATTCCAAAGGACAGCTAGAGATAACAGAGTAAAATATTATAGTGAAATGTACAAATACCTGGAGTCACAATACCAAAAGAGAAGAATATGCTCAGCATTTCTTAAGCTGAAAGAACTGTAGAAAAAAATTTAAGCTTTGCCATGAAGTATTGAAGGATGCTGTGGTGTGGCACTCCGTAGGAGAAAGATGAGGTTTTCTGCTCCCATAAAGATTTACAGCTTCAGAAACCCTACATAGGGTCATTATAAGTCAGAACCGACTCCACAGCACATAACCACCACAACCACCACCCATGGTGTGGCACTGTGGGATAAGCACTAGACTGCGAACCATAAGGTTGGTGGTTCAAACCCACCAGCTACTCCTTGTTAACTCTATTCAGGATCATAATGAGTCAGAACTGACTTGATGGCACTTAAAAACTTAATAACACAAAGGCAAACTGTTAAATGATGAAGGAAGCATCAAAGGAAGATGGAAGAAATACACATAGTCATTATACCAAAAGAATTGGTAAACTTACAACCATTTCAAGACGTAGCATATAAACAAGAACCTACAGTATTGAAGGAAGAAGTCCAGGCTCCACTGAAGGCATTGGTGAAAAATAAGGCTCCACAAATAGATAAACTACAAATAGAAATCTTCCAACTAACCGATGCACCTCTGGAAGAACTCACTACTCTATGCCAAGAAACTTGGAAGATGAGTACCTGGCCAACTAACTGGAGGAGATACATAATTGTACCCATTCCAAAGAAAGGCAACCCAACACAATGCAGAAATTATCAAACAATATCATTAATATCACATGCAAGTGGAATTTTGCTAAAGATAATTTAAAAACAGTTGCAGCAGTAAGTTGACAAGGGGCTGCCAAAAATTTAAGCTGGATTCAGAAGAGGATGTGAAACAGGGATATAATTTCTGATGTCAGATGGATCTTGACTGAAAGCTTAGAATACTAGAAAAAAAGTTTACTTGTACTTTATTGACTATGCAAAGACATTCAAATGTGTGGATCATAATAAACTATGGATAACATTGTGAAGCACAGGAATTCCAGAACATGTCATTATTTTAAACCTGTGTATAAAACAAGAGGGCAGCGTTCAAACAGAACAAGGGGTGCTGAGTAGTTTAAAATAAATGTGTGAATCCGGGTTATATCCTTTCATCATATTTATTTAGTCTGTATATTCAGGAAATAATCTGAGAAGCTGAACTATCTGAAGAAGAGTGCAGCATCAGGATTAGAGGAGGGTTCATTATGAACCTGCAATAAGCAGATGACACAACCTTTCTTGCCAGAAACTAGGAGGACCTAAAGCACTTATGAAGATGAACATCAAATAATACAGCCGTCAGTATGTACAACTTTTATGTAAAGAAAACAAAAATCCTCACAGCATTATGATAAACAGAAAAAACATTGAAATTGTCAAAGATTTTATTTTACTTGGATCCACAATAAATGCTCATGGAAGCAGCAGTCAAAAAATCAAATGATGTAATGCATTGGGCAAATCTGCAAAAGACCTCTTTAAATTTTTCAAGAACAAACATGTCACTTTGAGGACTAAGGTGAGTCTGACCCAAACCATGATATTTTC
>NW_006408805.1:3441936-3443594 GCF_000296735.1 Chrysochloris asiatica | reverse complement strand
GATAAAGCACTGGACCGCAACGTCATTTTGAACTACAAGGTCAGTGGTTGAAACTCACCAGCCGCTCCTTGGATATCCTTTCAGGGCATTATGAATTGGAATCGACTCATTGGGACTTAACAACAGCAATGTGATGACTGTAAAGGCCCTTGCCTTACTAGACCCAAACCAAATGATTTCACGGAGCTTATATGGCCTACAGGCCAGAGGTTTCCCCACCCCTGGCACTCTAACACCTTCACTCTTCCTAAGATTGGTCATTTCCCATCACTCGTCTGTCAGTTTGTCATACTGTGGTGGTTTGTGTGTTTCTGTGATGCTGGAAGCTATGCCACCAGTATTTTAAATATCAGCAGAATCACCCAGGGAGGACAGGTTTCTATGGAGTTTTCAGACTAAGGGAGGGAAGAAGGAAAGGCAGACTACTACTGAATGTTTAGCTACTGAAACCATGATGAGCATAACAGCATAACACTGTCAGATATAATGCTAGAAGATGAGTCCCTCAGGTTGTAAGGAATTCAAAATACAACCACAAAAGAGCTGCCTCCTCAAAGTTGAGTTGACTATAAAGCTGTGAATGAAGTAAAGTTTTCAGGATTTCATTTGCTCAGGAGTTACAAATCAAAATTAGGAGAAACAGCTGTAAACATCCATTAGCAATCAGAATATGGAATTTAAGAAGAATGAATCTAGAAAAATTGGAAGTTGTCAAAAATTAAATGAAATGCATAAAGATTAATATCTTAGGCATTAGTGAGCTGAAATAGACTGGTATTGGGTCATATGAATCTGACAATCACATGGTTTACTATGCCAGGAATGACAAATTGAAAAGGAATGGTATCACATTCATTGTCAAGAATATGTCAAGATCTGTCTTGAAATGCAATGCTGTCTATGATAGGATAATATCCACAAGCCTAAAAGTCAGATCAGTTAATATTAGTATTATTCTAATTTATGCACCAACTACTAAAGCCAGTGATGATGACTTTTTTAAAAAATATGCCAACTTTTTCAGTCTGAAATTGATCAAACATGCAATCAAGATGTATTTATAGTCACTGGTGAATGGATCGTGAAGGCTGGAAACAAACAGGAAGAATCAGAAACTGGAAAATATGGCTTTGGTGATAGAAATGATGCTGGAGATAGCATGATAGAATTTTGCAAGACCAATGACTTATTCACAGCAACTAGCCTTTTAAAAACAACATTAACAGAATTATACATATGGACTTCACCTGATGGAATACACAAGCATCAAATTGTCTACATCTGTGGGAAAAAAGGATGGAAAAGCTCAATTATGTTGTTGTTAGGTTATGTCAAGTCAGTTCTGTCCATTAGAGATTTTACGTAAAACAGGACGAAACACCACCCACTCTTACGCCATCCAATTGCTGTTACCCTTTAGCCCATTGTTGCTGCCACTGTGCCAATCCATCTCATTGGGAGTCTCCCAATTTTTTTTTTTTTTAAATGTTTTATTGTGAATTATGTGGTCGTTTACATGAGAGAACATTAGCTTTACATTCATCCTATTGTATATCATTTTATTGCCATGCATCCTTCCATGCATCATCAACCAACCACAGGGTATACCCTACAAGCCTGCCACCTGGCCGTAAGCACACAGCCCCTCTCCCTCTCAG
>NW_006408805.1:3435874-3440362 GCF_000296735.1 Chrysochloris asiatica | reverse complement strand
CTTGGGTAAGGCACACTTCAGTACTCAAACTGACATTTTTGCTCTTGAACAGTGTAAAGAGGTCTTGTGCAGCAGATTTATCTAATATAATGTCATTTGATTTCTTGACTGCTGCTTTCATGAGTGTTGATGGTGGGTCCAAGCAACATGAAGTTTCTGACAACTTCAATCCTTTCTATATCTATCATGATATTGTTTATTAAGCTATTGGTGAAGATTTATGTTTTCTTTACATTGAGGTGCAACCCATACAAAAGGTTGTGGTCTTTGATCTTCATCAGCAAGTATTTAAAGTCTCTTTACTTTAAGCAATCAAGGTTTTATCAGCTGTATATTGTAACTTGTTAATGAGACTTTCTCCAATCCTGATGTTACATTCTTTTTCATATAAACCAGCTTCTTGGAATATTTTCTCAGGATACAAATTTAATAAGTATGGTGAAAGAATACAACCCTGGCATACACCTTTCTTGATTTTAAACCATTCAATGTACCCTTATTCTGTTCAAATAACCACCTCTTGGTCTAAGTACAGGTTCCTGAAGAAAATTTAAACAAGTCCATGAAAGACAAAATATGACCTTGAATATATCCCACCTAAATGAGCACAATTAAGTGTTCCAAAATACTCATTTTTTACAATATCGTCTATAGCTTGTCATGATCCACATTGTCAAAAGACTTTGCATACACAATAAAGCATAGGTAAACATCTTTGTGACATTCTCTGTGTCCAGCCAAGATATATCTGACATCAGCAGTGATATCCCTTATTCCACATCTTTATCTGAATCTGGCTTGAATTTCTGGCAGCTGCCTGTCAATGTACTGTTGCAGCCATTTTCTATTATCTTTTGCAAAATTTTATTTGCATGTGATATTAATGATATTGCCAGATAATTTCCACATTTCTTTGGGTCACCTCTCCTTGCAATGGGCATGAATGTGGATCTCTTCCAATCAGTTGGTCAGGTGGCTCTTTTCCAAATTTCTTGAAATAGTGAATGAATAACTACAGTGCTGCATCTGTTTGTTGAAAGATTTCAATTCCTGTTCTATGAATTCCCTGAGCCTGGTTCTTTATCTATGCCTTCAGAGCACATTGGACTTCTTCCTTCAGTACCATTGGCTCTTGTTGATAAGCTATCTCTTGAAATGGTTGAACATAAATAATTTCTTTTTGGTACAATGACTCAGTGTATTATTTCCACCTTCTTTTGATGCTTTCTGCACCATTCAATATATTGCCCAAAGAATCTTTCAGTATTACAATTTGAGACTTGAATTTCTTCCTCAGTTCTTTTACTATGAGAAATTCTGAGTGTATTCTTCCCTTTTGGTTTTCTAACTCCAAATCTTTGCACATTTCAGTATAATATTTGACTTTGTCCTCTTGGGCTGGCCTTAAATTTTCTGTTCAGCCCTTTTACCTCATCAGAAATTATATTGAGCTTCTTATGAGAATCATCAGCCAAAATAAGGCCAGTGGCTGACTATGGAACAGACCATCAATTTCTCATTTTTAGGCTGAAGCTGAAGAAAATTTAAACAAGACCATGAGAGCCGGAATTTGACCTTGAATACACTCCAACTAAATTTAGAGACCATCTCAAGAACAGATTTGATGCAGTAGACACTAATGACTAAAGACCAGAAGAGCTGTGGGATGACATCAAGAACATCATACAAGAAGAGAGCAAAAGGTCATTAAAAAGACAGGAAAGCAACAAAAGACCAAAATGGATGTCTAAGGAGACTCCTGAAATTTACTCATTAGCATAGAGCTGACAAAGTGAGATATTTTAATGAATGGTGCAAAAACCTAGAGTTAGAAAACTGAAAGGGCAGAACATTTCTCAAGCTGAAATAACTGAAGAAAAAATTCAAGCCTACACTTGCAATATTGAAGGTTTCTATAGGCAAAATATTTGATGATGAAGAAAACATCAAAAGAAGGTGGAAGGAACACAAAGTCTCTCTACAAAAAAAGAAGTGAATGATATTCAACTATTTATAGAGATAGTATATGATCAGGAACCAATGCTACTGAGTGAAAAAAGTCAAAGAAGCACTGAAAGCAATAACAAAAAAGAATAGGCACAAATATTGTATGAGATACATATTTTTGTCCATTACAAATCAGAATGTGGAAATCAAACAATAACACATGAGTCCTGTTGTGGTGCTGTGGGCTAATATGCTGGACTGCAAAGTTGATTTGAACTACAAGGTCAATGGTTCAAGTTCACCAGCTGCTCCTTGAAAACACTATACAGGGCCACTATGGGTCAGAAATGACTCAACAGCACTTAACAACAAGTTAAATTTTGCTGAAGATTATTCAAAAGTGTTGCAACTGTACATCCACAGAGAACTGCTAGAAATTCAAGCTGAATTCTGAAGATGTGGAATAGGGATATCATTGCTGATGTCAGAGGAATCTTGACTGAAAGCAGAGAATACCAGAAATATGTTTACTTACATTTTATTGACTATGCAAAGGCTTTTGACTGTGTGAATTATGACAAGCTATGGATAACATTGGAAATAAAATGGGTATTCCAGAACACTTAATTGTGCTCATGAGGAACCTATACATAGGTTAAGAGGCAATTGTTAGAACAGGACAAGGGAATATTGAATAGTTTAAAATCAGAAAACATGTATGCCAGGGTTGTTGTTGTTAGTGCCATTGAGTCAGTTCAAACCCATAGTGACCCTTTATAGGGTTTCCAAGGAGCAGCTAGTGAACTTGAACCATTGACCTTGTGGTACAAACTGACATTGCCATCAGCATATTAACCCACAGCACCACACCAGGACTCCATATGACAGTGTAGTATAGTTTACTTATTCAGTCTGTGTGCTGAACAAATATATAGCTAGATTCTGTGAAGAGGAACATGGCTTCAGGATTGGAGTAAGATTTACCAACAACTAGCGATACGCAGATGATATAGCCTTACTTGCTGTAAGTGAAGTGGACTTAAAACAATGATGAATATCAAATATTACAGACTTCAGTATGAATTGTACCTCTATGTAAATAAAACAAAAATCCTCACATCTTGACCATTAAACAACATAGTGATAAATGGACTGAAGTTGTCATTTGCTTCTATCAACAATCAAATGACTTATTGCATTATGTGAAACTGCTGCACAAGAACTGTTTAGAGTGTTAAAGAGCAAAGCAGTTGGTTTGAAGACTAAGGTGTGCCTAACATGATATACTCAATTGCCTCATATGAATGTGAAAGTCGGACATTGAATGAGGAAGACCAGATAAGAATTGATGCATTTGAATTGTAGTATTGGATGAGAATATTAAAAGTACTATGGATTGCCAGTAGAACAAATTTGTGTTGGGAGAGTGCAGCCAGAATTCTCCTTAGAAGCCAGATGATGAGATTTTGTCCCTTATATTTTAACATGTTATCAGGAGGGGCCAGTCCCTGGAGAAAGACACCATTCTTGGAAAAATCAAGGGTCTGCAAAAAAGATGAAGTCCCCCAATGAGATGAATTGACAAAGTGGCAGCAGCAATGGTCTCAACTGTAACAACAAATGAGAGGATGGCACCAGTCTGGACAGTGTTTTGTTCTGTTGTGCATAGGGTAGCTGTGAGTCAGAAGTGAATAGACAGCACCTATCTACAACATGGTCATTTCCTTTGCTTCTTCATTTATATCTTCCTTATAATTTTAATAGCTCCCCAAATGACTAAGAGCCATCCTGGCCACAGAGCTATGATGACAGTAAGAAATCAGAAACCACTGAGATGAGTACCTTTTAGAGCTCTGCAAACTCATGTAATATGAGACCACATGAAGGGTCCCTTTCAGCACATTTTTGCTAGATTTCTCTCTGACTTCTCAAAGAGAAGAGAGAATGGAGAACTTCCCCAGGCTGCAGCATTTACAATCACTTTTGTACTGTGGCAAATTCAATAATAATGATGGTGATGATTTTGTAACACAGTTCCATGGGATCCATTATCACTACCATCATCATCATCACCCCACAATGGTCCTCATTATAGTTATTGTTGCTCTAGTAGCATTTAACATTTACACAGTACTACCATTGGGTTGAGGACCTGAAACATAGAATTTCTTCCCACTGAACATACATCTTTAAAAAGCTACCGGTATAAGCAAGTCATAGGAACCCCAAGAAGGATGGATAATTCTTAACTTAAATGCCAAGAAAGGTGTGCAGAGAAAGAAGTAGATTATTCATTCAAGAAATATGTACCTTAGTCATTTGTGACCCTAAAATTACTGTTATCTTTTTTGGGTCCCAATTTCTCCAATTTACTATTAAATACTAATAAATACACTGTGGGTTAATGCGCCAGACTGCAAAACCATTTGAACTGCAAGTTCGACAGTTCAAGCTCACCAGCTGCTCCTCGGAAACCCTATACAGGGTTGCTATGGGTGGGAACCGACTCAACAGCACTTAACAACAACAATAATATATTTT
>NW_006408805.1:3432969-3434629 GCF_000296735.1 Chrysochloris asiatica | reverse complement strand
ATATATATATATATAGCCAGAGAATCCAACATTAATCCTAGAAAAATCTGCTTTGCAATCAATTCATCAAAGCTGCAGTAAGTATGCTTTTCCTGTCCTGTCAGAGCTATTTGCTTATTTAGAAGGAGAAAATAAGCAGACAAATAAGAAGGGCTAAATAACATTCTGCTATTTATTTGCAAATATGTACAGTCCTGTGGTGTCTGTATATGCAGGATGATATTGAATAGGAAGGAAGCAGCAGGTTGGTCACAGTAGCTCATCAACTCAGAACTCCTCATTTCCGACTACAAACTTAAACATTCCCATGCCTTCAGACACATTAATACTTCATGTCCTTGCCCATATAACAGTCTGAGCTCTGCCCTAGGACTTGCCTTACCTCTGATCAGTGACTGATTCAGAGATTCCCTGACTATTATGATGATCCCTGGACCTCTCCAAGTCTCTATACCAGGGGATAGAGCCATGGGCAAACAGAGCATAGAAGTGACTCAGTTATCTATGACTTCCATAGATAACTTCCATAGGTCTCATCTGGAGGTTAGTTCTCCTTTGAAAGGAAATGCAGGTGTCATTTCTTCCTGGGTGCTTCTTTATTTTTTTCCCCTTCTCTTTTCTCTCTTTCTTTTTTTTAACTATTAAATAAGTTATAGACTTCATTCAGATTTCATGAATTTTTCCATTAACATCCTTTTTTTGTTTCAAAAGACCCCATTGAAATTAGGCGTCATATCTCCTCTGTGTCAGCTGTTACTTGTGTTTTATGACCTTGGTATTTTTAAGAAGTTCTTGTGTTAAGTACTTTGTAGTTGGTCCTGACTTATAGCAACCCAGTATGGAGTTTCCAAGACTTTTAAATATTTGTGGGAGCAGAAAGCCTCATCTGTGTCCCTCAGAGTGACTAGTCAGGTATTTTAAAGAATATCTTTTAATTTAAATTTCGCTAATGCTTTTTTCATCATACCTTTCAATTTAAATTTCTCTAATGTTTTTCTCATGATACATTTCAATTTAAATTTGTCTAATGCTTAAGGCCAGCAGTTCGAAACTACCAGCTGTTCCGCAGGAGAAAGATGAGGCTTTCTGCTCCCGTAAAGACTTACAGCCTCGGAAACCCTGTACAGGGTTGCTATGGGTCAGAACCGACTCGACGGCACTTAACAACAACAACAACAATGCTCACAAATTTTTTAAAGGAATAACTCAGTGGTGCAGTAGTCTTCTGATTATATATCAAGAGATACAAGCTATTAATATGATTTAACTTTGATCCCTTGGTTAAGTGTCTTCCAGGATGGTACACTGTAAAATTGTCTTCCAGGATGATCCACAAAATACAGTGTTTCTCTTTCCATACTCTGTTCTTTTGAAGAGGGTCATTAGGTCCAGTCCACATTAACAGAAGAAAATTAAGCTCCAACTCTTGGAGGAGATATCTACCTATATATTATTTGGATTTCTACAAGGAATATTTGTCTCTTGTTGTTGTTAGGTACCATCAAGTTGGTACCGACTCATAGCAACCTTATGCATAGCAGAATGAACACTGCCCGATCCTGGGCCAACCTCACTGTCGTTGCCACACTTGAGCCCACTGATGCTGCCACTTTGCCAATTCATCTCGCTGGGGAGCTTCCTCTTTTTCTCTGACCCTCCA
>NW_006408805.1:3430437-3431989 GCF_000296735.1 Chrysochloris asiatica | reverse complement strand
TTCGCAATGTTGCCCATAGCTTGTCATGATCCACACAATTGTCCATAGCTTGTCATGATCCACATACAAACTGACTGATGTGTAGTGGATTTGTCTCTTACACCCCATTATTGTATTTGTTCAATAGTTTACTTATATCAGTATGGATTTATATATATTTTTTTTAGACTTTGAGTTATAATTCAATACTAAGTTACTTTTTCTTCAAAATGCTCTATCATTATTTATGAGAAATTCTTTCAGGTTGATGCCAATGCTTTTTCAGTATGCCTTTCTCTCTGCCTCCCTCCCTCGATACTCTCTTCCTCCTTTCTTCTCTTTCTCCTTCCCTCACTTCTTTTCTTACTTCCTTCTTTCTTCCTTTTAAAAAGAAAATGTTTGCACTTCCTGGATTTCTAGCACTAAAACATGCGTCAGGTTCATCTTGAATATTTCCTACTGCAGTCCTAAAATTAAGCATTTCTCCAAAGAACTCTGGTTCTTTTATTGGAGAATGGTATTAAAAAACCAAGATCTGAGTACGAGGTATGTTCCTTGACAGTGGGCTGTCACTGCTTCTAGGTTCTCTGAGGAAACTGAACTAGAAACTGCAAGTATGTGTGCTCGCCCACATATAAGCCCTGTAATTACTCTATACGACAAGCGTTGGACTGTGAACCTGAAGGTCCATTGTTAGAGTCCACCAGTTACTCCACAGGAAAAAGATGAAGCTTTCTGCTCCCTCAAAGATTTAAACCCTGGAAACCTTATACAGGGTCTCTTTGAGTCAGAACTAACTCTACAGCTCTTATCAACAAAGTAAAATTACTTCTATATGTATCTATAAATCTCTTTCTATAAATATGATTTAATACCAGTGTTTCTAGTACAAATCCAGCACTCTAGGGATTATACTAACATCCTTTCAACCTTTACATATTGGCAACTGCTTTCCCAGACAGTCAGAAATTCAACTCCCATTATCTAAAATTTGGGTTTTTTTCAACTCTTATTTTAAATCTCTCCAGCCCTAAATCTAAATCGGGTTCTTCTGCTATACTCTTTCATCACACATTAATAGTTCATACATGTTATTTGGTACTGTTGTTAAGTGCCATTGAGTCAGCTCCAACCTATAGCAACCCTGTATAGGTTTCCAATGAGCAGCTGGTGAGCTTGAACCAGTGACTGTGTGGTTCAAACCAGCTTTGCAGTTCAGCACATTAATCCACAGCATCACACCAGGACTTTGGTACTAAGTGACTGGCGGATGCCATCCTGCCAAGGGACGGAACAGCGAGAAGACTTATGCATGAAAAAGTTCATTGTTTAGCAAAGCAACAATGAATGTCCCCTTGGTTGGCAAAGTCACAAGGGGTATTTCATGCAGGGGCTCCGCAGTTTCTAGCTTTCCCTTGGAAAAATAGTTTATTTCTGATTTCCTTATAAGAAGTTTTAGAAAATCTTGCATAATCATTAGATACTTTAAACAAACCTCACATTTAATAGTTGCCTACTAACTTTCACACCATATTCACTCTTATGTAGTTATAAAAATTGTTTTTTACATTAA
>NW_006408805.1:3408855-3429063 GCF_000296735.1 Chrysochloris asiatica | reverse complement strand
CAGAAGAGACTCTGAAACTTGCTCTCCAGTGTAGAGATGCTAAAGCAAATGGAAGAAATGAGGAGGTACAAGAGCTGAACAGAAAATTTCAAAGGACAGCTCGAAAAGACAAAGTCAAATATTATAACAAAATGTGCAAGGACCTGGAGTTAGAAAACCAAAAGGGAAGAACATGCTCAGCATTTCTCAAGCTGGGGGAACTGAAGTAAAAATTCAAGCCTCAACTTTCAATATTGAAGAATTCTCTGGGCAAATTATTGAATGATGCAGAAAGTATCAAGAGAAGATGGAAGGAATACACAGAGTCACTGTACCAAAAGGAAATGGTCTGTGTTCAACCACTTCAATAGGTAGCATATGATTAAGAGCCAATGATACTGAAAGAAGAAGCCCAAGGTGGACTGAAGACATTGGCAAAGAATGAGACACTGAGAATAGATGGAATACAAATTGAAATCCTTCAACAAAGTGAGGTGGCACTGGAGGCACTCATTCATCTATGCCAAGAAATTTGGAAGACAACTATCTGGCTAACTGATTGGAAGAGATCCACATTTGTGACCCATTCCAAAGATAGGGTGACCCAGAGGCATGCAGAAGACATTGGACAATATCGTTGATATCCCATGTGAGTAAAGTTTTACTAAAGGTAATACAGAAATGGCTGCAATCATACATTGACAGAGCACTTTCAGAGGTTCAGGCCAGATTCAGAAGAGGACATGGAACGAGGAATATCATTGCTGATGTCAGATGGATCTTGACCGAAAGCAGAGAATACCAGAAAGACGTTTACCTGTACTTTATTGACTATGCAAAGGCTTTCAATTGTGTGGATCATAACAAGCTATGGACAACATTGCAAAGTATAAGTATTCCAGAACACTTATTGTGCTCATGAGGAACCTGTACATAGACCAACAGATATTTGTTCAAACAGAACAAGGGAATACCAACTGATTTAAAATTAGGAAAAGTGTGCAACAGCATGTATTCTTTTACCATACTTATTCAATTTGTATCCTGAGCAAATAATCCAAGAAGCTGAGTTATATGGGAAAAAATGTGGCATCAGGATTGGAGGAAGGCTCATTAACAACCTGCAGATGATATAACCTTGCTTGCTGAAAGCCAAGGGAACTTAAAATACTTACGGATGAGAATCAAAAGGCCACAGCCTTCGGTATGGATTGCATCTCAATGTAAAAAAAACAAAAATCCTCACCATTGGACCAATAACCAACTTTCTTAACAATGAAGAAAAGATGGAAGTTGTCAAAGACTTCATTTTTCTTGGCTCAACCATCAGCACTCATAGAAGCAGCAGTGAAGAAATCAAACGACATATTGCATTAGGCAAATCTGCTGCACAAGACATTTTTTAAGTGTTGACGAGCAAAGATGTCAGTTTGAGGACTAAGGTGTGCCTGACTCAAGCCACGGTATTTTCAATAGCTTCATATGTGTGTGAAAATTGGACAGTGAATAATGAAGGATATAGAAGAATTGATGCATTTGAGTTATGGTGTTGGAGGAGAATATTGAAAGTTCTATGGACTGCCAAAAGAACAAACAGATCTGTGTTGGAAGTAGTGCAGCCAGGGTGCTCCTTGAAGGCCAGAATGGCCAGACTTTGTCTCTCATACGTCAGCCATATTGTCAGGAAGGACCAGTTACTGGAGAAGGATATCATGTTTGGTAAAGTGGAGGGCCAGAGAAAAAGAAGACCTTCTGCAAGATGGATTGGCATCGTCGCAGCATCAATGGGCTCAAATGTAGCAACAATTGGGAGGTTTTCCCAAGGCCTGGCAGTGTTTTGTTCTGTTATGCATAGGGTCTCCTTGAGTCCATACAAGCTCAATGGCACCTAACAACAACAACAACAACAACAAACTGAGTCTTTGCTCAAAATGGTCCCAGGTTGGAATTCTTATCATTAAATTCCTCCCAGCTAGTATGAATAGAATAGACTTGTTTAGTCCTCTTAAAATTGGAGACCAGCAGAAGTTTCCTTTGGTCCATCCAACCTCCTATAGCGCTGTATTAGAATCTTTGTATCAACTCTATCAATGTCCACTATATTCACCCCATTTCTTATAACCATCTAAAAATATCTCTCTTACTGGTGTACATTCTGTTCCAATTGCCTCTGTCCACTCTCTGATGAATTACCCTTACATTTCCTGCATCATGAACACCCATGTGGGGAAGTTGTGCCAATAAATCTGATATAGCATCTCTGATTGTTGCTTTGTTTTACAGATGTAAAACTGCATGGTGCACCCAGGTAGTGGGGACTCCCTTGATTACCATATCAGCCATGACCTGTGTAAGGGGCATACTCACTGGATGAATACTGTGCTCACTATAAAGCCATCTCAACATTACTTCCATAAGCAGCACATTACCTGCTTCCTCTGGGGTGCTCCACTGAGTATTTAGAGAGAGAAAGAGACAGTTTCCCTTCTTAGAGTAAGCAGATTTTACTGAAAATTTCAGCCGATCCACAATCCTAACCATCCACATCTAAGTTTGCATTTCATGTAAATGAATCTAGTATTGCTATTTCATAATGAGTTGTGGGTCTTGCACCAACCCAAGCATCCTCTTTCATTCTGTAATATTAAAAACTAAAGACACTGCCCCTAAATTAGTTGCTCATCATTTTTCATAACATTTCTGCAGGAAGCTGATGAGCTACAAACTGAAGCAATTCCTTTACACTACCCCCCTGGTTTCTGTAACTTCTTAGTTATGCTCCTTCCCTTGTTGGAATATCTTCCTGGTGACCAGTGGTCATAGGGGTACCTCCTGTTGTTCTAACACAAGTTGTCATTTCCAAGTCAGACTGTAGTTCTGACTGAACCAGATCTGGGCTTGGTTAAGTGCTACATTATTTTTCCTTGCTATTGCAGATAACAAAAACCAAGACATTGTATGTCTTCCTCTTTCTTTTTCACCCTATACTTCCATATGCCTCCAAGTAGCTAATTTATCAGGACTCAATGGCACTTAACAACAACAACAAATCTATAGTACCAATTCCATAGCCCATGAATGGTTTGTGATTGGGTAAGTGATTACAGCCTCACAACTGCTTTAATCCATGGGTGATTTCTTATCTCATCCATAAACCAAAGATTCCTCATTCTCTCATTTGCCCCTCTTTGCCCTAAACCACACATTACAGTGAGTTAGGGCTGTTTCAGCAAGCCCCAAAATTCTGATACAAACTGCATGAGTAATTTATTTTAGCAATATCCCCACAAGACTTGTCCCCATGAGGTGGAGGTTAAAGATATCCCAAATGTCCAACTTTTCCAACATGCTATACCACTCCATAATCCTTCATATCAACTGCTCTCCTCTCCTGTCTCATGTCCCAGGGTTCTGCAATATGCTGCAATGTCTCACAGAACTCATGACTGTCAAAGGAAATGGCTCACACAATAGTGGAGACTCACTACAAGTGCCACATCCATAGTTCATAGGTCAGTTTAGAGGATTATCCTCACCCACACAGTCTCAGGAGTCGAGGACTCCAAATAGGCTGTGGGAGCTCATGAATCATGTCAGGTGATAGACCACAAGTCCCACAAACTGGATGTCAGATGTGATGAGTCAGATGTAAGATGGAGAGCCAGAGAGTGAACTTTGCCATAGCTTTCTCAAACAGTGGATTCAGACCATGCCTCCAAGGTAAACTAAGGGTGGTGACTTGAGTGGTACCCTGTAGCAAAGTGAGGGTATCCTTAATCCTCTTGTTGTTGTTAAGTGCCATCAAGTTGGTTCCAGCTCATAGCAATCTTGTACAGGGTTTCTGAGGAGCGACTGGCGAGTTTGAACCACCAACCTTGTAGTTCAAACTGATCTTGTAGTCCAGCACATTATGGCACAGTGATTAGTCCCATCTTAATCATGGAGGACTGGTGTGGTGCTGTGGGTTAATGTGCTGGACTGCAAGGCTGGTTTGAACTACAAGGTCAGTGATTCAATCTCACTAGCCATTCCATGAAAACCCTATTCAGGATTACTATGAGTGGGAACCAACTCTACAGCACAACAACAGTCATTCCTCATTAACAATTCACTTAGAAATCCCAGGCTTTCTTGTTAAGTGCCGTCAAGTCCATTCCAACCCATAGCGACCCTGTATAGGGTTTCTAAGGAGCAA
Organism: Chrysochloris asiatica; assembly: GCF_000296735.1. Classification (NCBI taxonomy): domain Eukaryota; kingdom Metazoa; phylum Chordata; class Mammalia; order Afrosoricida; family Chrysochloridae; genus Chrysochloris; species Chrysochloris asiatica. Next base: position 3,424,889 of record NW_006408805.1, on the reverse strand, counting down.
CTGGTGAGTTTGAGCCACTGACCTTGCAGTTCAAACAACTTTGCAGTCTGATGCATTAGCCCACAGAGCCATACCAGATTTACAATACATCACACACTGGCCATGTTGTTGTTGTTAAGTGCCATTGAATAGGTACTGACTCATAGCAACCCTATGCATAACAGAATGAAACACTTCCTGGTTCTGCACCAACCTACATTTGAACCCATTGCTGCTGCACTGCACCAATCCATCTCATTGGGGAACTTCCTCTTTTTCTCTGACCCTTGAATAATAACTAACTAGTTGACCCACAGTGAAGAATATTGCAAGTACCATGGATTGCCAAATAACAAATAAATCTGTCTTGGAAGAAATACAGCCAGAATGACCCTTTAAAGTGATGGCAAGAGTTTGCCTCTCCTACTTTGGACATGTTGTCAGGGGTTACCAGTCCTTGGAGAAGGGCATCATGTCTAGTAACGTGGAGGATCTTCAAGAAATAGAAAGATTCACAACAAGTGGATTGACACAGTGGCAGAAACAGTGGGCTCAAATAGAACAATTGTGAGGATGGAGCTAGACTGGGCATTGTTTCTTTCTGTTGTACATACATATTGTCACTGTGAGTCAGAACCGACTTCAGGGTGTTTAACAACAACAGTGTTAAGCAGTACACTCCGTGGGGGCAGAGATCCTGTCTATCGTCTTAACTACTGTGTTCCTTGAAGAATCCTGATCCAAAGCAGATGCTTGAAAACATAATAATTGTATAATAATGAAGCCAGTCAGTAGGAATGGTATCAAGAGTATTTGTGTTCTTGCAATATATCAATACTAACATTAAACAAATGCTATACCTAAAAACATTTTTGTTTTGCAATATTTTTATGACACTGTCATACTTGTGGAAACAAAAACCATAAATGAAAAAAAAGAAAGCTAAATTAAAGCCCTACTTATACAAAGTTAGACTTAGACAAGGAAACTAATTTTAACAGATATAGGTTTTAGAAATACAGAGATATCACAGTTAAAGTCATGTGCTGCCTAGTTGGGAATTCTGACCTTTTTCTAAAATGCTTTAGCTAAAAATTTTCTAAAACTGCACCACTTGTGATTTTATGCTCTTTCCTATTTCTCCTCCACCATCCATCTTTCCTTCCTTCCGTAAAATGTACGAAACTTATGAAAAAAAAATATAAATCAGTCAAAATACAAAGAACTAGAAAGATGTTGCCTAAAGCGAAACAAGTGAAGCTTTACCCAAAGGTGGAGGGAGATGGTGGCCATATTTGCAGATGTCCCTCTTAGTAATTGCAACCCTTGATCTGCTTTCTAAGTCCTTATTTCTGGGTTCACTTCATGTGTCTGCAAATTTCCTTGCTTTGACAGTCTAAGTTGATTAGTTTGCATATCCCACACTAACACTGTACTCTTCTTGCCTACTTGCTTAAATTTGGTTCTTTTATCTTTACTGTTTATAGTAAAGTTAATGAGTTCAGACACAATAAATTGCTTTGGCTAAATAACTATATCAGAAATTTTGGTAATAATGATGATCAATTTATTTCCATCTATATTCCAGAACCTTGGGAAGACCCAAGCTTACAAAAATAATACATACAAAACCCCCTTCCAAGATTAAGACTCAATGGGAATACACACTCTGGTGACCACACTCATCACCAATAAGGGGAAATGAGGGAAAAACAGCAGTGAAGCTGTGAGCTAAGCCCTACAACGTTCAATAGACTCCTGTGAACCCGGGTGGAGACCTGGTTGGCCAGCAGTGTGGCAAGACCTGGGGACTCTTGGGCCCAGAGTCAGTGACATAGCCACAGAGGACTAGAGTAGAGAGTGAAGCATCCAGCTGATAAGAAGAGAGGGCATATGCATAAGAACACGCACACTCTCAGATAATACCCACTTGACCTGGCTTCAATGACTGGATGATCAGAGCTCAACTAGAAGAAGAAAGAAGAGGGGAAAAAAGAGAAATCTGATACAATTTGATGAACTTGACCTACATCTATGGATGCAGTAGCTCAAAAGAGGGAACAAATCTGTACAGTGAGAATCATTCCCACTCCCTCCATACACAGAGTAGACAGGGATGGGCAACTTGGACATTGGCTACCCAAAATGGGGAGCTACAAAGGCAAGAAGTGGCTGGCTTACAAGCTTTAAAGAGGGAACCTAGATCCAGAGGGCCTGGAGGAAGGTAGAATCTCCAATGAGTAGTATCCAATCTGTCTAGGCGAGGCTGATGAAAGGAAATGTGGATAGGTCTCTTGTGATACAATAGTGAATAATTGTTATCAGGACCGATTGTGATGGTTGGAAATGTAAAGGTAGATGTTTTGTAGCAAGGAGGGGAGTGATTAACTTTGCAGTCTAGGAGCAGAGGTTCCTGGGACCATGAAGGGAGAAGAGTGAAGAGCAGGACCCTACCCAGAGAAGCAGTGATGCCTAAGATGGAGGCAGAGATGATGACATGGAGAGATGGAGTAGCTGGGGACTTTAGACACAGAGAGGGAGATGGGCTGTGTGCTGACGACCCGGGGGTGGTGAGGGGTCTGGGGTGGGGCTTGTAGTGTATACCCTTTGGTTGGTTGATGATGAATGGAGGGGATTGTAACCATGGCAATGAAATAATATACAATAGGATGAATACAAAACTAATGTTCTCCCCTGTAAACTATCACATAATTCACAATAAAACATTTAAAAATAATTATAACACAGGAAATCCTCAGTATTTTAGACTAAAGGATTTGAGGAAAGTGTTGGGCTCTCTTTAAAAGTCTGAATTACAAGCATACTACAGAAATGTGTTTTCATTTATTTCAAACAAAACTAGTAATAAAAACCAGACTTTAAAATTGTTTTCAATTTAGTTGCTTAAGGAACCTTCTTTAACATAAAAATAAATTCTATATGTCTAGCATTTCACCCTCAGTGAGATGAATTGACACAATGGCAGCAACAATGAGCTCAAACCTAACAATTGTGAGGGTGGTGCAGAGGTAAACACTGCAGGATGGGGCAGTGTTTCATTGTCGTACTCTGAGTCAGAACCAACCCCATGGTACCAAACAACAACATCAAGCTGGCATTTCACATGTGATTTGAAACCAGTGCAAATGTTAGTTTTTTATAAATGATAAAAGAAGAGTTTACTTTTATAAAGTGCCTATTATGGATTGTCCTCTTTGACCCTAACAGTGACATACTATAACTATCCCTGTTGACAAATAAAGTGATTGAGAATTGGAAAACTTGTTCAAAGGTGCACAGCTAATGAATCCTTGGATACAAATTCTGATCTCAAAGCCCTTGACCTTAACTTCCATTCCTCCCACATTTCCTGAGTGGCATAAATGGTTAGCAAGCTTGGCTGCTAATCAAAAGGCTGGAGGGTTCAAGTCTTCCCAGAGGCACCATGAAAGAAAGGTCTTGTGATTTACCTCTGAAAACTCAGCCACTGAAAACCTTGTTGAACACAGTTCAAGTCAATGGCAACTGGTGGTTTTGGCCCTCAGTCTAAGTTCTAGGAGTTTATTGTATTAATTTGCTTTAAAATCAAATCAAATCAACTTGATAGAAAATTTGTCTTAACTATATGCTGATGCATCCTGGTGGCACTGTGAGTTAGGCATCGAGCTGGTAACTTTCAGGCTGACAATTAAGCCTAACAGCCACTCTGAGAGAAGGATGAAGCTGTCTGCTCCCATAAAAATGTACAATCTCAGAAACCCTTCTTAAGGTTGCTGAATTGACTGAATGAGAGTTGATTGGAGTGGCTATTACAGAAATACCACTAGTGGATGACTTTAACAAACAGAAATTCTCTCACAGAATTCAGAGTCTGAATTCAGAAGTCCAGATCTAGAGTTCAACAAACTCTCACCGTTAGCTGTAGAGAAAGGTCCTTGTTTCTTTTCAACATCTATGGGCCTAGTGTTCCTTAGAAATGCATGTGTCTAGATATAAATCTTCCCCTGGGTCCAGAAACATCTCAACACAGGGATGCTAACTCCAAAGGATGCCCTTCACTCCCTTTCTTCTGTTTTGATTGTTGTGACAGTTAGGTTTTGTGTCAACTTGCCTGGTCCAGCATTATCAGTGGTTTTGTATTTTAAATATAATACTCCTCCATGGCTAGATCTGATATAATGTAATCATCTCCGTTATGAGATCTGCTATGAGCAGTCAATCAGTTGAAACAGTTTCCTAGGAGATGTGGCATGAAAGACCTTTTATCTTACCAGAGATAAAAGGAGAGAAAAGTGAGCAAAGAATGAGGGACCTATTACAACCAAGAGAGAAGAACTCAGAGTGGAGTGTATTCTCTGGACCTGGGATCCCTATCCTGTGAAGTTCCTAGACCCAGGGGAAGATTGAGGCCATGATGTATGGAGATATCCAAGGAATGCTGGAACTATGGATGCTGAAAGGAGACAAGAAACTTTCCCCAAAGCTGACAAAGAAAAAGCCTTTCCAAAGAGTTGGTGCTCTGAATATGGACTTCCAGATTAGTAAACTGTAAGAGAATAAATTTATAATTGATAAAGCCATCCACTTGTGGTATTTCTGCTATACCAACACTAGATAACTAAGACTATGGTACTGACATTCCTCCTTCTCTGCTCACTTATCTCTTTCATCTGTTATACGACAAAAGTCCACCATTCATCTGTCCTGATGTGGTACTACAGGTTAATACACTGGACTGTTACTTTAAACCACAAGGTCAGCAGTTCAATCTCATCAGCCAATCCTCAGAAACCCTATACAGGGTCACTATGAGTCGGAACCAACTCAACAGCACTTAACAACAACTCATCTGTCAGTTTGCCATACTGTGGTGGCTTATATGTTCTTGTGATGCTGGAAGCTATGCCACTGGTAATTTAAATACCAGCAGGTTCACCCATGTTAGAAAGGTTTCAGCAAAGCTTCCAGACTAAGACAATAGGAAGAAGGAGAGGCAGACAACCTCTGAATGAGGAGAAACTGAAAACCTTATGGATAGCAGCAGAGTATTGTCAGATACAATGCTGCAACCTGAGCCCCTCTGATTGGTTAGAAGGCACTCAAAATATGACCAGGGAAAAGCTGCCTTGTCAAAATAGAATTACCCTTAATGACATAGATGAAGTGAAGTTTTGGGGACTTCATTTTCTGAAGTGGTAAAAATCAAAATGATAGATCAATTAATAAATGGAACATTGAATGCATGAAGCATGAATCTAGGAAAATTGGAAACTATCAAAAATGAAATAGAAACGAATGGTCTTTATGAATTGGACAATTAACTATGCTGAGAATGACAAATTAGAGAGAAATGGTGTCACATTCATTGTCAAAAAGAACATTTCAAGATGTATCTTCAAGTGCAGCACTACCTGTGATAGAATAATATCTATATGCACTAGACTGCAATGTCAGTTTGAATCTCAAGGTTGGTGGTTCTGGCTCACCAGCCACTCCTCAGAAATCCTATACAGGGTCACTGTGAGTTAGAACTAACTCAATGGCACTAAACAACAACAACAACAACAACAGGAAGACCAGTTCATACCACTATTATTCAAATTTACATACCAACCACTAAGGTCAATACTGATGAAATTGAAGAATTCAACCAAATTCTACAGTCTCGACCTGATCAAATATGCAATCGAGATGCATTGATAATTGCTATTAATTGGAATGTGAATGTTGGAAACAAAAAGGAAGGATCCATAGTTGGAAAATATAGCATTGGTGATAGAACTTATGTTGAAGATCACATGATAGACTTTGCAAGAACCAATGACTTATCCATTGCAAATATATATATATTAACAAAGTAAAAAACTACTATATACCTGGACCTCACCAGACAGAATACACAGGAATCAAATTGACTACATCTGTGGGAAGAGACAACGGAGAAGCTCAATATCATCAGCCAAAACAAGGTCAGAGGCCAACTGTGGAACAGACTATCAATTGCTAATATACAAGTTCATGCTAAAACTGAAGAAAATTAAAATAAGTCTATGAAAGGCAAAATGTGATCTTAAGTATATCCCACCTAAATTCAGAGACCATCTCAAAAACAGATTTGATGCAGGAGACACTAATGACCATAGACCAGAAGAGTTGTGGGATCACATCAAGAACTCCAGACATGAAGAAAACAAAAAGTCATTAAAAACACAGGAAAAAAAGAAAAGACAAAAGTGATGTCAAAAAGAAACTCAAAAACTTGCTCTTGAGCATCGAGAAGCTAAAATGACTGGAAGAAATGATGAAGTCAAAGAGCTGAACAGAAATTATCAAAAGACAACTCAACAAGGCAAAGTCAAATATTACAATGAAAGATTCAAAACCTGGGAGTTAGAAAACTAAAAGGGAAGAACATGCTCAGCATTTCTCAAGTTGGAAAAACTGAAAAAAAAAAAAAAAAAGTCAAGCTTCTGGTTGTGATATTGAAGAATTCTATGGACACAATATTGAATGATGCTGGAAATATCAAAAGAAGATGGACGGAATATACAGAATTAGTGTACCAAAAAGAATAGATTGATATTCAGTCATTTCAAGAGGAGCCATATTATCAAGAACCAATGGTATTGAAGGAAGAAGTTCAAGCAGCGCTAACAGCATTAGTGAAGAACAAGGCTCCAGGAATTGACAGAATACAGATTTAAATCCTTCAATAAACTGAAGTAGCCCTGGAGGCACTCACTTATCTATGCCAAGAAATTTGGAAGACAGCAAGTTACATGCCAATAGATAAGAAGAGAAGCATATTTGTGTCCATTCCAAGGAGAGGTGACCCAATGAAATGTGGAAGCCATCAAACAATAACATTAATATCACATGTAAGTAAAATGTTGTTGAAAACAATTTTAAAATTATTGCAGCAGTACATTGTCAGGGAGCTGTCAGAAATTTAAGCCAAATTCAGAAGATGTGAAACAAGGATACCATTGTTGATGTCAGATGGATCTTGGCTAAAAAACCAGAATACTAGAAAGATGATTACTGATGCTTTATTGACTATGCAAAGACATTTGACTGTGTGGATCATAGCAAACTATGGTAACACTATGAAGATTGGGAATTCCAAAATATTTAATTGTGCCCATGAGGAACCTGTATGACCAAGAGACAGTTATTTGAATAAAAACAAGGAGATACTGAATGATACAAAGTCAGGAAACCCGTGTATCCTTTCATCACATTTATTCAGTCTATATGTTGAGCAAATAATACTAGAAATTGTTGGATTATATGAAGAAGAATATGGATCAGAATTGGAGGAAAGATTATTAACAACCCACCATATGCAGACGATATAACCTTGCTTGCTGAAAGTGAAGAGAACTTGAAATACAAGCTGATGAAGATCAAAGACTACAATCTTTAGTATGGATTGCACCTCAATGTAAAGAAAATAAAAATTCTCACAGCTGGACAAATAAGTCAGGCCATGATAAATTCAGAAAATATTTAAGTTATCAAAGACTTCAATTGGCTTTGATCCACAATGTTCATGGAAGCAGCAGTCAAGAAATCAAACAACATATTGCATTAGACATATCTGTTATAAAAGACCTCTTGAAAGTGTTAAAGAGCAAAGATATGTTTGAGGTGTACAGTGTGTCTGATCAAAGCCATGATATTTTCAATTGCCACATATGCATGTGAAAGTTGGACTATGAACAAGGAAAACCAGAGAAAAAGTCAATTTTTTTGAATTGTGGTGTTGGTGAAGAATTTTGAAAGCCCATGGTTGGGCTGCCAAATCTATGTTGGAAAAAGTATAGGCAGAATGATTTTTAGATAGCTAGACTTCATCTCTTGTACTTTGGACATATTGTCAGGAGGGACCAGTCCCTGGAGAAGGATATCTTGCTTGGAAAAGTGGAGAGTCAGCCAAAAAGAGGCAGATCCCCCAAGATGGACTGACACAATGACAGCAACAATGGGCTCAAACATAACAATTATGAGATGGCACAGGACCGGACAGAGTTTGATTCTGTTGTGCATAGGATAGTTATAAGTTAGAAATGACTCAACAGCACCTAACAACAAGGAAAAAAGGGATACAGACCACAGCCCAGGGAAACACACCTTAGGTTGGGTCAGGAATGTGCACTGAGTAAGGTTGTTGTATCCCACCTTAATCCCTTTACAACTGATTACATCATGGGGAGTAAATATATCATTGTATAACTGTCAAATTACATCATTACATAACTGCCAAACCACTGAGAATCATAGCACAGGGAAGTTGACACATATTTTGAGGGGACAATTCAATTCATTATATTTCACCTTTTGCCCCAAATCCATGCCCTTACTACATGCAAAATACTTTCAACCCATCATATCATCCCAAAAATTTTAAATCAATTCCAAGTCTAAATTCCATACTAGGGCAAAATTATTCTTCATCTGTGAATCACAAATATCTAATTGTGCCAACCTTGCAGTTCAAACCGAACTTGTGGTCCAATACATTATCCCACAGTGCCACACAAGGATAAGTGGGGCTAATTTGAGGGAAAGAAAGGCTAATGGGCACCAAGCAAGTAAAATAACTGAGCAGAACAATTTATATTTGCTCTCAAGGTTTGATAAGGACCCTCTGCTCTCTGAGATCATATAAGCAATGACCCTGCTCTCCCAGTTCTGGGGGTGGGCCATGCTGTCTGGATTATAGGAAGGCCATTCAGTTTTGGGTTCAGCTCTGCCTTCCAGGTCCTTTGCAATTTTGCTCCCTTTGCTTTGGACAACCACATTCTCTGAGTCCTATTGAGTGGTGACCTGCCCCCTCAAGCCTCAGCAAACCCTATTCTTCTGACCTTGGGGCAGCTTTGGGCAATGGCTACAGGTCCATCCCCTTAGCACTCATGGATGTCTTAAATTTAACTGGCCCAGTAGATCCTCTGTTTTGATTGAACTTTTTTTTTTTTCTTAAGGCAACCTAGCATGATTTCAAGAGGTACCATATTATCAAGAACCAATCATATAGACAAAGAAGTCCAAGGAGCACCTGCAAGCATTGGTGAAAAACAAGGCTCCAGGAATTGACAGAATACAGATTAAAATCTTTCAATAAACTGCTGTAGCCCTGGAGGCACTCACTTATCTATGTCAAGAAATTTGGCAGACAGCGAGTTACATGGCCAATCAATTAGTAAAGAACCATATTTGTGCCCATTCCTAAGAGAGGTGACCCAATGAAATGTGGAAATCATCTAACAATAACATTAACATCACATGTAAGTGGCGCTGTGAGTTAATGTGCTTGACTGAAAAGTTGGTTTGAACTGCAAGGTCAGCTGTTCAAGCTCACTAGCCGCTCCTCAGAAACCATATACAAGGTTTCTGTAGGTCAGAAGCGACTCAGTGACACTTGACAACAACAACAAGCATGACTAAGACAAGTGTATTACTGAAAGAAATTGTTTGAAATCATTCACTGATTGCAGAGACATGTTTAAACATGCATTGTTTAAAATAAAGCCATGCATGTATGAGCTAGAACCTTTGTAGTAATACTTTTTGGTTTACTCTCCCACATCATTATATAAACTCCCAAACCACTGAAAACCATGACTAAGTCAAATTGATACATATTTTGGGAAACACAATTCAACTCATGAAAAAACCTTTATGTAATTATTAAAAAGTTGGAAGAAGAGTGACCTACATTTTTTAACATATCCCACCGGAATCTAGAGACCATCTCAAGAGCAGTTTTGATGCATTTGAAACTGATCATTGAAGACCAAAAGAGTTGTAGGATGACATAAAGAACATCATACAGGAAGAAATAAAAGATCATTAAAAAGACAGGAAAGAAAGAAATGACCAAAATAGATATAAGAAGAGACTCTGAAATTTGTTCTCCAGTGTATATATGCTAAAGCAAATGAATGAAATCAGGAAGTCAAAGAGCTGAACAGAACATTTCAAAGGTAAGTTCCAGAGGACAAAGTCGAGTATGATAATGAAATGTGTGAAGAACTGGAGTTAGAAAACAAAAAGGGAAGAACACATTCAGTATTTCTCAAGCTGGAAGAACTAAAGAATAATTTCAAGCCTCAACTTGAAATATTGAAGCAAAATATTGAATGACTCACAAAGCATCAAAAGAAAATGGAGGGTATACACAGAGCCACTATAACAAGAAGAAATGATTGATGTTCAACCATTTCAAGAGGTAGCATATAATCAATAGCCAATGGTACTAAAGGAAGAAGTCCAAGGTGCACTGAAGGCATTGGTAAAAAACAAGGCTCCATGAATTGACAGAATACAAACTGAAATATTTCAGAAAACAAATGCAGAACTGGAGGCACTCACTCATCTAGGCCAAGAAATTTGGAAGACAGCAACCCAGTCAAATGATTGGAAGAGATCCATATTTGTACCTATTCCAAAGAAAGTGACCAACAGAATGAGAAAATCATGTAACATTATCATTAAAATCACATGCAAATAACATTTTGCCGAAGATAACTTAAAAACGGCTTCAATAGTATTCCTGAAGGAAACTGACAGAAACTCAAGCCAGATTCAGAAGAGGATGTGGAACGAGGGATATCATTGTTGATGTCACATGGATCTTGGCTGAAAACAGAATACCAGGAACAGGTTTACTTGTGCTTCATTAATTATGCAAAGGCTTTCAGCTCTGTGGATCAGGACGCCATTGTGAAGAAGGGGTATTCCAAAGCACTGAAATGCACTCATGAAGAAACTCTATGTAGTACAAGGACAGAGCAAGGGGACACTGAATAGTTTAAAATCAGGAAAGGTATGCACCAAGAATACACCAAGGCTGCATTCTTTAACCATACTGTTTCAGTCTGTATGCTGGGCAAATAATCTGAGGAACAGGATTATATAAAGAATGTGGCATCAGCACTGACGGAAGATTCATTAACTGGCAATATGAAAATGATACATTCTTGCTTGCTGGAAGTAAAGAGGACTGAAAATACTGATGAAGATGAAAGACTAAAGCTTTCAATATGGATTGCACCTCAATTTACATTTATGAAACAAAAATCCTCACAACTGAACCAATAAATAACATCATGATAAATGGAGAAAAGGTTGAAGTTGTCAAAGACTTCATTTTGCTTGTATCCACAATCAACACTCATGGAAGCAGCAGTCAAGAAATCAATTGATGTATTGTATTATGCAAATGTGTTGCACATGACATCTTCAATGTATTCAAGAGCAAAGATATCAGTTTTGGGACTGACTAATGTGTGTCTGACCAAAGCCATTGTATTTTCAATAGTCTCATATGCATGTGAAAGTTGGACAAAGAATAAGGAAGACGACATTATGCTTGGTGAAGTGGAGGATCAGCAAAAAAAAGGGAGATCCCTAACAAGATGGATTGGCACAGTGGCAGCAGCAATGGGTTCAAACATAGCAACAATTGTGAGGATGGCACAGGACTAGGCAGTGTTTTGTTTTATTGCACATATGTTTGCTATGAGTCAGAACTGACTTGATGGCACCTAACAACAACAATAATGCCAAATGTGTGAAATGCTAAGTGCCTTGAGATATTGGAAATAAAGGAATGAATTGCTAGAAACAGCTCCATCATTTTAAGCTTCAAAATCAATTCTCCTGAGAACTTTTATTTTCAACCCTTATAAATATTATAGATCAATTCTTTGGGGATGCCACTTGCTCCTACCTCACTTTGGAGAGGAAAGTCATTTTGAAAAGTTTCAACAAAAGCAAAGGTGCCCTTTGCGAGTTATAGGCCTAAGAAAAATTAACGTGTTTTGGTTTGCTTGTTTCGCTTTGTTTTTGAAAAGTCAAGACCTTCTTTTTCCCAGCTCCCCTTAAGTCACAAATAGCTTTTCTTTCAAAGTTCAACCTTGTCAGGCCGTTAATCCTCCATGAGGAAAAGAGCATGTGATAGGTTTAGAAAGGTTTAGCTTTCAAATAAGGACATTATTAACTTTTGTATTCCTGTTTGGCTGTTTTCTTTCTGGTTGGTCTGAAAGTCTCTTGGGGACTAAATACCTGAGCTCCGGCACTGAGGCATCTAGGCAAACCATTTTCTTTGCAAATACTTGTTCACAGACTTCCAATTCTCTAGATGGAGCGGGAGTGCCCTCAGTATGAGAGAACATACAGAGAGTAGGACAGGATGGAGGAAAAGGGGCTAACTTTCAGAAGGGCACCCAGAGAGTGAAGGGGACAGCGTGAACTGGGGGGAGGGGTCTTAGGATTTAAAAGGCAACTCACAGTGAGCTGAAAGAAACATAATTTCAACCTTAAATATCACTTGGGCAAGTTTCCCTTCAGATTTGTTAATTAAAGTTGGATATTCACCGCAGCTTTGTAAGGAGCGTGAAGAGAGGGGATGATTTCAAATCCGAAGGTACAGCCTTAAAACCCAGCTCCAGTTTACACAACTGCTTTAACCCCTCTGAGCTATAAAATGGGAATGATAATCCCCATTTCTTCATGTTCTGATGAACATTTTTTTATTGTTTTTAAGTGCCGTTGAGTGGGTTCTAACCCATAGTGATCCTGAATAGGGTTTCCAAGGAGTGACTTGTGAGCTTGAACTGCCAACCTTGCAGTTCAAAATGACTTTGCAGTCCAGTGTAAATAGTTGGCATTAAATGTGTGCTTATTCTGAGCCAGGCTTGTTCTTTCTGTGGGTTTTTTATTAAATCTTCACAACAAACCTAGAAGGCACATACTGTTATTTTCCTCATTTTATAGATGAGGAAGGGAAAGCATCTGGAGAAGAGAACAGAGACACTCCACAGTAATGACAGGTAAAGCTGGGAGACTAGTTTTAGAGTCCTGGATGCACAGGAAATGAGGTCATAGTTTGCAAGCATTTTGAAACTAAAGAGCTGCACACAAGTGGTTATCTGGTTGTGTTGTATCAATATGTGGCACTCTGAGGATAATTCTCAGATCTCAAAATAAACCTAGCAGAGAATGAAAAACATCATTAACCACTAGAAAGTAACTTCATGTGATGCAATAGTTTTCAAACCTTCACAAGCTTCTGAATCACCTAGAGGGGGCCCTGGAACAGATTACCAGGCATTGAGCCTGAAGTTTTCATTTTAACCTTTACTAAGTCTGGCTGGGTTGGGCCTAAAGAATTTGCATATCTAACAAGGTCCCAGGTGAGCTGATGCTGTTGGCCAAGATCACACTTGAGAGTCATTAATGTAGAGGTTAAATGCACAGCCTCTAAGTCAAAAGGCTCAGGCTCAAATAACAGTTCTGCCACTTACTGTCAAGTTTACTGTGTCTCAATTTTCTTGCCTATAAAATGGTGATCATATTAATATCTACTTTGTAGAATTTTTATGAGAGAGGGAAAAAATAGTCTAACACGTGTAAGGTCTGAGGATAGCGCCTGGCATAAAAGATGTGCTGCGCGTGTGAACATTGTTCTCTGCAGGCCCAGCTTTCTGTCCTTTAAGAAGCTTTCATACCAAGTCCTGTAAGAGTTAAAGCAGAATAGCCCAACTGTGGGCCTTTTAAAACCTATAATATCATTTTTCATTGACAAGAGGATGAAGTAATACTAACATGTTGTATCAGTCAGGGTCCCAACAGGAAACAGATGGCACACTCAAAATAGACAATTCTAGAAGGATTTATTTACAAAGCAACTATTTATAGTGTGTGAGTATTGGGGAACCACAAAAAATACTACAGTAACCTAGGGCTTAATAGCAGCTAAACTGTGACCACTAAGAGGTTAGAATAAATAAGAAGGGAGAGAAAGAATTGTTTAGCCAGCTGCCTTGAAAGAAGCAGTTATCTTTAATCAAGGAACACAGCCAGCTCCAGGCTACCTAGTAGAAAGAGAGCCTAGGGAATTAATACTCTGACCTCATCCTCCTCCCTCCCTCCCATCTACCTGCCAAAGCTCCCTCTTGACTGAACCCCTACAGGCCAGAAGTTATGGGAATAAATCCAACATACATGTGCTGAATATTTACTATGAACCAAGCACACTTTTAATTACTTTTATATGTTTCATTCACCACCCCATTGTCAATTTGTCATATGGCCATGGCTTATGTGTTATTATTATTATTATGGAAGCTATGCAACTGATGTTTGAAATACCAGCAGGGTCACCAGTGGCAGACAGGTTTAGCAGAGTGTCCAGACTAGGAAGGCCTGTCAATCTACTTCCAAAGATTAGCAAATGAAAACAATATAAATTACAACAGAATGTTGTTCGACTTGCTATCTGGACATATCATCAGGAGGTGTCAAACAAGACATTATGCTTGATGAAGTAGAGAGTCATCAAGTGCAAAGGATACCCAAAATGGATAAGGTATAACCACAAAGATGGACTCAAACAGGCTGGAGATTCTGAGAATGATGCAGGACCAGGCACTGTTTCTATGGGTTGTGCATGATGTCACCACTAGTCAGAGTCAATCTGAAGGCAACTAACAGAACAACAGTGTGTATCATATCATTTAATTCTTACACAAACTCTATGAGTAGATAGTAATATTATATCTATTTTACGGATGGGGAAGTAGAGTCAAACTAAGTTTAAGTAACTTGTCCAGTGTCACACTGTGCCTGGGTATTTGAATCGACACAGTTTAATTCCAGAGCCTGTCCATTCAACAAGTACAATAGAAGCAGTCTTAAGAGAGAATGAAAAGAAATTGAGATAGGTATTCTTGGTTAGTATAAGAATAAATGCTGTCAATGGCAGCTGTTAATTGTCCAATCTATATGGTCTCAGTAACCTCATCTGCCATGTTAAATTTAAAAACAAAAATAAAAGGAGACAATATTGTCTGCACATAACAATTACAAGTTGATAAAACAAACACACATGTGATCATTGATAACACTGATTATATAGGACATTGAGGTGATAAACGATTTTCTCTTTTATTTCCTCTCTTTTATAAAGTCCTGTAACATAACCAGATTGAACTTACATCTTTTTAGCATAAAAGCAATCAAATGAATTTTTCAGAAATAAAGTACTGTGAAGAATGAATCAGACAATCTCCAAGTTCCCTTGAAGGTTTTATGAGCCTAGGATCTTAACGTCAATCTCTCTTCTTCTTCTCTTTTAATATTAAAGCAAACCTACAAATATGAATAAAGGCCCATAGAATACATGTCAAGTCTGTAAAACTCATGCTTTCAAAAACTCTGGTGTTGGGAGTGAAAAGATGAGAGTGCCCCATAGAAACAGGAATGACACCCTTCAGAGTGGGAACAATTGTTTTCGCCTTTCCCTGGCTTCTAATTCATCTTCTGTAATATTTTCCATGACCTTCAGTATGGTCATAGAGATATAGGAAAGTGTGGGGCAAAATTAACTTGGGCAAATAGTTTGTTTGGGGATCACCACTGGCAGATGGCGGATTGGGTAGACGTGCAGTGAGGAGCTCCATCCCCAACAACACAGAATACTGGACCAAGCAGGCTTAGGGAATGGTGCTACAACTCTGAACCACATATAAAGGAATATTTAGCAGCTTGGAAGGCTTACAGCTAGGGGAATTTGTAGCAGAATCAAGAAATCCATTGCTTTCTAATTTAAGATGCTCAGCTGCTCCTGGAGCTGCCATCTTGGGAAAGACCAAGTGGAGAAGGATCAGAGCAACCATGAACGCCTGACAGAACTGCGGAGATACAGGTGTGGACATTCTTTTTTTTTGGTATCTGTTCATTAGTCTTCCTCTGTCTGCACACGTCAATTCTGGTGACCAGAGGGGATGCCTGAGTGAATGGACACACCATCCCCACCCCTGGAGGAGTCTACTACGTATGAGCACAGATCTCCTTGAAATTTATAGTGACAGTTTCCACTTAAAACCAAACATCCACCATTCGTCTGTCAGTCTGTTGTACTGTGGTGGCTTGTGTGCTCCTGTGATTCTGAAAGCTATGCCACTGGTATTTTAAATATCAGCAGGATCACCTATGGTGAACCAGCAGGTTTCAGATGAGCTTCCAGACAAAGACAGACTAGGAAGAAA
>NW_006408805.1:3394628-3405861 GCF_000296735.1 Chrysochloris asiatica | reverse complement strand
CACCTAAGAACAATAACAATAACAACACTGGTAGAAGCTGCTACTGACACTTGGATTACTTAGAAATGAGAACTGGTATTCCTGTAATGAGCATTTTGCTCACTAGATGGGAGTTGATGTGAATGGACTACCCCAACAGAAGAAAAACACAGACAGAAAAGATATTTCAGTGACACTCCCCTTTCCTCAAGTACGCACAGATCTACTACAGGTATCAAGTCATCATCCACAAGTCCTTATCTACAGGTGGGTCATGGAAATCTAACTCTAGTGCCTCTTCCCTGAGACAACATATTTCTCTATAAGGTCAAATTTCTGTATTTCTTATTGTGATGCCAAGTTTCATAATGACAAATAAGTGGAAGGCCAAAACAAGACTATCATTTCTTGATAAAGTAATGACATAATTTTATCTATGGTTCCCATTTGTCTACCATCCACGTCTAAAAATGCTAAAGCTCTGTTTTAAGCACAGTGATTATATAACCAGGCAAATTAGATAATTTTTTCTCAAAATTTCCTTAGTCTTCAGGTCACTTCTGAACATAGAGTCAATCATCACTCATCGGCAGTTTTCTTTGTAATTCTTCTCAAATCACATTTTATAGCAATAGTATATTCTTTCCAGATAGCCAAAATGTTTTCTACTTCTTAAAACTCTACAGTTCCCAGTGTCAGACTCTGAATATACTAAGTTAACAAATCTTAAACGTCACAGTCCCTTACTTCTAACTCACTTTCCAAGACTTTATTTATATGTGACTTTATGTTTGTAATTTTTTATTCTATTTTTTACAGAGTCTCCAAATTGTATGTATTTTGGGCCCCACAAAACTTGGATTGAGCATAAGTGTAAGGATTTCAGACTACTTTAAAATATATAACTTAAAATAATGTTTTCAAGGTTCATCCATGTTATAATATGTTCAAAATTTTCAGGACTTCACTTCTCTTTATGGTTAAGTCATATCACATTGTTTGAGTATACATATACCACATTTTATTTATTCATCTATTAATGAGCACTTAAGTTTTCTACATCTTGACTATTGAAAATGTGCTGTAATAAATGGGTGTACAGGTTGAGTGATATCTGTTAATAGCCACAAGTATTGAGTTACAGAAACTGAACCCTACTTCTGCTATTCTCTGCTTGTTGTTTTAAGTGCCACTGAGTCAGTGCTAACTCATAGCAACCCTGTATCGAGTTTCTAGGTGCAGCTGGTGGGATTGAACAGCTGATGTTGTGGCTAGCAGTCCAGTGCTTATGCTACGTAGCACCCCCAGGATTTTTTTTTTTTTTTTTTTTGAGATATATATACTTCATTTTATTTCTTTATTGTGAATTAAGTGAAGGCAAGATAATCATACACTTTGTTTCACCTCAGTGATTGCAATTCCTTTCAGGCAACAGCAATTGTCCTGCTTCCTCCCTGTGGTTACCTGTGTACAAATAGCCTCTTTCAAAGTCCTATATATACTTATACATAGGATATATATCCCACTCTTTCTCCCATACACATTCAGACCATATATGAATATATGTCACTATTTACCTCTATGCCCTTTAGCCCTTGCATACCTTCCTGTGTCTTCCCCTATCTTCATCATTCTTATGCCAACCTCCCTCTTCTTGTTTATTACCCTCCCTTTCTTGTATCTTGCCGTTCTTGTCACCAGAGTTAATGTATCTACCCTCTAGCCAGTAAATTATTCTTCCTTCCCTCCCACCCCTGGTAGCCCATCAATTTTTTTTTTTTTTTCTTTTAGTATGAAAACCTTTTCTTAAGCTTTTACAATAGTGGTTTCATACAATATTTGTCCTTCTGTGATTGACTTATTTTACTCCTGATAGGGTAAGCACTGGGCCACAAGGTTGTTTTGAACCATAAAGTTGGCAGTTCAAACTTACCAACCACTTCTCAGAAACCCTATACACGGTCACTATGAGTCAGAACCAACTCGATGGCACTTAACAACAAAACGACAATGACCAGGACTCCTATGGTGTAAGCAGTAAGACTATGGTCAAGTTGTTAATGGACAGGTATATAAATTCTCAAAAGAAGATCTCACTGGCAAGAACCAGTGACACAGAT
The DNA here is from genome assembly GCF_000296735.1 of Chrysochloris asiatica. Taxonomy (NCBI): domain Eukaryota; kingdom Metazoa; phylum Chordata; class Mammalia; order Afrosoricida; family Chrysochloridae; genus Chrysochloris; species Chrysochloris asiatica. The sequence goes on along the minus strand of NW_006408805.1, from coordinate 3,403,762 downwards.
AGTGACAAACTCTTCTCACCCCCCAAAAGGGTGAAAGTGACCAGGAGGTAAAGCTAAAACTTGATGTGTGTTTTTCTTCCTTAACACTGATGGAATGTATTCCTGAAGGTTCCTGAAACATCACTCACTTAAAATTAATAGATCTGTGCATCAGAAAACATATGTAAAACTGCTACCTACAATTATATTATATAAAGAGGTCCTTAGAGCAATGAAAGCACAATCTATGCTGTCTTACAGACTAATTGAACAAGGTGCAGCAGCAGTGTTGTGCATCTCATTGTTCTGAGGGGCCACCAACTCTCTAAGGGCTCCTGACCTCGGTTACACAGCCCAGAGAATGCTCACCCACTGGTGTCTCCAGTGAACATTAAGGACCACAGAGGCCCTGCATTCTATTTATCACATGAAGACCTCACTGCCCTGTACTGTGGGTGGCAGATAGTTTTCCTCCTTAATTGTTAAAGATTAATACTTGCAAAATGAAAAAGAAAACCATGTTCCTCAGGCAGTTGTGGCCAATCCCACAATAGGTCTCAGAAAGAAAGATGATAGCTACATCCCCCACTCTCCAGGTGAGTGGATTTTGCTCCCCTGCATTCACTTGGTCTCGAAAGGACTTGAGTTTCCTGTAGATCTCTTGGTTTCTCCAGTTATCTCTTCCTTGAGTATGTGCTAGAGCAGTAAGAATAGACGTTTGTTCTCATTCATTTATTCAAAACACATATGTTTTTGTTGTTCTAGTGCAAAGGGTCATGCAAGACACAATGAAAGATAAAAGAGTTAGAATGACACCAAAGCAGTGGGGCAATTCGGGCGATAGAGAGATCCCATCTAAAAGAGCAAATTCCATGAAAAAATCTTTGAGCTACACTTGAAGACAAAGGAAGCAGAGACAAAAAGAGGGCATTCTTTTAGAAAGAAATTGCACAAGAAAGAAACTACTAGGCAAGAAATTAAAAGTCACATTTGGGGTCCCATATAGTAAGCCATATCGAAGACATCATATGCAGTTGATGCCTGATTTATGTGACTAGACAGAGCTTAGATTGTTTTCATGATGATAAAACAATAACCCTATTTACATTTTATGAAGATTTGTATGATCCAAGAGGGCTCAAAGAATTAACTTGGTTATGGAACAATGTGAAAAAATTAAATTAGAATTTAACACGCACACACATTCTAATTGTACTATAAAAGAAAAGAATTGATTTATCCGCACTTGCTCCTAATTAGACAAGTCCACTCTGCTGTCTGGCTATCCAGCTGGCAGCCGCAATAATCTTTAAACATCCACATTTGGCAAAAAGAAACTACAGATCATTTAAAAACTCTAAGTTTGTTTTGAAAGCACTGGGTAGACACCCATTTAGATATAATGAGATTAATTTTGAATGATAGAAATCAGTTAATTTATGTATGTAGGGCTCCAGTTTAATACTATTTAACAAAAATACATATATATTTGGCTATTGTTAGATCTTAATAAATGTATTAACAGCTAGCTATTAGCTCTCTTACTGGTTAATACTCAGTAATGTAACACTTTAGATTTAATGTCGTTTTTATCATTGTTTATTTTTAAAGTTGTTGCTTAGGCCTAATACTGCATCTTTATGCTTCCATATTATCAAGAGTTCTTAACTAATATAAATAATGACTTCTCTCTTTTTCTAGGCCTATTGCTACCTCCATCCAAACACAGCTTCACAATTGGGTTTGTTCAAGTAACAACCAACTCAAATTAAGAATCTACTTTCAGAATGCTGTCTGGCCGTCATCTTTCTAAATCAGGTTTCTGCTTTGTTTCCATCACAGTGACCCTTTAGATTTATTGCAACCCATAATTCCTTGGGGGGTGATGGTCATCTGCTGAAGGGACATTTTGCATGAGGCATACCATAAACATAAGTGGTTCTTCTCAGTCCTTTTATAATAATATTGCTTTTGTTAAATGCCATGGAGTCAGTTTTGACTCATAGCAACCCTGTATAGAGTTTTTTAGGAGTGGCTGATGAGTTTGAAATGCCAAACTTCTGGTTAGCAGTCCAGTACTTATCCTACAGCGCCACACCAGAACTCCTTATAATATTGAGGAGTGCACACTTAAAAAGAACCTCATTATTTTATCACCAATGAGAGAGGCATACCAGCTGATGAAGGAGTTGCCAGTACATATGTGAGAATCCTGGTGTGGTGCTGTAGGATGATGCACTGGACTATAAAGTCGGTTTGAACTGCAAGCTCTATGATTCAAATTCACCAGCCACTCCTTGGAAACCACATACAGGGTCGCTATGAGTCAGAACTAACTCGAAGGTACTTAACCACAACAACAAGTACATGTATTCATTTGGTGCTAGATACCAGTCCCCTATTGGAGCATCTTTTTTCACTGCCCCTCCAAAGCAGGTCTGGCTCCTTTAAGAGTCTCCAATGAGAATTCAGTAATTGTCTCTGTGGAAAGTATGAGTTCCCCTAGTGCAGCGTGCTCAATCACAGATAATAATAACTCCTTCCAAAATAATCCTTAGGCAGAAACAAAATCCAACTGAGAAGGTTGCTCAGATTCAAAACATAGGACCTGGATCTATCTTTTATTTAACTCAGTAAATACATTGAGTGTTTCCTTTATCACTGCTGTTGACATATGCATTATTGCTACTATTTATCTATTATTTCTTTAATATTTTTGTCTCTTTTTTTTCCCGTCAAGTCTTCATTCAATGAGCTGATGATCCACTTTTAACCCTTAGTTTTCTGCTGACCCAATTATATGTCTAGGCCTCTCCATTTTTACTATGTGGAGTCAATTCTACAAATTGGGGGAAATTTCTAGACATAATACCCTGATTTTTCACTCCATGGTAGCAAGAATAACTAGAGATGGGATTTCTCATAGTAGACATAATACTCATAATATTTGTTATGTCTCTTTTTAAGAAGAAATTAAACTTTTCATGTCTATACATAAGAACCCCCAGAATGACTTCTAGTACTGTTCTGATGGTCAATTGTCATATTGAATAGGCTGGAACTGACTATAGTGTGGTTTAATTGGCAGAGATCTGAGAGTTTTACCAGAAGAGTAGGTAGACATTATCTGTTTACAGTCATGATGCTTTGTGTGAATGGTCTGGGTGGAAACTTACAAAGAAAAATAATTTTTCACTTAACAATTTATATGCACTTTGTTTCATAACATTAGTCACAATTTCTTCAGTGTAACAGCACTCTCCCTGATTTTACCCTGGGTTTTTCTTTCCCATTTCTTCTTCTTTCTTTCTCCTTCCTGCCTGCTGAGGTTTGTTTTTGGTCAAATGCTGCACTTTTGGTCTTGTGTGGTAGATTGTTTAAAACAGGCAAGTTAAGTCTCAGCATTGAACACTACATATGAAACCAAAGTTTCTAAGACCCCCAGTCATCACCTCACAAACAAGTTCCTGCTATATTTCTTTTTGATTTATGGACCAGACCAGAATCATAATTCTATTTTAAAAGATCATAAGTCAAATATTTCATTTTCCTTCTTTAGAGTGCAATTATTCCTAATTCTACAATTACTTTACAAAGTGAAAGTATAGTGATTAAGAAGATTCACCTTTAACAAATTTATCTTATCACCAAACTCTATAAAAATTTAACTTCCACTAAAAATTATGACGTGGTTAGGTAGTTTTTATTAGACAATTTTGAGACTTGAAATTCTTTGTGACTAGTTTGTTCATATTCCAGCACATATATAATTATCATTAATTGCTTCTCTGCACATTTCCCTTTTCTCAGGAAAAAAAGAAAAGTTTTTTGGGAAAATAAGAACAGTGGGAGAAGTAGGGAGGGACACTTTTCTTTGTTAATTGTATGTGGCTGATTGCCTGTCTAGTGCACAGTCAGCATTTCATTCAACCCATCTTTTCACATTGTGGCTCTGAACAGCTTGAATGTACTGTGAAACACAGGCCAAGATTAAAAGCTATGGCTTCAAACCCAGCAATCAGTCAGTCACTCAATCTCTCAATCTCTCGCTCTCTCTCTCTCTCTCTCTCTCTCTCTCTCTCTCTCTCTCACACACACACACACACACACACACACACGCACTGGGAATAGGAAATGAACTATACCAGATTCCGTCATTATGCTGAATGACATGTGCTTTACAAGCAAATGAGTTGGCAGATTTATACTCTTGAACCTCTTTGAACCTCATGTCAAGAAAAATTTGAGGAAACCAGTAGCCTGGTTACTCAAGTACATGACTTGCAGCAACCCAATTAGTGATTCTGCACACTTATGGTTTGGAAAATCAAACCACAACTCTGGAACCTCACCCCAATATAGGTCTGTGAGTAAGGATGAGAGATAAGGGTCAGACCTCAAGGTATTACTTTCAAGGGGCCCATGATTATCAGAGGGATCATCTTGCCCAATCATTAGCTTTCTCCCATGACTACAACAGAACCAGCTACTGTTTATGGGTAGTTGCTGCAGGTTAAGAAGAGAACCATATGTCTTGCTTTGCCAATTATGGCAGAAGACATACAAGAAAATACAAATACAAATCCTGGCATTTGATGGCATTTGGAGAAATGAATAATTGAGTCTCCTAATTATCTGAGATTCAACAAACTCTGGTTAACATTCCCTTCATATTTCTGATCCCTACTTTCTGGTTTTGGACAATGGAATCTGAAGCTGAAAGCTGGATGAAGTTTATCCTTAGACTATTTCCAGGAGGATGTGCTGGTGAGATTGTGAAACTTCTGTTTTAGCAAGCTTGAAGGGTGGGGATAATAATAGCCTGAATTGTGTGTATGTGTGTGTGTGTGTGTGAGCATGTGCTTGTGTGTGTTGCAAATGTGCTAAGTACTTCCTAGACATTAGCTCATGCAGCCTCACAGTTCCCTAGTGAGGCAGGTGAAAAGCTTTGATGCTTATTTCACATGTGTTGAACATCAGCAAAAGTATACCCATGAAAACCTCAGAGAAAGTTCATAGTGCTAAGTGAGTTGTTTCCCTTGATTCATGAGATATAATCAATAAATATGGACTAAACCCCTATTGTGTGCTTTGAATTGTTCTGAGTAAAATAGTTATAGTAACAGAATAGAAGATACAGCCATTCTTCTTGAAGATCTAATACTTTTAGGTCTGGACATAAAGCACTGTTGATATATAAAGCAACTAAAGAACAAAATAAGGCAACACTTTACCAGGTGTGAGATTGGGTATGGACTAGAATGGTTGCTGAAATCCTCACTGTTCAGGTTTTGAGACCATGTCTTGGTAAGAGATTCTTGTGATCCTTTTTTTATGTACCATTAGGGAACTGTGGGCCCCTCTTAGAATTGCATTTTCTATTCCTTCTATTTGAAAAAGACTTCAGTGATTTGTTTTAGAGACTGGAAGTGCTCTCAATACTCAACCTCCCTTGGTGTTCTCCAGTCAAATACCTCAAGGACAAACAAATGCCCTGTAGCTGCTGATGACCCCTCAGAGAGGCAGTTGGCACCCTAGATGCTTTGGCTTGGGCAGCCGATGGCCTCCCATTGGGAGGGCACACTTTTTCCATGAACTTGCTTGCTGCGGCTCTTCCATTAATGAGCCCATAGGTCAAACCTAGAGGCAAAGGTTGAATACGACTCAGCGCTGCCCTCAACCTTCCGCCAAAGGGTTGTGGAGGGGAGCCTGTAGGGCCCAGCTGGGCGGGGAGAGGCGTTCCCCCCTGTCTCTCTGTCAAAAAAATAAAATAATAATAATAATAATAATGTTGATGATGAAAAAGCCATTATGACTTGAGGGTGAAAATAACATTTTCATTTTAAAATCTATATGAGACATCAAGACGTCTTCTGATAGAAATGATGAACTTGCACATCAGGAAGTGCAGAGACTATTTAATCAAAGCCTTTAAGATGATCAAACCTAATCATGAGATATTAAATATATATTTTAAGAAGTTAAGAAGAGATTTTGGCTGCATGACCAGAATCTTAAAATCAGAAAAGAGGTTTTTAACCACGACAAGAAAAGTATGTCACTTTTTCCTCTTGTTCAACAGTCCAGTGTATTCACTACAGAGGGTATGAGATAGAATTTAAATAGTATGGCCAATCCAGGACCTGGAGAACTGGTGTGCTCTCACCAGTCCTGACTCTTCAGATGACTTAAAATGGACTATCTCTGACTTCATAGTATCATTTACCTAAAGCATGACTCTTCAAGAAAGAAACAATAAAGAAATTCCACAAGCTATAAATGAGTAGGTATCATGGAAGAATAAACAAGTTCTGAGAAGACTGTAGTTCCCCCTCTTGATAGGTTCAGGAGAGGTTCTAGAATTCAGATTTTAATTATTAAGATCAAGTCAAGAATTACTTTACAGAGTAACCACTGTGGACAACAGGATGAAAGAGCTTGACCAGCACAAGGATAAACTGAAGAGAAAACTGGGATTGTAGGACCAAGGATGGCACAATGTTTAAGCACTAGGCTGCTACCCTACTGCCTACAGTTCAAACCCACCAGCTACTCCACAGGAGAAAAGACTTAGCAATCTGACCCCTTAAAGATAACAGCCTAGGAAACCCTGAGACAGTTCTACTCTGTCATTTGGGTCACTATGAGTTGAAATTGACTTGATGACACACAACAGGATTTTTATGCCAATGATGTTTTGTATTTGTTGATATTATTAGCCTGTCAGTGTGTTCATGGATTGTCAATACAAATTGATATGTGCTATGTTCAATGTATAATGGGGAAATATTAATACCAACAGCTACCTTTTTGTGCCAAGCATGTGCTAAGATTTTCATTCATTATATCTAGCTCTATTAACAACCCCACAAGATAGATATTATTTAACCTCTTCTTATAACTGAAGGATCATAAAGGTTAAGTAACTTGTTCTAAGTTAGGAAAATCCAGGTCTGGGAACCATCTGAGATTTGCATAAATATAAAGTATTTTCTCTTTTATATACTAATTCCTTATTTCTTTCTAATATGAAGACTCTTTCCTATACCCAAAACAAAAACAATCCAGAAATTCTACAGAAAAGTAGTTGTATTTTCATGTCTGCAGTCTGTAGACAATACTTGATATGCACTAGCATTCACCAGCCCGGAGCGATCTTTCTACATCCCCAGAGGCATCTACCCCTCAGAAAAAACGTAACAGAACCATTGAGAATAAAATAAACATGAGTGATGGGCAAGACTTTACATATCTAACTCCATGGCACACCGCTATAGAAAAGGTAAAGGGGCCAATTAGCATATGGAATACAAGCTAACACAGCAAGCACTGTCCTTGTTGGAATCTCTGCAAACTTGTAATCCTTTTTAAACATTTTCTTCCTTCAATATGTTCACCAGATGACCACTTTCTTGTTGTTTACTCATCACAGCCACTGTTGGTTAATAAGATTTTATGTATAAGAACAGCATGGGACAATTTTACAGGTCTCATATCCTGCTAGGGAAAGTGACATGTACAGTTTCTTGGGCAGAGCAGGCAAACACATAAAATATAATGTTATGTTATTGCAGATATGAACTATTGGCACATATATGGGCAGTGCATATTATATACAATATAAGCACTCAAGTCACAAGGTCGGTTTAAACCTCAAGGTCAGCAGTTCAAACTCACCAGTCTCTCCTTAGAAACCCTATACAGCATCACTATGGGTCAGAACCAATTCTATAGCACTTAACCACCACAATAACAATATATATATGTTGTTGTTAAGTGCCATCAAGTCAGTTCCTACTCATAGCAACCCTGTATAGGATTTCCAAGGAACAGCTGACATTACATTAGCAGTCCAGAGCTTATCCTACAGCGCCCCACCAGGGTCCCTATTATACAATTGCTGTTGGTGTTGAGTGCCATCGAATTGCTTCCAACTCAGCAACCCTGTATAGGGTTTCTGAGAAATGGTTGGTAAGTTTGAACCGCCAACCTGGAGGCTAGCAGTTCAGTGTTTATCCTACAGTGCCACACCAGGACTCCTATTATTTAGTGCTGTTGTTAAGTGACATCAAATTGGTTCCAATTCCTGTATTTTGTTGTTGTTAAATGCCGTCAAGTCAATTCTGACCCATAGCAACCCTGTGTAGGGTTTCCAAGGAGCAGCTGGTGAGCTTGAACCACCAATCTTATAGTTCAAATGACTTTGCAGTCTGATGCATTAGCCCACAGTGCCACATCAGGACTCTGTATAGGTAGTATATATTATACATTGTTATCAAATGCTGTTGAGTCAGTTATGACCTATAGTGACCCTGTGTAGGGTTTCCAAGGAACAGTTGGTGGATTTGAACCACCAATCTTGAGGTTATCAGCACACTGCTTATTCTACAGCCCCACACCAGGACTTCATATCTATTATATATATAAGCCACCATCCTTCAGTTTAGCATACTATTGTTGCTGTTATTAAGTACCATCAAGTCGGTTCAGACTCACAGCAACCCTGTATAGGGTTTCCGAGGAGCGGCTGTGAAATTTGAACCCCCAACCCTGAAGTCCTGCGCTTGCTTATCTTACAGTGCCACATAGTGGCTTATATGTTGCTGTGATACTGAGTCATCCATGGTGGAAAGGTTTCAGTGAAGATTCCCGGATAACACAAATGAAGAAGAAGGATAGACAGACCACTTCTGAAAGGTTCATCACAAAACTTTTCTGAAAGAAAACCTTATGAATAGCAGCAGAACATTGTCTGATATAGTGCCAAATGATGAGCCTCTCATATTGGAAAGCAATCAAAATACGTCTGGGGAAGAGCGCCTCCTTAAAGTAGAGTTGATCTTCATGATGTGGATGGAGCAATGCTTTCAGGACCTTCATTTGTTGATGGGGGCACAACTCACAATTAGAAGAAATGGCTCCAAATATCCATTAATAATCAGAACATGGAATACATGAAATATAAAGCTAAGAAAATTGGAAGTCATAAAAAAAAAAATGGAGTCAGAATAAGAGTATAACAATGGCACAAAGCAACAACAATATATATAGTATATAATATGCTGTAATATGTAATCTTTATGGAAGAAAATCTCCAGAGCTTGTTCCCATTGCTGTTGTGCCATGAGGGCTCTCGCTCCCTCTCCCTCTCCCTC
>NW_006408805.1:3391889-3394050 GCF_000296735.1 Chrysochloris asiatica | reverse complement strand
GTTGGCAGTTCAAACTCACCAACCACTCTTTGGAAACCCTATACAGAGTCGCTATGAGTCAAAATCAACTCCAGGGCTCTTAACAACAATAACAATAACTATAACTAATTAAATATATATATATATATATGGTATTAATCATTATTGTATAAAATGTACCTAAGGAGAAGAGAAAAACTAGACAAATGATAGCTGTATAAACAGATTTTAAGAGGAGGAGAGAGAAAATATAAAATAAACACATCTGCTATGAAAAATATTCACTTAAGAAAAACAACAGTTGTGAATCAGACAGACTACAGAACATAAGTATTGATATATTACAATTTAACTGAAGACAAATGAATAACCAGTTAAGAAACAAAAACGTAAAGCAAACAATATAAGAAGGCCTATAAAAATGTCACTGCTATGTTTTATGTTGTGTATGTCCACTTTATTTTCTACCACCTTCTAAGGTAGTACTCTTCAGAGGAAGGAAAGGGACCCAGAGTAAGTGTCAGACTTCTGCACTTCCTTATCTTCCTGTCCTGCCTTCTTCTATAACAAAGGTCAGGTTCCCAACAGGAAGCACATGCAGGGCACATGTTTCAGAGCCTTGGAAGTTATAAATGGTCTGACTCCAATGTAAAACGATAAAAGATGAACATAAGAAATGTTTTAATATCTGTATCTGCCTCTGTCTCTCTCTTCCTCAAACCTACACCTCTGAACTATAGAGTAAGAGTAAGTAGCAATGAGCTTTTCAAAGGAGAGTGTGGTTACTGGTTTGGTTCTGCATTTTATAAAGAGTGGTGTCTATACCTGATGCCTGTTCTCTAGGAAGAACAAGGACCTCTGCAACTATGAGACCCCTGATCTTCAATCCATTACCTGATCTTCTGACCACACTTTAAAACATTTTGTAAAGAAAGTCTCCCACAGTTTTAAGGAAGCTACATTACTCTTCTCATTAGGAATACACAAAATGAGATGTATTGACATGGTGGCAACAACAATGGGTTCAAACATAACAATTGTGAGCTTGGGTCAGGAATGGGCAGTGTTTTGTTCTGTTGTGCATAGGGCTTCTATGAGTCAGAACCTAACACCTAACAACAACAACACCTTTACCCTTCTAGTATCATATATATATATATATATATAACCAGAGACATTTAGAGATTATGGAGCAAATAATAAAGAAAGTCATTAGTACATTAGGGAACAGAATGGGAGACACAGTTCTAATTTCCACAGTATTCTTGACTAGTTTCTCCTCTCAGGGGAGGAGAGGCTACCTAACTGTACTGAGTATTTCTTTACACTAAGCCTTTCTACATTCAGGATCTCATTTCATCCTTCCAACAATCCTTTGGAATAGAACTATTATTATCTTGATCTCATTGAAGAGGAATCTGTTGTTGCTTGTTGATATTGAGTTGGCATCCAATTCATGGAGAACTCATGTATATCAGAACATAACATTGCCTAGTTCTCCTCCATCCCCATACCTAGTTGTGGATTGGGTGGGTTTTATTCTTAGGGTTTTCATTTCCTAATTATTTTGGAAGTAGACACTACCTTGCCTAAAAGCAAACAACCAAAAGAAGTTTGATTCAAATCTAGATCAGCTTGATGCAAACCCAGGATTCTTTGGGCCTTAAGATACTCTCAAGACAACACTGCTCCTGAAGTATTTGCAGAAAAACTCAAGCCCGAAAAAAGGCATCTTGGGAAAGGTGGGGCTTGATGGCAGTTAGAGTAGAGGTGCAGTGAAGTTCACCATCAGCAATACCACAGAATACCAGGCAAAGCAGATTCAGGGCAGAGCTCCAAAACTCGGAACCACATAGGTAGGAATATTTTTAAAGTTTCAAGGCTTACAGATAGTGAAATGTAGTGAATATAAGAAATCATGTAATTTTAAATCTGCCAGGATCTGTAGCCCAGAGCCAACAACTTGGAGGAGACCAAAAAGTAAGACCAAGTGGGGGAGCAGACACACCACAGAAAAACGCCATGGGAACCTTGGAGCAAAGGTAGACAATACACTTTGTTTGTTTTCATTGTTCTGATTATCATTTTTTGGGGGGTATCTGTTCATTGCCCCCCCCACTGTTTGTGCACCTCCATTTGAAGACTAGAGGGGGTGCCTGAGGAAGTGGACAACATCCACACT
>NW_006408805.1:3381369-3382503 GCF_000296735.1 Chrysochloris asiatica | reverse complement strand
GTTTGATTTCTTGACTGCTGCTTCCATGAGTGTTGATAGTTGATCCAAGAAGAATGAAGTCCTTGACAACTTCAATCTTTTCTCCTTTGATAAGAATGTGTTTATGGTCCAGTGGTTAGGATATTTGTTTTCTTTACATTGAAATGTAATCCATACCTAAGGCTGTGCTCTTTGATCTTCATCAGTAAATGCTTTAAGTCCTCTTCACTTTCAGGAAGCAAGGTTGTATCATCTGCATATCGCAGGTTGTTAATGAGTCTTCCTGTAATCCTGATGCCACATTTTTCTTAATATAACCCAGCTTCTCAGATTTTTTTGCTCAGCATACAGATTGAATAATTATGGTGAAAGAAAACAATCTTGTTGCACACCTTTCTTAATTTTAAAATATTCAGTGTTCCCATGTTCTGTTCAAACAACTGCCTCTTGGTCCATGTACAGATTCCTCATGAGCACAATTAACTGTTCCAGAATACTCATACTTCGCAATGTTGTCCATAGCTTGTCATGATCCACACAATCAACAGCCTTTGCATAGTCAATAGAGCACAAGTAAACATTCTTCTGATATTCTCAGCTTTCAGTCATTAGAGAGATTTAAATAAAAACAACAATGAGATATCATTTCACACCAGCAATAACAGCAAAGATCAAAAAAGTAGAGGCCAATAAATGCTGGCGAGGATGTGAAGAGACTGGGACGCTCCTGCTGGTGGGATTACAAAAATTTTCTCTGGAAAGCAATATGGTGCTTCCTCAGAAGGTTGGAAATAGAAGTACCTTATGATCCAGCAATTCCTCTACTTGGTATTTACTCACAAGAAATACGAGCCATAACATGAGTAGATATATGCACACCAATGTTCATAGCAGCACTATTTACAATAGCAAAATGATGGAGACCACCTAAGTGCCCATTAACTGAAGACTGGATAAACTGCGGTACATACACACAATGGAATATTATGCTACCTTGAAGAATAACAAGGAAGCTGCAAGCTACCACATAACATGGATGAACCTTGAGCACATTATGCTGAGTGAAATTTGTCAGTCACAAAAAGACAAATACAGCATACGACCACTATGCAGTAAAAGATTAAGAAGGGGGGAGGGAGGATTCTTTGCTGGTTA
>NW_006408805.1:3370955-3379632 GCF_000296735.1 Chrysochloris asiatica | reverse complement strand
TCCGGACAATGTGTCCAAAGTAGGAGAGATGAAGCTTAGCCATCTTGGCCACCAAGGAGCACTCTAGGAAGGAGGGGGAAAAAATGAGAATGGAAGAGATATTTTACATGACCCTACATGATTCATTTTTTTATCCCATTACATTCTTTGAGTGAGCTGTGTAAGATCTATGAGAACTAGATCCTGTTTGTGTCAAATAATCTTTTGATATGTTGTTCATTGGCACTGTTGAAATAAGCATTCCAGAATATCTTCATTTCCCTTTTCTATCTCAGAAATGCAATGCACAATATCTTAGTTACCTAGTGCCGCTATAATAAAAACACCACAGGTGGATGGCTTTTACAAACAAATTTATTCTCTCACAGTTTGTTGTTGTTAAGTGCCATCAAGTAAGTTTAGACTCATAGCAACCCCGTATAGGGTTTCGAAAGCTGTAAATCTTTACAAGAGCAGAAAGCCTAATCTTTCTCGGAGAGAGTGACTGGTGGGCTCGAACCACTGACTTGCAATTAGCAGTCTAGTGCTTATCATACAGGACTACCATGCTTCCGCTCTCACAGTTTAGAAAGTTAGACATCTAAATTAGGATGAAACTCTAGGAGATCATGTGTAGGCCCAGTGTGCCTTGGCATTTTGACATCAGTCTTCCCCTGAGTCTAAGAGATTCTCAAAACAGGAACCTTAGGTATAAAGAACACACTTGACTCCTAGCTCTTCCCTCTTCTTAGTAGTCAGGTCTCTGTTCTCTGCTTAATTCTTTAATATTTTATATCTCAAAAGAGTTTGACTAAAGATACGTACATCATTAACATAAATACCTCTAATCCTGATTCACTAACATCATGTTATTGTTGATGTTAGACACCATCAAGTCAGTTCTGACTCATAGTGAACTTATATACAACAGATAAAAACACAGCTGGTTATGCACCACCATTACCATTGTTGTTGTTTAAACCCATAGTTGCAGCCATTCTGAAATCTATCTCATTGAGGTCCTTTGTATTTTTTACTGCTTCTCTACTTTACCAAGCATGATATCCTTCTCCAGGTGTTACCTTCCAAATGCTGAGTCCATGACCCAGCATGACAGAGCCATAAAGACACACAGAGGTAAAGAGCAGAGAGGACAGCTTTCCTAATATTGTACACAAACTGAAATAGAGGAATTTCTTAGATTCTGTCTGCCTACAAGCATTTTCTAAATTTCTTTTATAGGACTACATTGTTGCTGTTGCTGTTGTTGTTATGTGTGCCATCCAGTTGGTTCCAACTCATAGCAACCCTATATGGGGTTTCCAAGGTTGTAAATCTTCATCTTTTTCCCACTGAGTGGCTGGTGGGCTCGAGCCACCAACCTGTGGTGAGCAGTACAGTTTTAATAAATAGCACCATAGATTGTACAGTTCTTATTGTTAAGTGTCATCAAGTCAGTTCCAACTCACAGAGACCCTGAATAGGGTTTCCAAGGATGCTGCGGTTCAAACCTACCTTGAGGTCCAGTGCTTATTCTACAGCACCACACTAGAACATTAGAATCATGTTATAATTTCATGATTACAGGTTAAGAAAGCATAGTAAGGGATACTGAGACTTCGGCTCTAAGTATGTCTCATTTAAATGTTAAATTTCCACACAGGGGAGTAATTTTTAGTATGCTAATTTTCTCTCTTACCCAGATTCATGCTGTTTCTAGTGATTAATGCTCTATGACCCATCTGTGGCAACAGCAAACCTCCTGATTATCTGTTGTTCCTCAAAAGGTTACAGTCTTATTTCTTTTATCTCATTGGAAGTAACATTGGAAAAGTCCTTTGAAGAATATCATGCATTCCTCTAAAGAACTCTGCGTTACAGGGACTGGTCCTTCTTAATAATGTGTCCTAAATAACTGAGATGAAGTCTCACCATCCTCACTTCTAAAGAGAATTCTGACTGTACTTTTTTTGTTTTTTTTAATTTAAGGTTTTTATTGTGGATTGAGTGAAAGTTTACAGGGCACATCATCAGTTTCACATAACTTGTTTCATTACATTGCTTATAATCCCCTCCATATACCATCAGTGAACAGTGTTTCTCTTTTTTTTTGGCGGGGGGGAACTGACTGTACTTTTTGCAAGACAAATTTGTTCTTTCTTGGCAATCCATGGTACATTCAATATTCTTCACCAACATCATAATTCAAAAGGATAAATTCTTCCATCTTCTTAGTTCATTATCTAGCTTTTGCATACATATAAGTAGATTGAAAAGAGCATAGCTATCTCAGGTACCCTTAGTCTTCAAAGTGACTTCAGAGTTGTCTTTTGCAGGGGCTTTCCCAATGCATGTATCCCTTGATTTCTTGACTGCTGTTTCCATGGCATTGATTGTGGACCCAAGTAAAATGAAATCCTTGACATTTTCAGTTTTTTTCTTTATTTATCATTGTGTTGTTTATTGGTTTAATTGGAGGATTTTTGATTAAAGTATAATCATACTGAAGGTTATCATCTTTGATCTTCATTGGGAAGTGCTTCAAGTTCTCTTTACTTTCAACAAGCAAGATGGTGTCAGCTGCATATCGCAAGTGACTAATGAGCCTTCCTCTAGTTTTGATGCAGCATCCTTCTTCATATAGTCTAGCTTCTTGGATTATTTGCTCAGCATACAGATTAAATAAGTATGGTGAAAGGATATAACCCTGGTCCACACCATTCCTGATAGGCTAGTATCCCCTTGGAGCCCTGGTAATGCAGTAGATTAAGCACTGGACTGCTAACTGTAAGCTCAGCAGTTCAAACCCCACTAGCTAGTCTGTAGTAGAAAAATAAGCTATCTGCTCCCAGAAAGATTTATATTCTCAGAAATCCTACTCTGTCCTCTAGTGTCAGTATGAATCAAAACAGACTCAATGACAGTGGGTTTTATTTTAGTGTCTCCTTGTTCTGTTTTAATGACTGCTTCTTGGTCTATGCACAGGTTTCGTAGGAGCACAGTTGACTGTTCTGGAATTCCCATTCTTCAAAATATAATTCCCATTCTTCAAAATATTACCCAACATTTATTATGATTCTCATAGTTGAAAGTCTTTGGATAGTCAATAAAACACAGATAAACATCTGACAACTGCAGTGATATCCCTTGTTCCTCATTCCCTTCTGAATTCAGCTTAAATTTCTGACAGTTCCCTGCTGATGTACTGATGCAACCGTTCTTTTAATTATCTTCAGCAAAATTTTACTTGCACATGATATTAATGATATTAATCATTATTTTTCCATTTTGTTTTCTGCTTTTCTTTGGAATGGACACAAATATGGATCTCTAACCTATTAACCAGGTAGATGTCTTCCAAATTTCTTGACAAAGAAGATTAAATACTCCCAGCATTGTGTACATTTGTTGAAACATTTCAACTGATAGTCTAGCAATTCCTGGAGACTTGACTTTTACCAATGCCTTCAGGGCACTTGGTTCTTGGTCATCTGCTACCTCCTGAAACGATTGAACACTGATCAATTCTTTTTAGTACAGTGACTCTATATGTTCCTTCCATCTTCTTTTCATATTTCCTACATTTTGCTCATCGAATCCTTCAATATTGCAATGTGAGGGGTTTTTTTTCTTCTTTCAGCTTGAGAAATGCTGAGTTTGTTCTTCTCTTTTAGTTTTCTAGCTCCAGATCTTTGCACATTTCATTGTAATAGCTTACTTTGTCTTCTGCAGCTGATCTTTGAAATCTTCAATTCATCTCTTTCACTTTATCATTTCTTTCATTTGCTTGATCTAGTCTACATTCAAGAGTAAGTTCAGAGTCTCTTCTGATAGCCATTTTGGTCTTTTCTTTCTTGTGTTCTTAATGATCTCTTGGTTACTTTTTATATGATGTTCTTGATGTCACTCCACAAATTCCCTGGTCTTAAGTTATTAGTGTTTAATGTATTAGAGCTATTATTGAATAGTCTCTAAGTTCACTGAGATATATTCAATGTCATACTTGACTCTCATGGACTTATTTTAATTTTCTTCAGCTTCAACTTGAACTTTCATATGTGCAATTGATGATCTTTTCCATGATCTGCCCCTGACCTTCTTCTTATTGATGATACTAAGCTTTTCCATCATCGCTTTCCCTAGATATTGTCTATTTCAATTATGTATATTCTATTCACTGAGATACATGTGTAGCTCAGTGAATTTGTGTTGCTGAAAAATGATATTTGCAATAAATAAATCATTGCTCTTGCAAAATTATATCAAACAATTTCCAGATTCCTGTCTATCACCAAGGCCATATTGTCAAACTATTAAATCTTCCTGTTTCCACTTTCCCATTCCAATCACCAATCAAGATAATTATCAATGCATCTTAACTGCATGTTTGGTCAATTTCAGGCTGGAAGTTAGTGAAAAACTTTCAGTTTTTCATCTTTGGTATTTATTAGTTGGTGTGTACATTTAAATAATTAATTGGTCTTCCTTATAGGCATATGAATATTATCCTATCACTCACAACACTGTACTCCAGGATGTCTTGAAATATTCTTTTTGATGATGAATGTGATGCCATTTCTCTTCAATGTCTCATTCCAGGCATAGTAGACCAAACGATGATCAGATTCAAAGTGGACTATGCTAGTCCATTTCAGTTCACTAAAGGCTAGGATCAATCCTTATGGGTTGCATTTAATTTTTGACAACTTACAATTTCCTAGATTTATACTTCACACATTCCACAATCTGATTATTCATAAATAGTTACAGCTGTTTCTTCTCACTTTGAGCGATGCAAAAACAGCAAATGAATGCTCCAAAAGCTTTACTTCATCCACATTACTAAGAAAGCAGCTTTGAGGAGGCAGCTCTTCCCCAGTCATATTTTAAAAGCCTTCCTACTGAGGTTCTCAACTCTGGCACTATATCAGAAAATGTTTCACTCATATTCATGTTTTTTATATGCCAATTTTTTTAGAAGTAGATCACCAGGTCATCCTTCCTAGTCTGTCCTAGTCTGGAAGCTCTACTGACATCTTTCCATCATGGATGACTCTGTTGGTATTTAAAATACTGGTGGCATAGCTTCCAGTATCACAGCAACATGCACGTCACCACAGTATAACAAAATGACAGATGAGTGGTAGATTAACATTTGTAGTTGTTGTTGTTAAGTGCCATCAAGTCAGTTTCAACTCATAGCAACCCTGTATAGCATTTCCAAGGAGCAGCTGGTGGATTTAAACTAGCAATCTTGTGGTTAGCAGACCAGTGCTTATTCTACAGCACCACACCAGGACTCCATTAACATCATTTGTTGTTGTTGTTAAGTGCTGTTGAATCCGTTATGACTCATAGAACCCTGTATAGGGTTTCTGAAGAACAGCTCGGGAGTTTGAACCAACAACCTTTTAGTTCAAACTGATCTTGCAGTCCAGTACTTATCCTACAGGACTATCTTAACATCATAACTGTTAGAATTTACATAGAATCATTGCATCAGATCACAAAATAGAGGATAATCACATAATGCTGAGAATCAAGGCCTCACTAAATTGGGTTTCCAGCAAAAAAAAAAAAAAAGGAGAAGAAAGTAAGTAGAAAAAAGATTTGAGGAAAAACTAGGTATCCAAGGGCCACGCCCTTGTCAATTTTCTTGTTTATTAAGGCCTTTATATTCTTTGGCATTGGGGACAATCATCAGCAATTCAGTGCATGTACACACACACACACACACACATACATAAACATGTACACATATTAAACTTACTGGAATGTCAGAATTGGAAAGGTACACTGGCCTCTTCATTTTAGAGATACAAAAACTGAGACTCAGAGAAGCAAAATGTTTTGCTAAGATCATAATACCAGTTAATGATTAAATTGGAACTAGAATCCAAGCATCCTAACTCATGTTTTTCAGTGTTCTTGCTACCAATCCATTTAAAGAGGAACCCTGAATCTTTCTAATTTCCCCTTTAGTAATCATTTTGGAGCCCAGGAACTTGTCTGGTATCTTCTTGAAGCTATTTCTGTTTTCAGTGTCATGCTCCCAAGCAAAAGCCTAAAGTCACTGGGGCAGAGGAAAATGGGAATATAAAGGGTTTTATTTTTGTACTCTCAGATGCATGACCTCTTTTCTACTGAGGGCGTCAGAGGCCTTGCAACTTATGAGCGAGATCTAGAGGTGAAGGACTTATCTGGGGAGAGGAGGGTCATGGACAGATTTTTATTAGAATTTACCAGGAAATTAATTATCTTTTTTTTTTTTCCAGAGAGAGATTGTCAGCTGACACAGATAAAGAGGGTACTCTAATCCAACTCTGGTCTTGGACATCTGTCCAGTTCCTACATCATACCAAATAGTGAGCTCAGAGTCAAAGTGGCAAGTCTGTATATGTCTCAGCAAGGGTCCCAACTTGTTTCAAAGTATTTATTCATTCCCGGTGGACTTAGGGCCAAAGTTTCCAAGAAGCCCTTGTTCTCTAGATTCCCTCTAGGGGAAAGGACTCCAAATTCAAACATATTTTATAAAGACCCCTTTGTTATTGTTGTTGTTGTTATTAAGTGTCATCAGGTCAGTTCAACACATATCAACTCTGGATATGATTTCCCAGGAGTGTCTGGTTTGACCCACTAGCCTTGTGGTTAGTATTCCAGTGCTTATCCTACAGCACCACACCAGGACTCTTTTCCTAAGCCTAAAACAGGACAAAGATACGACCAACATATCATCCAGATGAGGAAGAACATCAGGATAATGGGATTCAATGTCTAAAAGACTCAAGGCCATGTTACTAATTATGCTGTTGCTGTTAAGGGTTGCTGAGTCAGTTTCAATTCATTGACCCTTTATAGGGCTTCCTAGTAGTGGCTGGTGGGTTAGCAATCCAATGACTATCTTACAGCGTCACACCAGGACTATGCTGTTAACTGTACAAATTGGGCATCTAACATAAAGGTCAGCAGTTCAAAACTACCAGCCGTTCCATGGGAGAAAGATGAGGCTTTCTGCTCCTGTAAGGATTAACAGCCTTGGAAACTCTACACAGGGTCGCTATGAATTGGAACACACTCCATGGCACATAACCACCACCGCCACCATAGATGATAGAAAGCAAAACAAAAAAATCACCACAAAATCCTAACTGGTAGAAGATCAGTTCGTCACTGCAGGGGGAACTACAGAAGTATGGAAAGGACCATGATGAGGAAATGTATACAATTGCAGACCACAAAAGCTAACAAGATTGATTCAGGACCCTTTGACTACCTGGCTACTTGATGGTCAGGGAGTGACTCATAATCAAGTGGCCCTGGCTTCCCAACTTCCAGATGAAAAGTGTCTGTAAGTCATTAGTGCACACCTGGTCAAGTCTTCTGAGAGCAATACTTCCCTTCCTTAGACAGGCTAGGAGAACTGTCATCTACTTTTAAACACACTCTGCCTGAAGACCAGGCTGTCACATTGCTGCCTAACGGCCAGGATGAACAATAGGAATCCCACTGTAAACCATAGCCTTCTGTGAACCAAGTGTTTTAGAATTTAAACTCGAATGTTGTTGTTGTTGTTATGTGCCATCAAGTTGATTCCAACCCTGTATAGTGTTTCCAAGGAACAGCTGGTGAGCTTGAACCACCAACCTTGCAGTTGAAATGACTTTGCAGTCTGATGCATTAGCCCACAGTGCCACTCCTTGACTCCATTGTGGAAAAGACAGTGAAAATGAGCTGGTTCTCTCTGGGATTTGATGATGGCAAAGTCAGAATAGAACCAAGGATCCAGAGTCTAATACAAGTTTTGGCTTTGTTCTAGAAGAGCTTTTGTTTGCCTTGGCTAGCTGTTTGAAACTAAAAATTTTCAAACGTCTCTTAAAACTAAAAAGTTGAGAAAAGCCTTTTTTTAATGATCTCAGTCCCTCCTGTTAATTCCCCAGAAACATGGCTTTTCATCTTACATTGGTTCAATATAAAAGGGCTTGGATCTGTTTGAGAAATAGATAGGTAAAAGGAGGTAACTATGGTACTTCAGATTCTTCTTTCCATTTAAAGGATAGAGATGCTAATAGCTTGCATACTTATAATAATGGTACTCTGGGCATAAAAATTGAAGTGGTTAGTGATGAGGAAGGCTACCTAAGGAACAAAGGGTGGTGGGAAGTGTTATAAGGTAGAAAAGAGACCCCATTTTCAAAAATAGAAATATTATAGAGACTCTTTAGTAAGGCTTAAACAAAAGTAAACATAAGAGAAAGACAAACATAGATTGCCCTGGTGAGGCAAATCAAAGACACCATGATGAGTTTCCAAAGTTCTGTCTCCCCATGGTGACTTTTTATAGGGCACAACCATGACATGACTGACAGCAGCAACCTTAGCTCACATACACATGTCAAAGTTAAGGAAACAGGGAGGGGTCTATTGCAGATAGGAAACCTTACAGACTGAGACTCTCAGAGAATGGCATCACAACGAGGTGCCATTAAAAGGTAAGTCCAAGAATGTTCCTGCAAGGGCTGGCTGGGGGACGTGGTCCACAAATCTACTTCTAAATATATTGTCTCTAACTCTGGCACTTGCTAAAGATAATCCAAAAATGGCTGCAAAAGTACATTGACAGGGAATTACCAGAGGTTCAAGCCAGATTCAGACAAAGATGTGGAACAAGGGTGTAATGGTTAGGGTTTTCTGTCAACTT
>NW_006408805.1:3366557-3369630 GCF_000296735.1 Chrysochloris asiatica | reverse complement strand
GCTATGGGCCAGAACCAACTTGACAGCACTTAACAACAGCAATAATAATAAAGTTATGAAGTGGATGACTTAGAAGTTTAGTCTCAGAAAGAGTGGACAAGGGAGAATCCCACCTACAAGTTTTCTCCTTTTCCAGATAGTTCTGGTAAAAAGGAGTAGGGAATCAGGCTAATGGGATTTTATGATTTAATTTTGAGTAATTATTAGCAGGATTAATTGTGATTGTCAAAACTGCAATTGTAGAAGATATATAACTAAAAAGTGGAATAGTTGTTTTTCATTTTAGGAACAGATGATCCCAGGACCATTAAAAAGAAAGAGCTTGGGTGAAGCTTAGGATTCCTGCCTGCAACAGCAGAGGTGGTGCCATGGAAAAACAGAGGAGCTGCAAGACTTTAGGCCCATGGACTGAGTAAGGCTATGTGTCTATGGACAGGAGGTTGGCTTTTAGAATGTGTCCTTTCGACATTTAAATGAATATATATTTTTTGTTCTGTTCTGTTTTATATGTGTGCATCATATATTTAGTTTTGTTCATTTGTGACATATAAAATGTAAATGGGCCAGCAGGTCTTTGGTTGTTTGTGTTTTAGTTATATCTTGTTAGGTACGAGTATGACTTTACAATTTTCTTTATTTAGAGATTATCCATATAAATTTCAAGTTGACAAAGGTGGACTGTAATGGTTAGGATTTTGTGTCAACTTGACTAGGCCAGAATTTCTAATGGTTTAGCAGTTGGGATATGCTAATTCCCATAGTGATAAAACCTAATACAGACATAGTTAACTCTATGATGAGTGGCTCAGGATGCTTCCTTGGGGGTGTGGGCTGCTCCCAATATAATGGATAATCAGGAAAGGCTATCTCTCTCTCTTTTCCACTAGGGACCTGGGACTCTACAATTGTAGGCCATTTCCTTCATAATAAGCTTCTCTCTAGTCCTGGATGGTGCTGTGGGCTAATACACTAGACTGCAAAGTCAGTTTGAACTGCAAGGTTGGTTGTTCAAATTCACCAGCTGCTTCTTGGAAACCCTATACAGGATCACTATGAGTCAAAACAGACTCAACAGCACTTAACAACAACAGCAATATATATACATATGGAGTCCTCATGGTGCTGTGGATTAATGTGCTGGACTGCAAAGCCAATTTGACCCACAATGTTGGTGGTTCAAGCTCACCAGCTGCTCCTCGGAAACCCTATACAGGGTTGCTATGGGTCAGTACCAACTGGATGGCACTTAACAATAACATATATACATATATATGTTTCGCTGGTTTTCCTTCTCTTAACAAACCTGGCCTAAGACAGAGGGATATCATTGCTGATATCAGATGGATCTTGGTTGAAAGCAGAGAATACTAGAAAGATGTTTACTTGTGCTCTATTGACTATGCAAAGACTTTCATTGTGTGGATCATGACAAACTATGGAAAACATTGCAAAGAATGGGTATTCCAGAACACTTATTTGTGATCATGTGGAACCTGTGTATAGACCAAAAGGTAGTCATCGGAACAGAATGAGAGGACAATGAATGGTTTAAAATTAGGAGAGGTGTGCTCCAGGGTTATACCCTTTCACCATACTTATTCAGTGTATATGCTGAGCAAATAATCTGAGAAGCTGGATTATATGAAGAATGAGGCATCATGATTGGAGGAAGATGCATTAAAGATCTGCAATGTGCAGATTATACAACCTTGCTTGCTGAAAACAAA
The DNA here is from genome assembly GCF_000296735.1 of Chrysochloris asiatica. Classification (NCBI taxonomy): domain Eukaryota; kingdom Metazoa; phylum Chordata; class Mammalia; order Afrosoricida; family Chrysochloridae; genus Chrysochloris; species Chrysochloris asiatica. The sequence continues at coordinate 3,367,903 of NW_006408805.1, read as the reverse complement.
GAGGTCTTAAAATACTTTCTGATGAAGATCAAAGACCACAGCCTTCAGTGTGGGTTGCACTTTAATGTAAAGAAACAAAAATCCTCACCACTGGACCAATAAACATCATGATAAATGGAGAAATGATTGAAGTTGTCAAAGACTTCATTTCTCTAGGATTCACTAAAAATACTCATGGAAGCAGCAGTCAAGAAATGAAACAGCATATTTCACTAGGCAAATCTGCTGCACACACAAGAGCTCTTTACAGTGTTCAAGAGCAAAGATGTCAGACTGAGGATGAAGGTACACTAGATCTAAACAACAGTGGAGTTTGTTTGTTTGTTTGTTTGTTTGTTTGTTTGTTTGTTTGTTTGTTTGGAGATTATAAAATTTTATTGAAAGACATTAAAAAAGCCTAAGTAAATGGAGAGCTGTACCATATTCATGGATTAGAAGACTATTGTGAAGATGGCTTTTGGCTCCCGAAATTAAGCTATAAATTCAATAGAAATTCAATAGAAATCCCAGTAAGTTGTTTTACCTTGTTTTTAAATTTAGAACTAGGAAGAGTGAATGGCTAAGAATGCCCAAGATACTCCTGAGGAAGAAAAATTTTATGGTGATGTTGAAGGTAGTGGTGGGATTTGTACTCTAATAGCAAAACTCAAAAAATAATAATAATAATAATAATAAGTATTACAATCATGATAGTATAGAACTGGCATAATGCTAGACAAACTGACCAGTATGTTAGATTAGAGCCCATCAACAGATTCACACAAATACTCAAAAACTTGATTTGTGATACAGTAATATCATAGATCAGTGGAGAAAGGATGAGTTTTTCAATAAATGGAGCAGGAGCAGCTACTTATCCATATGGAGAATAATGTTAAATTGGACTTCTACATCACACTTTTCACAAAATTCAGAGCAGACTAAAGGCAAATGTGAAAAAGAAAACCTACAAAACTTATAAGGCAGTACAGGAGACTATCTTTCTGACTTCAAATAGGAAATGATGCCCCATCTCCTGTCCCCAAACAATTAATATTTAGCTTTGTAAGATACTTTTCAAAAACAATCATGTTACTTACACCAGGACATAGGTGACAATCAATAACATTTTACATTTCCAAATAAATTCCCTTCTGGAAAAAGTCATTATAAACGTCAATAAAGTCCCTTTTCTTTTTTTTTTTAAGCTGCTATGAACAGGACAACTTTTCAATGTGGTGGCCATCTCACATGAGGCATTTAGTTTAAAAGCCTTTCACAGGGCAACTCTGATGTTGAGGGAATGAACTAAAAATTACAGAATTCTCAATGGGATGATTCACATACTAAAACAGGAGCTGTGGTTC
>NW_006408805.1:3336148-3363757 GCF_000296735.1 Chrysochloris asiatica | reverse complement strand
ACAGCAGCAGAGAACTTCCATGAGAAAATAAACTAAATGATTCCCTTTCTTCTTAAAGAAATTATCATTTCAACTTTGCTCTCTATCTTCTCTGTTACCATTTAGAGCAAGGAAGGTTCCCAATCTGCATATAAATGGAATGATTTCAAGAAGCACAGGCTAGAAGTAGACTTTTCACCTCTCTCGCCTCAAAGGAGAAAACCTTAGATGCATTCAAATTGACAGCTGCTTTTGCAGATGCAGAGACCAACATTCACCCCTTTGCAGTGGCCAAGTTTGGTTTTTGTCATGTGGTTAGCAGAAAGGAAAGTCTCTCTTACTGATCAAATACTGTCTGGAATCCCACCATTCAATTTCATTAAACTCCAAGTGTTCCACTTTATTTGTTTTTAAAATGCAAATGCCATAGGAGAAGAGACAAAGCTTTAACCTGTTATCAGGCATTTACATCTAGGATTTTGTGCTTTTTTTTTTTTAAGATTATTAGGCATCTTTTATTTCTAAAATTACTTTATAATGAAAATTAAGTCACTGATCATTCAATTTACAACTCTATCACTATTCAGTCAGTTAATTAATATTTATTAAGCTCCTAAAAATCAGAAATAAAAATCATGGTCCATATAAAAGTGTACTTATTATCATAGCCTCTGTCAATATGTAAGACTTTATCCCTGTATTCTTCACTGGCTTGAAAAAAAAAAAAATTAAAGCAATTTACTGGTAAATCGTATTTACAATCAAAATTAATTTCCAAAGAATAAACTTATAAAAATAGTTTAAGCATCTCAAAAAAACTTCAAGATCTTATTTTCAAAAACACCAAGTAGATAATCAATGTAATTCAGTATGTTTTAATCCATGATGAAACTTGCTCCAGATTCATTATTGCTGTGTGCTGTTGAATCAAGTTCTAACTCGTAGATATCCTGTATAGGGTTTCCAATAGCAGCTGGTATGTTTGAACTACTGACCTTGTAGTTAGCAGTCCAATGCTTATCCTACAGACCATGCAAGGGATCCAGATCTAGTATTGCTGTTGTTAAGTGCCTTCAAGATGTTTCTGACTCATAGAGACTCTGTATAGGTTTTCCAAGGAGTGGCTGGTGAACGTGAACCACCATCCTTGCGGTGCAAACCAAGCTTGCAGTTCCGTGCATTATCCCAAAGCACCACACTAGGCTTCCATAGAGCTATTATTAAACCTATATATGTTGTTTAAGTGGGCAGAGGGGTGATGGGAGAGTAAGGACTGGATTATTTTTAATAACTACTGAAAAAGTAGTTCTGGCATAGGCAATTCAAAAGAGGCATACACCCTTTCAGAAACCTGTTACATCTAGGTATTTTAAAAACAGCTACTGCCAGTTGTGGTACGACAGGATAATGTGCTGGACTACAGGTTAGTTTGAATCATAAGGTCAGCAGTTCAGACTAACCAGCCACCCCTCGGAAACCCTACACAGGGTTGCTATGAGTCAGAACTGACTCGATGTTACTTAACAACAACTGCCAGTTGAACAGTGTGCTAGTTTCAGGGAATACAATGGTGAATAACACAGGGTCCTTAGCCTAAAGAAATTCATAGTTGGGTACTTTAGCTATTTAGGGTAAGGTAAGAGGGCAGAGGAGAGAAATTATTGATGCTCTATGGAAGTCTGATAGGAGAATAGAAAGGAATGTAGGAAGCAGGGAAGACAAACTTTTAGTACGTTTTTACTGATTTTCCGTTTTTGTCACTGGCTCGTCCTCTCTCAGGTGAATGACTCCCTGTCTGACCTCTGGAGATAAAAGGTACCTGTGTCCTTAGCCTGCTGTCACTGAGGGAGTGTGGTTGCTTATGTACTATGGAGTCAGTTCTGACTCATAGTGACCTTATATAGGGTTTTTGAGGAGCGGCTGATGTGCTTGAACCACCAACTTTGTGGTTTAAACTGCCAACCTTGCAGTCCAGCACATTAATCCACAGCACCATAACAGGACTCCATAAACTCTGCTGGAGGTGGTGGTGATGTGTCTTGGAGTCGATTCTAACTCTAAGTGGCCCTAAATAGGGTTTCCGAGGCTGTAAATTTTTATGCGAGCCGAAAGCCTCAACTTTCTCCCATGGAATAGCTGGTAGTTTCAAACTGCTGACCTGGAGGTTAGCAGTCCAACTCATAACCACTATGCTACCAGAACTCCTTGAAGGAGAGTAAGGAAAAGAAATTCTTAACCCACACCAAGGTTTGTTGTTTTTTTTTTTTTCCTGTACGTCTGTCCACGCCCTGCCTCCCTATCTTTAAGGGCTCTTATTAAAATCTCCCCTCTATTTTTGTTTTTTCATCACTCAGAGGACCAAGTAATGTGCCTTTTCATTAATATTATTTCTGTCTCTGACAGATTCCTGGGTGGGTCACTGGGACAAACACCTTACACCAAAGCTGATGGTCCTAGTACCATGTCGTCCTAGTAATTACTTCTGAAGCCAGCACTTAACATATCTGCAATGCCTGGGAAACTAGGGAGGTCCCTTAATCCCTGCCAAGTATATGTCTGAGTCATAGAATAAACCCTTAAAGGGGTGGGAGAGATGGAAAGAGTAAGTGGGAGGATAGTGAGTGGGTGCCTGTAAGGAAGACTGAGGTGCGTGTCAATCGTGAGAGAGCAACCCATGAGGGAGCACCAGATGACAGAGACCTTTGTATGAGAGAGAGTGATGCACAGGAGAAAGTATCACATATGAAAGAACAACACGTAGCGAGCTCCCCCTGTGAGAGTGCATCACGTGAGAGAGCACCGTGTATCACAGATGTCCATGTGATAGAGAACTTCATGTGACAGAGCACTAAGTGAGAATATCATGTGTCAGAGTACTAGACATCATACAGACCCACATGTCAGAGCACCACTCATAAGTGAGCACCACAAGTGAGCTCTCACATGCATCTCAATGCATCAGAGAGCATTGTGTGGGAGACAGAGTACTAGGTTTTGTACAGTACCACATGCCAGAGAGCCACTAGTAAGTGAGCACCACTTGGCAGAGAGCACCACGTGTCGGAGAACACTGTATGGAAGGGAGAGGACTGCAGGTGGGAGGATTAGGAGTGGGAACATTACAGGTGTGAGAGAACTTCATGAAAAGGATCATACATGTGAAAACTCCACAAAGCACAGACTTCGAAAAGAGATGAAGTGAAGCTGTGTGTGAGTGTGGGCTTGTATCAAAGAACCCTGGGAAGCACCCTTGGTTCATAGAAGAGATAAATCAAGGCTCACTGGGGGTAGCTCTACCAGCTTAGAAAGTTCACCACAAAAATAGCACCTTCTCCACTATGCAGACTTCTGGAGAAACATTTCTCACACCCTGGCTTCCCAGATACCCCAGACTTCTGCCTCCTAGACATTAGCCCTTTAAAAAAAAAAAAGAAGCTTTTTTCCATTTTTTTTTTTTTCTTTAATTCTGGGTTCTAGTTTTATATGTTTCACTGTTGTTAAGTGCTATTGACTCAGTTTTGACTCATAGCGACCCTATATAGGATTTCTGAGGAGAGGCTGGTGAGTTTGAACTATTGATCATGTAATTAGCAGTCCAGTGCTTATCCTATAGTGCCATACCAGGACCTTAAAACTTTAAGCAATCTTAGAGTTTTATGTGGCAAAAGACCCATTATGAACCTCAGGAATCTATTTGGAATGTCCCAGTCAGTCATCATTTCCCTCTCGTTAACTGGTAGGACATAAGGACATTGCAAAACTTTAGGATTTATCAGGTGTTTCTAGTGCCATCAAATCAGTTCTGACTCAGCGACCCTGCATACGGTTTCCAAAGAGCAATTGGTGGGTTTGAACCGCCAACCTTGCAATTCAAGTTGACCTTGCGGTCCAGTGCATTATCCTGAAGCGCCATACCAGGACTCCTTTTGGAATGTCCCAGTCACTGTCATCTTTTCCCCTCACTATCTGGTGAGACATTTAGGATTTATGAGGTAAGTCAGTGGAATTATGGGAGGAGAATTGACAGTCATTTGGATCACTAATTATGTTGAAAGAGTTTTTTAATCCAGTAGATTCAGAGAAAATTATTATTATTATTATTATTATTGGTATTTTTACAGTTGAGGCAAATAAGATCCCATACAGGCCCAGGATTTTTGTAAGGCTCCGCTGGGATGATAGCATTTACTAGACCTCTCCTCCTCTGGCTGAAGATGCCCAGATTCTACTAAACCCTCTTTGTATCTGGTTAGTGTTCAGATAACTATGCGAAGGTACAGGGTCCAGACCAGGACAAGGATGCCACACCTGCTCAAGAAGCCCACTCAGTTTCTGACGAAAAGGAAGCAGGAAATAATATCACAGACTAAAGCCCTACTCCCTCAGACTCCTAGGCTTTCTGCTCACACTCAGCAGACAGAGGAAAGTCAAGGCTTTGCTGGGGGCACAGGACTCGTCATGAGGCAGGAGGAAACATGTCAAAAGCATAGCTTCTGAAGCAGCTTTTCTTGGGAAACAAAAAAGATATTTTTCACAGTTGCGTCTCCTGCAAGTCATTGTTACAGGTGCCAGAAATGCATGTCAGCCAAGCCAACTGTATTTGTTCATTTATTCGCTCGTGTTAAGCACAGCTGTGTTGACTAGATGGGCTCAGTGGTGGATGTCCAGAGAAACACAGGATACAGACCAGCCCTTCAAAAGCTTACTACTCAAGAGTCATCAGTGTCCCTTGTTTTGGAGCTCCAGCCCATATACTCGTGCTTCATTCATATTATGTCCTAACTCAGAGCAAACCCATGAGACTGGTGCTAAAGGACCAAATGTCACAGGATTTCCAAATCTAGGATGCAAAGTGGTGCTTTCCTGCTGAACTCTTGCTATCACTGTACACAGACAGTGAGACCATGAAGTAGAAAGTGGAGAAGAGGTACACAGTGGCATGGCAGTTCAGAGAAATCAGCCATCTCTTCCCCTTCACAGTCTCAGCCAGGTGTTATTTGAGAGCTGCTTCTGGATACCCCACCAAAAAATAAAAATAAATAAATAATAGCTGGCAGCTTTCCTAGACCAGCTTACAGACAGGGATAAAAATACGTTCTAGTTGGATTGGGCCCTGTGCCCAAGAACAAGAAATATTTCTCACACTCTGGCTTCCCAGAAACCCCAGATTTCTGCCTCTCAGGGATGAGATAAATGTTTAAACTGGAGGTGAAAGATAGTTGAGCCAATTAGCACCCCCTGACAGCTTCCCAACCCCCAGTTTACTGGGGTAAAAACTGAGGCAAAGAAGAAACTCCAGCCCAACCTTCTGCCTTTTCCCCAACCAGAGAAATAAAAAATCCCACTTCTAAAGAAAGGAGAGTGGCTGGCTTTAGCCATGTTCCTATTAGGTCAAATGGGGTATAAATAGAGAACCACCGATTTGGAGTCTGAACTTCTGTCAATCTTACCTACTTCCCAAACCTGACACTCACTGAACACCAGCTTCTGAAAACTTCCATTTAAAGGAAATCTCTCTTGCTGATTAGCTCTGTGCTTTATCCTAACCAGTAGCCTGAACATACCCTGCTAAGCTAAATGTCTCTGGAGAGTTGATTGTACAATCCTTGTTCTCCTATCCAAGGGTCTGAGTCTTTGGGAACACCTGAACTGGAATTTCTCCACAGTCTGGTTTCCACAACACTGAATGCACAATGGCAATGTATTTGGGGATATTGTAAAATGAACGTAATCTGGCAATCTATGTGTGTGTGAGAGTGTGTGTGTATAAAGTTAGATCTATTCTTCACTAGGTTTGTGAACAAGGACCCAGAGTCAGGCTGGGTTTTGGGTCTGGGGAGGTTGTGTTAACTAGAGTCATCTCCTTCCTAGTAGAGGTGATGGATTAGCAGAGGGACAAGATAGGGATGGCTGTGATAGAGATAGAATCTTCAGCCTGAAGAGCACAGGGATGATTTACAGGCCTGAGTCTAGTGCCTGATTCAGCAGAAGCCCTTTGTTTTATTGTACCCAGTGAAATTCAATTCTTCCCAAAGAGGGCCTTTGCCTGTGAAGGGGGAGATTTGGGCCTTGTTAGGTTATGATTAAATTGCTGTTTTCTGCAAATGGAAACTAATGGCCACGGATGATCTTCCTATTTGCAGGAAGGCCTGCAGAGGTAATTCAGCATAACCAGGATTTGGATGAGCTTCTGGGTATGGGCGATTCCATTTGAGTACATAACTGGACCTTACCGTTTGGACTCTGATGTTCTAAAGGGAATGTTTTTGGTTGATCTAGATTATGTTGAGTTTTTTGTTTGTTTGTTTGTTTGGTTTTGTCTTAAGGCCAGAGTCTTGTTTTCTTTCTGTGTTAGCACTGAGGGGAGAGAAAAGCTACATATGGGAGACCTTATTTTTCAAGAACACTTTTCCTCGTATCTTGTGGGCAAATTTTGCACAAGCGGTAAATTACTTTAACCTTGGTCCTGTGTATTGGTGCTACCTTCCTGAGTTTTCATTTGGAAAATTTGGAAGCATGTCTATCCTACCGGTCCACTGCACTGGCTTGTTTAGTCTTTTTTTTTTTTTTTTAATTCCCTCTTAGTGAAGGGAAGAAGACAGCTGCCCTAATTTAGGGGCAATATCAAATTTTACCTTCAAGCATCTCCATTTAAAATGCAAATACACTTAGGCCAATGCCTCCTCAGGCAACTCACATGCTTAGCTTAATAATAATCAACAATGATAATATATATCATCTATTGAATTGTTGCTATGTACTAGTATCCACAGATCCTAAGCTTTCTAAAATCATTTCATTATTTTTATGTTTTTTACTTTTTTAGTCGTCACCACAGCTCTGAAGCAGGTATTACATTTTGCATTCAGGAGGGCTTGGCACTGTATCCAGGGTTACATACACTTAAGTGAGGTCAAGAGTGAAACCCATGCAGTTTCAGTGTTTCCTACAGGTGTCAGGGTTGCAGCAAAGTTCAGGAGAAAGGGACACAGGGGGTGGAGAAATTGAGCTCCAAGGGGTGATAAACAGGAACAATGAGAGCATGCTATGATTAAACAGTTAATGTCTTTAGCATCTCACAAGCTTCTCACAAATTAAAGTCTCAGTTCACATACAATCTCAGGGGCTTTGTGTGTGATCTTAGACAACTCACTTGTCTTTGATTCTCAATCATTATCTGAAAAATGGGGTAAGGATATCCTATTTCATTGGTCTATCTTATAGATCTCTGCTTAGGGGTTGCTTTGTCTTGGAAACCTCCCCTGATCTTTCACCTAATGCCTATTTTATTCTCTTCTGAAAAACTCAGGGCACACTGTATTTTAGCACCTACTTGACTGTACTCTTTAAAGACAAGGAATATTTCCTGCCCACTATTGTATGCACTGGACTGCAAAGTTAGTTTGAACCATAAGATCAGCAGTTTAAGCTCTCCAGCCACTCCTCAGAAACTCTATACAGGGTCGTTATGGGTCGGTACCGACTCAACGGCACTTAACAACAAGAGTATATCTTCTAGGAACTATGATAGTATGGTGGTTAGGCACTGTGCTGCTGATTGAAAGTTCGGCCATTCAAACCCAAAAGCAACTCCACAGGAGAAAGATGGGGCTGTCTGCTCCTGTAAAGATTTACAGTCTCAAAAACCCTAAGGAACAGTTGTACTCTGACTTCTAGCGTCACTATGAATCTGACTTGACTCGAAGGCAATGGAGTTAATTCTATTCTCAATTCCTCATAAACAGTGAATAAGTAAATGAATGAATGAATGAAGTAACAACCAGGACTAAAATAATATAGAACAAAGAAGATGTTTAAGAGATCAGCTCTGCTCACCCCCCTTAGCAATTTTGCCTAGGGCCACCTCAGTGTCAAAACTCAGAATTACTGTTGATGCTTCTGTAAGGTAAGGCAACAGCCATCTGGGACAAAGGAGATGTTTACTGTTTCTCATAGTTGGTCACTCTGACTTGATGTAAGGCAGAAGAGTTTATCAGCAAAGTGGTATTCTAAGTGTTAAAGTTCTTAAAGGCAACTATAATGTCTTCATCCTGTATATGTTGAAATGGCTGGGAGTAGTAGCACTCTTCCATTGGTTCATGTGTTCACCAGCAAAAGAACCTCATTTTTATATCAATGCTAAATCCATAGAAGCAGAGTTGAGAGGCCGCAACTTGTCTATGAAAAAATATTTCTAGTCCCACTAGGTAATGCCGTCTCTATGAAAGAGAACATAGGCAAGTCCAGATTTAGTCCCTGACACCTGTGAATAGAAAGATCTTACAAATAGTATTCATGAAGGTGTGTGGGAGGTGATGGGAGAAGAGAGTAAGGGCCGGGGCAGGCTCTGTTGTCACTGCCCTAATGCAGGAGTCCATGCTACCTTGATGCCAACAGAGCAACCACTCAACACCAGTGCTTTCTCTCTGGTTTCTTATCCCCTCCCAGATCACCACCACCATCACCACCCCCTCCCAGCAACTAGTTCAATCAACATTGTAGGCTTCCCACTGGGCTCTTCAACTGCTTTGTGAAGCAATATATGTAGCAATAATAATAAGAGCTAACATAGAGGTCAATTTATGTCAGGCACTGATCTGAACTCTCACAATAACCCTTGGAAATATGTGTCATTATTCTTCACATTTTCTATATTAGCAAACTGATACACAGAGTGGCCACACAGGTGGGGAAGCCTGGCTCCAGGGTCTGTGTTCTTTCCTATAGTTTGTGCTTTGGGGAGACACAGGAGTAGGCACAGAAGGGGACAGGGGATGTTGTGTGTTATGAATTGAATTGTGTATCACAAAAATATGTGCTGCAATCCTAAACCCCAATATCTGTAGACTTAATTCATTGGGAATAGAGAGTTCTTTGTTATGTTAAATAGCTAACATCAGTGAAGCCAATCACCTTTGAGATATAAAAGGAGATTAGGCACAGAAAAGGAAGTACAAACAGAGGAAAAGGAAAACACCACATGAAAATTGCCAGGTTGCTGAGGAATAGAAGTTAAGAAAAGACAAGGTGTCTACAAAGAAAGAAAGCCTTCCCCAAATGCCAGCAACCTGAATCCAGATTTCGAGCATCCTAACCCACCATCTGCTCCTCAGAAACTCTATACAGGGTCGCTATGAGTCAAAACCAACTCACCGGCACTTCACAACAACAACAAACTGTGAAAGAATAAATATAGGTTTGTTAAAGCCAGCCACTTGTATTTCTAGTATAGCAGCACCAAGAAACCAAGACATTGTGAAAACAGAACAATGAAAATAATCTATGGTAGAGTGAAGGTGGCCCTGGGCAACACAAACAATCAGTAAGACACTGAATTACTAATCAAAAGATTGGTGGTTCAAACTCACCCAGAGGCACCTGGAAAGAAAGGTTGGTGATCTGCTTCCAAAAAAACCGCAGCCATGATAACCCTATGGAACATAGTTCTGCCCTGAAATGTGTAAGTCAGAATAGAATTGATGGCAACTGGTTTTTGGGTGCATACAACACACTGTTGTCAGGTGCCATCAAGTCAGTTCTGACGCATAGCGATCTTATGCACAACAGAATGAAATACTGCCCGATCCTGCACCAACCTCACAATCGTTGTTCCACTTGAGCCCATTGATGCTGCCACCATGCCAGTCTATCTCATTGGAGGTCTTCCTCTCTTTTGCTGATCTTCCACTTTGTCGCGCATGATATCCTTCTCCAGGGACTGATGACTCCTGGTAATATTTCCAATGGATGAGAGAGACAAAGCCTCACCATCCTGATTCTAAGAAGCATTCTGGTTATACTTCTTCCAACAGAGATTTATTTGTTCTTCTGACAGTTCATGGTACTTTTTTTTTTAGTTTTTATTGTAAATTGAGGGATAGTTTACATGGGAGAACATCAGCTTTACATTCATACTATTCTATTTTGTTTAATTGCAATGACTACAATCCCCTCTATGCATCATCATTCAACAGCATTTGCTTCCATTCCCTCTGGTTTGTTTTTTTTTTTTAATGTACACCGAAGCACTCAAGAATATATAACCAAAAAAAAAAAAGAATATATAACCATTCAAACAACCAAAGGGCATACTCTGCAAGCCTGCCTCCCAGCCACCAGTACACAGCCCCTTTCCTTCCTTGAGTCTAGAGTCCCCAGCTGCTGCATTTCTCCATGTCATTGTCTCTGCCTCCACTCTGGTGTCACTGCTTCTCTTTACAGGGTCCCATACTCCTCTCTTCTTCCTTGATGGTCCCAGGGTCTTCCACTCCTGGACTGAAAGATCAACCACTCCCCTCCTTTTGTTACAAAATGTCTACCTTTATACTTGTAACATTCACAATCAGTCCTGATACCAATTATTCACTATTGAACCACAAGAGTCTTATCCCCATCTTTATTTACCAGTCCCGTCTAGACAGGTTGGAAACCACATAGTGGAGATTCTACCTTCCCCCGCACCCTCAGAAACTAAGTTCCCTCTTGAAAACTTGTAAGCCAGTCACTTTGTTCCTTTGTAGCCCACCCCACCCCCCATTTTGGGTAACCAATGTCTAAGTTGCCCATCCCTGTCAACCCTGTGTACAGAGGGGGTGGGAATGATCCTTGCTATAAGGATTCATTCCCTCTTTTAAGCTACTACATCCATAAGTATAGATCAAGTTCATCAAATTGTAGTGGATTATACTTTTTTCCTCTTCTTTATTCCTCTAGTCGAGTTCTGATCATCCAGCCATTGAAGCTAGGTCAAATGGGTACTATTTGCAAGTATGGGTGTTCTTGTGCATCTCCCCTAACTTCATATCAGCTGCAGTCCACGGTACTTTTAATACTCTTCTCCATCACCATAACTCAAATGCCTCAATTATTCTACTGTCTTTCTTTCTTATTCATTGTCCAACTTTCATATGCATATGAGGTTATAGACAATACCATGGCTTCAGTCAGGTGCACCTTAGTCTTCAAACTGCTATTACTGCTGTTAAACACTTTAAAGAAGTCTTGTGCAGCGATTTGTCTAATGCAATATGTCATTTGATTTCTTGACTGTTGGCTCCATGAGTATTGATGGTTAATCTGGGCAAAATTAAGTCTTTGACAACTTCAAACTTTTCTCCATTTATCAATTTTATTTAGTGGTACAGTGGTGAGGATTTTTGTTTTTTTAACATTGAGGTTCAACCCATACTGAAGGTTGTGGTCATTTATCTTCATCAGTAAGTACTTTAAATTCTCTTCACTTTCAGAAAGCAAGGTCATACCATCTGCATATCACAGGTTGTTAGTGAGTCTTACTCAAATCCTGATGCCATGTTGTTCTTCATATAGTCCATCTTCTCAAAATATTTGCTCAAAATACAGATTAAAAGTATGGTGAAAGAATACAACCCTGGTGCACACCTTTCCTGATTTTAAACCATTCAGTGTCCCCTTGTTGTTTTCGAACGACTGCTTATTCATCTATGTACAGGTTCCTCATGAGCACAATTAAGTGTTCTGGAATACCCATTCTTCACAATGTTATTTGTAGCTTGTCATGATCCACACAGTTGAAATCCTTTGCATAGCCAATAAATCACAGGTAAACATCTTTCTACTTTCAGCCAAGATCCATCTGACATCAGCAATGATATCCTTCATTTCACATCCTCGTCTGAATTCAGCTTGAACATCTGGAATTAACCTGTCAGTGTACTATTGCAACAATTTTTAAATTATCTTTAGCAAGGTTTTAAGGGGCTCTGGTAATGTAGTGGTTACAAGTCAGGCTGCTGACTTCAAGGTCAGCAGTTCGAAACTACCTGCCACACCATGCATCTATAAATATTTACATCCTTGGAAACCCTATGCAGTTTCACTACGAGTCAGAACTGACTCCACGGCACATCACCACCACCACCAGCAAGACTTTACTTGCATGTGATGTTAATGATGTTGTCCGATGATTTCTGCATTCTGTTAGGTCACCTCTCTTTAGAATGGGCATAAATATGGATCTCTTCCAATCAGATGGCCAGGTAGCTGTCTTCCAAACTTCTTGGCATAGATGAGTGAGTGCCTCCAGTGCTGCTTCAGTTTGCTGTAAAATTTTAATTTGTATTCCATCAATTGCCAGAGCATGTCAATGCCTTCAGTGCACCTTAGACTTCTTTCTTCAGTACCATTGGATCTTGATTATATGCTATCTCTTGAAGTGGTTGAACATCAACTATTTCTTTTTGGTAAGTGACTCTGTGTAGTCCATGCATGTTCTTTTAATGCTTTCTGTAGTATTCAATATTTTGCCCATAGAATCCTTGAAGCATGGGTCTCCTTTAAAAGTGCTCTCTTTATCTTCAGTTTCATATATATATACATATGTTTCCCCCACTCACTATCTAGTGCTATGCTTGTTAGTGAGCAAGACATCAGAGATGTTCTTTCCATGTGAAAGACAGCAAATGGTGTACTTTGTCTTAGGTAACCTCAAAACTTATTCCCTCACCTGGAAAGACCAGTGGGTAGGGACATCACTCTGCCAGTCTGTCTGTAGGGACCACAAAACATGTTGGAAATGAGTTTGGACATTGAGTGCCCCAACACCTACTTCCAATGCAAGCAATACATACATACACACACACACACACACACACGACCTCCACATGTGCCAACAGTTTACCCTCATCAGGTAATGGAGCCAGTTCTCCTGTGCTGTGCAGAAACACTTCCTCACCTGGTTTGGTTTTTGACAACCAGACAGATATTTTTCAAACCACTATTGTTTTTTACTGAGAACAGGAAAAAAATGTTCCTGTCATTGTTCACTGTGCTGTTCCTTCCTCCTATTAGCTCTGCTAAGATGCACCCAAAGAAAAGAAAATACAATTGCATACAATTAGCAATGGGAATTATTAATAGGAGCAAGTGATTCAATCCATTCTACAAGTAATTCTGTAGTGATTTTAGTAATTGATAGTAATTAAATGCTAATTAATTCATTTTCTAAATAATGTATTTACTTTATTTATGGGTATTCTCTTTAATTACACTTGTTTGCATTCCTTGGGTTAAGTAGTACAAATTTGTTCTCTTTTCTGAAAATATTTATTTGAGCTTCTTAAAGTCATTCTTTTGAAACATGTAGGAACAAAGACTAATTGCTTTGGATTGCAGCTAAGTACATTGCTTTGTCACTTTGGAATGTGTAGCTCATGGAAGTTGAAGCTTTGCTGCCTACCCATATTGAACTTCATCTTCTTGACCCTAATTTTGTCCAGCCACCTGGCAAATTGCTTTCCTGAATTCTTCTCAGAGAATACCAAAATCTTGGCTGTGATACTAAGTTCCACAAGGACCTGAAATGTCAGGGAATAAAAATCCCTTCTTGAGGCCTCATTTTGGAATGAGTATGGTGACCCTGGAGAGATTTACAGGTGTGTTACTCTTTTTGACATGGAATGACTGCTAATTATTTAATTAGTAGATAAAAAACAAAGTCTATCATGATTGGATGTAAAGTGTAAGGCCAATCAGTCCAACCACTCAATGGATGATGCTCAAATAATCTCTATCAGCTGACTGGGTGGTCTTTTTAAGACATTTCCCCAGAAAGGACACTCTCTTCCAATATACAACCTCAGGGCAGCTCCAACTACTAGCAATTCATCCTCATACTCATACAAGGCCTAAGTCTTTTGCTTTAGAAGTACTTTCCTCCTTCCCACTCTACACCTTCAATTTTTCTATCCATAACACCATAGAAAATATGTCCACTCTTTTCACCACAGATCAATCTGTCTGACACTTTACAATCAACATAGTGACAACAAACATCCCAATTCATCCAATCATTCTTGTTCAGAGTGCTTTTGCAAGTCCCCAACATCTGATTGAATCTCTGGTGGTGCTGTAGAATAAACACTGGACTGCTAATTGCAAAGTCAGCAGTTCAAATCTACCAGCTGCTCCATGGGAGAAAGATGAAATTTTGTGATTCATGGTTACTATGCATCAGAATCAACTCCGTGGGTTTGGGACATCTGCTTGCTGAAGAGAATCTAGCCTTTCTTCATTTTTCCTAAAACATATGGTTGTTTGAGTTAAGTGCTTAACTGAGAACCAGAGGTTGGTAGCTTGAACCCACTCAGTGACTCCACTAAAGAAAAACATGATGATCTACTTTTGTAAAAATATAGTCAAAACCAACGAATAAGGAAAACTTGAGAAGAATTGAAGCATTCAAATTAAGGTGTTGGCAATGAATACTGAAAATACAGAATAATAAATCTGTCTTGGAATCAGTGTAGCCAGAATATTCCTTACAGGTTAGATTGACAAGACTTTTGTCTCTCATATTTTGGAAATGTTGTCAGGAAGAACCAGTCCCTGGAGAAGGACATTAAGCTTGCTATGGTCAGTGAAAAGATGGAAGACCCCCTCAAAGAGATGGACTGACATAGTGGCAGCAACAATGGGCTCAAACAACAATTCTGAGGATGGTAAAAACCAGGCAGTGTTTCCTTCTGTTGTGTATAATCCAACGCGATGACACCTAACAACAAACACATTTGTCAAAACTCATGAAACTGGACATTTATAACATATATTTTATTTTGCGCAAATTATACCTCAATAAAGTTAATTTTTAAAAAGGAAGTATATATATATATGTGTGTGTGTGTGTGTGTTTGTGTTGTTGTTAAGTGCCGTCAAGTTGATTCCAACCCATAGCAACCCTGTATATGGTTTCCAAGGAGCTGCTGGTGATCTTGAACCACTGACCTTGCAGTTCAAATGGCTTTGCAGTCTGGTGCATTAACCCACAGTGCCACACCAGGACTCTCTCTCTCTCTCTAATATAGATAGATAGATAGATAGATAGATAGATAGATAGATAGATAGATAGATTCATAGATACATAGATACATATACATATGTTGTTGTTGTTAAGTGCTGTCGAGTTGGTTCCGACTCATAGCGACCCTGTATAGGGTTTCCGAGGAGCAACTGGCGAGTTTGAACCACTGAGATATAGATATGTATAGATATAGGTATAGCTATAGATACACATATAGATATATAGATAGAGTTAGATATGGAATTCTGGTGTGGCGCTGTGGGCTAATGCGTCAGACTGCAAAGTCGTTTGAACTGTAAGGTCGGTGGTTCAAGCTCACCAGCTGCTCCTTGGAAACCCTATACAGGGTCGCTATGGGTCAGAATCGACTCAATGGCACTTAACAACAACATAACAACAGCATAGATATAGCTATATAGATATATAGATACAGATATTTGTTGCTATTAAGTGCCATCGAGTCAGTTCTGACCCATAGCAACCCTGTATAGGACTTCCAAGGATTGGCTGGTGAGCTTGAACTATCGACCTCGCAGTTCAAACTGACTTTGCAGTCCAGTGCATTTAACTCATAGTACCACACCAGAAGTCTCTCTATATATTTATCCAAGAAACCCCTTTGGGACAGTTCTACTCTATCACATGGGGACATCATGAGTAGGAATTAACTCAATAGTACTTACAACAGCAAAAGCATGGCCTATCACAAAGAAAAATGGAAACAACCTCCCTTAGACAAAATTCTGTACTTTTATTAATGAGTGCATTAGCTTTGGTTGACCACATAACAATGATGACTCATTGTGAGTTGTTGGTCTCTGTTGGCAGTGTACTGAGTATTTCAGTGGTATGTTATTAAAAAGAGTGTGAAGGAGACTCCAGGTTATAGAAAGTGCTTGTAAACCCCAGTCCTGGCATCAGCTATATAAGTTTCTCAATTTGGCTCATTATGCCTCTCTTTTATATAAACCATGTTTTATCTGAGATTAGCCAGAGGAAACAATGCTATTTATAAGGTTTTCAGTGACTAAATATTCAAAGTCATTCATCTCTCCCTCTTCCTAGTTTGTGTTTGTCTGGAAGCCATCTGAAACCTGTCCACCAAGGTTGACCCTGCTGATATTTAAAATACTGGTAGCATAGCTTCCAGAGTCATAGCAACAGACAAGCCACCACGGTACAATAAATTGACAGATTGTGAGGTTGGCCCAAGATCGGGCAGTGTTTCATTTTGTTGTGCATAGGGTTGCTATGAGTGGGTACCAACCTAACAATTACAAGAACAAGCCAGAGGAACCAGTTCCTGGAGAAGAACATCATGTGTGGTAAAGTTGAGGGTCAGCAAAAAAGAGGAAGACCTTTAATGAGATGGAATGGCACAGTGGCTGCAACAATGGCCTCAAACATGGTAATGTTTGTGGTGATGGTGCATGTCTGGGTGATGTTTCCTTCTGTTGTATACAGAGATTCTCTGAGTCAGAACCAACTTCAGTGACACCCAACAGCAACAGCCAGTGACTCACAGCATGTAGAATAAAGATGGAAAACAGGTTTACACACCTAATGAGTTATGTTGGCACTAAAATGGTCTTTTGGAGAGTAAGATGGCTCTGTAAGATAAGCACTGGACTGTAAACCCCAAGGTCAGTGATTTGAGCTTACCACTCACTCAGTGGAAGAAAGATGAAGCTTTCTGCTTCTGAAAAGATTTACAACCTCGGAAGCCCTATATAGGGTCGCCATGAGTTGTAACTGACTCAGTGACACTTAACAATGACAAAGTTGCCTTTTAAGTTGCCATGACTGCAGACCCCACACTTCAGCTTCATCCAGGGAAGTAAATGAGAACATGGTAAGAGCGTAGTATTGAAGTAGGAATGAACAGGGTTGGCCTGCTCTTCTGGGAATGCCTGAGTTGAATGTCATGAGCATTTCATGACAATGATCAAAGGAGAAATTCCACATAAACTCAATTCTTGCACTTCAGAGCCTATCACAATATCAAGATTGTACCTGTTCTCTTTTTTATTTTTTTAATCTGTGGAACAGTGGAAGAGTTCATTGGTCTGGACATAGAAATAATGCCAGAGTGAAGCCCTACAGCAGACTCATTGCTCATGCTCATTCACTTGCCAATGTAGTCACCTGAGTCCTTGTATCTCAGGTAGGATTCTTACCAAAGGAAGTGGGTAGAAAGATAATGAAAATGTGAACAGGGAAAGTACTGACTCAAGTCTCACCTTTGAGCATGGAGGGTGTACTGCAGCTGCTGTCAAGGCCAACATCTGGCAATTAACCATTCCAAGGAGGCCAGGGAGTGGTGAAAAGAGCTACACAACCAAATTATTATATATCACAACTGGAGTTTGCTCTGCTAAAACAGAATGTTAGAGAAGGGCTGGGTCAAAGATATGGAAGAAGTCCCATTTCTGGCCTAGAGAAACTCACACATGCGTACACTTGTGGAGGGCACTTGTGTATACAAAGGAGAAGAGCAGTTCCTTGAATGATCAAATCGCTTCTTCAATAGATGAGAGACCTAAACTTCCAATTTCCACTATTATTGTTTGGGTCCTTTGAAATTTGTTTTGTCATACTAGATAAGTCTTTTGAAACTGTCAAGGGAAGAGTTTCCTACTACGTATAACTCTGGTAGCGTAGTGGTTACGAATCGGGCTGCTAACCTCAAGGTCAGCAGTTCGAAACTACCAGCTGTTCTGCGGGAGAAAGATGAGGCTTTCTGCTCCCATAAAGATTTACAGCCTTGGAAACCCTGTTCAGGGTCTCTATGGGTCAGAACCGACTTGATGGCACTTAACAACAACAACATAACTGAACGTATCAGCAATATGAATGCGTTTTCATTGTAATGAAATTTGTGTGTGTGTGTGTGTGTGTGCGTGTGCATGCCATCTAGAGATACATAGATATGTGGGTCTGGTTTCATTAGCATGCAGCTCAGGATTTGCATCTTCTAATCAGTTCAGGATCCAGAAAAGTAGTTTCCAATAGAAGAATTCCATTACTAGTCAGCCAGCTGTGAAATACTATACCTGTTCCATACCTTACAGAAAAAGCTGGTCTCACCTCTTTTTCTTTCTCTTCCATCTCTGTCTCCCTCTCTCTCACACATATACACACACCATGTGACCTTGGCATGCCACAAGGGAAATCAGCTAAGAATTCATAACAAAGTCCCTGAAGGGGAGAAAAAACATCAAGGTTCTTCGGGTTTACTTTTTCTATGAACTAAGATGAGATTTTGGGATTAGAATCTTTAATATATTGTTTTCAAATTAAAAGCAGAGGAAGGGTAAGAGGAGACACTGAGGGAGAGAGGGGATTATTGCAGCAGAAGACTGTCTTCAATTGTTGTTGTTACATGCCATAAAGTCAATTCCTACTCACAGCTACCCTATATAGGGTTTCAGAGGCTTTAAATCTTCATGAGAACAGAAAGCCTCATCTTTCTCCCATGGAGTGGCTGACTGGCTTGAACCACGGTCCAGTGGTTGGTAGTCCAGTGCTTATTGTATGGAGCCACTGTGTGCTCAATAGGTAACTGTTAAATGAAAAATAATAATTATGAGATAAAGCACACATGACCAACATATAGGCCAAATCATTTCACCTTGGTTCCCTCTCTTGTAATCTTTACGGGAGTAGCATTTAAGCATTGATTGGCAGTACCGCTCCATTCCTCACTGGGATTTGATTCTGAGAGCACAACGTTAACTAAAATTTTAGAAAATGAGAGTATAACAGTACAAGGAAATTAAATGGAATGTTATGAAAGAAAAATGTTCGGACATTATTGAGAACCAAGTCTATTTGTGTTACTAATGATGATCCTTTGTCTTGATTCCCTGTCTCAAAATAGGTCCTGACCACATTCCATTGAGTTATTCATTTGACTAAATTTAGGTAAGAAGATGCTTATCCTGGAAAAATAAGTAGTGTACAAACACCCATATTTTAAAAGAAGAACTGAAATTGACAATAGAGCACCATCCCCATCATTCAGATATAAGAGAAGCTAAATATTCTGAACAGCTTTCTGTTCAAAGTGAATTTCATAATCAAGAGCCTAATTATGGAAAAACTCTCACTGACATGAGATGATAACTAGGGCATAGGAAGTGACCTGGGATTCTGCACCTAATGCAAGATTAGGAAAATGAAGCAAATTAGGTGAATGCAACAGGCAGAATCTAATCAAGGTTCTGAACCCAAGTAAAGGGTTTAAAAAATTGACAGAAAAAAAACAAGAAAATTGTTGGATAGACATATGTTCTGGTATACAAGTATTATGATTCTCCTTATTGTTGTCTCTCATTAAACATTTCATTCCATTTCTTTCATATACCCTAATTATATAATCCCATATCCTCCAAACATTCAGTTGTTCATGCTACTACCAGATGCCATCAGGTTGACTCTGAGTCATGGCTACCCCAAGTGTCTTAGAGTAGAACTGGGCTCCATAGAATTTACAAGGCCTGATTCTTTAAAGGTAGATCTCAGGCCTTTTTTTCTAAGCTGAGTTGCCTATGGATGGATTTGAACCTCCAACCCTTCCATTTTTAGCTGAGCACGTTATCATTTGTCCCATCCAGGAACTCCTAGATGTGCTTGTATCCATGTGAACATACTAAATCAGCATTGCTATCTCCTATGCATTTGACATTATTGATCACCCCCTCTTCCTTTGTTTACTGAGAAATTATATCTCCTATTCTCTTCCAGGACTCCAGATGTGGTGCTGTGGGTTAATGCGCTAGACTGCAAAGTCGATTTGAAGCACAAGATCGGCAGTTCAAGCCCACCAGCCACTCCTTGAAAATCCTATACAAGGTCTTTATGGGTTGAAACTGTCTTGGGGCACTTAACAACAATTTGCTTCTAAGTATGTAGAATTAAATAGGTAAGTAATCTGGATGTTTATAAATATTCATGTAAATTATGTGTGTATTTGTACTCATGCTCCAACTCATGGTAACCTTATGTACAACAGAACAAAAATGGTGCCTGGTCCTAAGTCATCCTCATAGATAACATAATAACATAGCTGATTTAGTATGTTCACATGGATACAAGCACATCTAGGAGTTCCTGGATGGGACAAATGATAATGTGCTCAGCTAAAAATGGAAGGGTTGGAGGTTCAAATCCATCCATAGGCAACTCAGCTTAGAAAAAAAGGCCTGAGATCTACCTTTAAAGAATCAGGCCTTGTAAATCACCAACAAACTTGAGTCCACCATCATGGCAATTGTGCCAATCCATCTCACTAATAGTTCTTTTTTACCCTTTTTACTTGCTGACTCCCAGCATCACCAAAATAATGTCCAATTCCAGTGACTGGTTCCTTCCAATGATGTGTTCAAAGCAAGAATGTCAGACAATGTTCTGCTGTGATCCATAAGTTTTTCATAGACCTTTCTTGCTAGTCTGTCTTAGTCTGGAAGCTGTGGAAATCTGACCATCTTGGATGACTCCAAGTATTTGAAATACTGGCAGCATAATTTCCATCATCACAGCAACACACAAGTTACCCCAGTTACCATTGTTGTTGTTATTGTTAGGTGCCATTGAGTTAGTACTGACTCATAGTGACCTTATACACAGCAGAATGAAACACTGCCCGATCCTGGGCCAACCTCACTATTGTTGACATGCTTGAGTCCATTGATGCTGCCACTTGGCCAATCCATCTCATTGGGGGGCCTTCCTCTTTTTCTCTGACCTTCTTTACTAGACATGATATCCTTCTCCAATAACTGGTCCCTCCTGACAGTATGTCCAAAGTATGAGAGATGAAATTTGGCCATTTTGGCCTCCAAGGAGCACTTTGGCTGCTTCCAAAATGAATCTATTGGTTCTTCTGGCAGTCCATGGCACCTTCAATACTCTCTCCAACACCATAACTCAAAAACATCAAATCTTCTACCATCTTCCTTATTCACTGTCCAAGTTTCGCATGCATATGAGGTTATTGAAAATACCATGGCTTGGGTCATGTGCACCTTAGTCTTCAAACTGACAACTTTAATCTTCAACCCTTTGAAAAGTTCTTGTGCAGCAGATTTGCCTAATGCAATATATCCTTTGATTTCTTGACTACTGCTTCTGTGAGTGTTGATACTTGATCCAAGAAAAATGAAGTCCTTGACTACTTCAATCTTTTCTCCATTGATAAGAATGTTGTTTATTGGTCCAGTGGTGAGGACTTTTGTTTTCTTTACATTGAGATGCAATCCATACCTAAGGGTGTGCTCTTTGATCTTCATCAGTAAATGTTTTAAGTCCTTTTCACTTTCAGGAAGCAAGGTTGTATCATTTGCATATCGCATGTTGTTAATGAATCTTCCTCCAATCCTGATGCCATGATTTTCTTCATAGAACCCAGCTTTTTGGATGATTTTCTCAGCATACAGAATGAATAAGTATGGTGAAGGAATACGACCTTGTCTCACACCTTTCTTAATTTTAAACCATTCAGTGTTTCCATTTTCTGTTCGAACAACTGCCTCTTGGTCCAGGTATAGATTCCTCATGAGCACAATTAAGTGTTCTGCAATACTCATACTTCACAATGTTGTCCATAGATTGTCATGATCCACACAATCGAAAGCCTTTGCATAGTCAATAAAGCACAGGTAAACATCTTTCTGATATTCTCTGCTTTCAGCCAAGATGCATGAGACATCAGCAATGATATCCCTCACTCCACAGCCTGTTCTGAATCTGACTTGAACCTCTGGAAGTTCTCTGTCAATGTATGATTGTAGTCATTTCTGTATTACCTTTAGCAAAACTTTACTCACATGGGATATCAAAGAGATTTTCTGATGATTTCTGCATTCTGTTGGGTCACCTCTCTTTGGAATGGGCACAAATATGGATCTTTTCCAATCAATCGGCCAGATAGTTGTCTTCCAAATTTCTTGGCAGAGATGAGTGAGTGCCTCCTCTGTTGCCTCATTTTCTTGAAAGATTTCAACTTTTATTCCATCAATTCCTGGTGCCTTGTTCTTTGCCAATTCCTTTAATGCACCTTGGACTTCCTCCCTAAGTATCATTGGCACTTGATCATATGCTACCTCTTGAAACGGTTGATCATTAACCATTTCCTTACACACTGACTACCAAAATGGGAGGTGCTACAAAAGCAAGAAGTGACTGGCTTACAAGCTTTCAAGAGGGACCCTAGTTTCAGAGGATGTGGGGGAAAGTAAAATCTCCACTAAGTGGTTTCCAATCTGTCTGTACAGAGCTGATGAAAGGAGATAGTGATAAGACTCTTGTGATTCAACAGTGAATAATTACTATCAGAACTGACTGTGAGTGTTGGAAATGTAAAGGTAGACATTTTGTAACAAAAGGAGGAGAGTGGTTGATTTTTGAAGTCCAGGGGCAGAGGTCCTTGGGACTATCAAAGGAGAAGAGCACAGTGCAGGACCCTACCCAGAGAAGCAGTGAAGCCAGATATGGAGGCAGAGATGATGATGTGGAGAGATGGAGTGGCTGGGGACTCTGGACTCAGGGAGGGAGAGGTGCTGTGTGCTGATGGCCAGGGGGCAGGCATGCAGGGTGTACCCTTTGGTTGTTTGGTGATACATGGAGGGAATTGTAATCATTGCAATCAAACAAAATACTATAGGATGAAATGTGAAGCTAGTGTTCCCCCATGTAAACTATCACATAATTCACAATAAAAACTTTAAAGAAAACCTTAATATATCTACAAGTAAGTTCACCATTCCTACTATACCCCATCCAAAACTAAATGAGACTCTCAGGCTATATTCCCTATTTTTATCATGACACCTCCATTGTCCCAGGCCACAATTCCCATCTTCATCCTTCCCCTTCTAATTATGTTAGGAGCTCTGTCAATATTAGCTCCATGATATTTCCTTTATATCTCTGCCACCACCCCAATTCAGACACTCATTTATCTTTCTTCCAGTGTGACTATCATAACCTCTTAACTCTTTTCAATGACTGTAGATGTCCCAAACTCTAATTCATCCTACAAAGATATGCATTACTCTGTATGCAGTGAGAAAGTTGTAAAAACTTCTTAGCCATAAACAAATACTTTGAGGGAAGGAGTCATTGAGTATGGGGGCTAGGGACCATAGTCTTGGAAGACATCACACCGAGGTCCACTGGCATAACAGTCCACAAAGACAATATTCTACGTCCTACTTCGAGGAATAGTGGCTGGGGTCTTAAAAGTTTGTGATCAGTCATCCAAGGTATAATGATTGGTTTCTCCTCATCCAGAAAAATGAAGATTGAAGAAAACCCAAAGGACTAATGGATCATGCAAATCCCAATATCCTGAGGCCAAACGAACTAGATGGTACTTTGCTGCCACAACTGACCTCTATAAAATTATGATGGGAGGTCCTGATAGAGTTAAAGACAAAAGTGGGAGAAAACTGAAAATCATGAAAAAGACCAGGCTTACTGGTTTAATATAGACTGTTGGAACCCCTGAGATTACAGCCATCCTGGGGCAGAAATAACTCCCATGGGCTAACCTTTCATCCAATACACACACACACATATATACATATATACATATACACACATATATATATTGAACATAAGGTTTTCAGTGGCTAAACATTAAGAAGTAGCTTGTGTCTCTGTCTTCCTAGTCTGTCTTAGTCTGGAAACTGAGCTTAAACCTGTCCACCATGGGTGACATACCAATGTTATGGCTTCTAGCAACATAGTAGCATGCAAGTCACTACATTATGACAAACAGAACATGGAATGTATGAAGTATGAATCTAGGAAAACTGGAAATTGTCAAACACGAAATAGAATGCATAAAGATCAATATTATAGGCACTAGTGGACTGAAATGGCCAATCAGACAATCATGTAGTTTACTATGTGGGAAAAACAAATTCAAGAATGGTATCTCATTCATCATCAAATAGAACATTTTATGATCTATCCTAAAGTACAATGTTGTCTGTGCTAGGATAATATCCATACACCTATAAGGAAAAAATATTCAATACCATTATTATTCAAACTTATGTACAAATCACTAAAGCTAGTGATATGAAATTGAAGATTTCTACCAGCATCTTCTGTCTGAACTTGATCAAACATATCATCAAAGTGTATTGATAATTACTGTGGATTCTAATGTAAAGGCTGTAAAGTAAGAGGAAGGATCAATAATTGGAAAATATGGCCCTGATGACAAAACTAGTGCTGGAGATCAAATTATAGAATTTTCCAAGACCAATGACTTATTCATTACAAACAACTTTTTCAAAAACAGCAAAAGCAACTACACATAAGAACCTCACCAGATGAAATACACAGGAATCAAACTGACTATATGTTGGGAATGTTGTTTTTGTTACTTGCCATCGAGTGGGTTCCAACCCATAGCAACCCTGTACAGGGTTTCCGAGGCTGTAAATCTTTACGGGAGCAGAAAGCCTCATCTTTCTCCTGCAGATTAGCTGGTAGTTTCGAACTGCTGGCCTTAAAGTTCGCAGCCCAATTCATAACCACTACACTAGTGGAGCTTCTTTCTTGGGAATAGACAGTGGGAAAGCTCCATACCATCAACCAAAACAAGGCCAGGGGCAGACTATGAAACAGACCATCAAATTCTGAAGTTGGAAAAACAAGTTCATGAGAGCCAAAATATGACCTTGAACATATCCCAGCTGAATTTAGAGACCATCTCAAGAACAAATTTGGTGTATTAGATAGTAATGACTGAAGACATATGGTATGACATCAAGAAGATCATACATGAAGACAGCAAATGGTCATTAAAAAGATGGGAAAGAAAGAGAAGACTGAAATGGATATCAGTAGAGACTCTGAAACTTGCTTTCAAGCATAGAGATGCTGAAGTGAGTAGAAGAAATGAGAAAGTAAAAAACTGAACAGAAATTTCAAAGTGAAGTTCAGAAAAGCAAAATCAAGTATTAAAAAGAAATGGAACGACCTGGGATTATAAAAGTAAAAGGAAAGAACACACTCTGCATTGCTCAGGCTGAAAGAACTGAAGAAAAACTTCAACCCTCAACTTGCAATATTGAAGGACTCTATGCAGAAAACATCAAAAGAAGATGGGAGGTATACACAGAATCATTATACCAGAAAGAAATGGTCAATGTTCAACTATTTCAATATGTAGCATACGATCAAGAACCCATGATACTGAAGGAAGAAGTTCAAGCTGCACTGAAGTCATTGGAGAAAGGCAAGGGTCCAGGAATTGGTGGAATATAAATTGAAATCTTGCAACAAACCGATGAAGCCCTGGAGATACTCACTTATCTATATCAAGAAATTTGGAAGACAGCTACCTGGCCAACTGATTAGAAGATAACTTATATTCGTACCTATTCCAAAAAGAGTTGACTCAACAGAATGAGGAAATCATTGAACAATATCAATATCATATGCAAGTAAAATTTTGCTGTAAATAATTCAGTACGTCGACAGTGAGTTGACAAAAATTCAAGCCAGACTCAGAATGAGGGATAGCATTGCTTACATCAGTTGGATCTTAGCTGAAAGAAGAAAAAATGTTTACATGTGATTTACTGTCTATGTAAAGGCTTTCAATTATGTGGACTATGGCAAGCTATGAATAACATGGTAAAGAATGGGTATTCCAAAACACTTAACTGTGCTCATTAGGAACTTGTACAGAGACCAAGAGGTAGTCATTAGAACAGAACAAGGGGACACTGAATGGTTCAAGATCAGGAAGGGTGTGTGCCAGGGTTGTAGTCTTTCACCATACTTATTCAATCTGTATGCTAAGCAAATAACATGCTCAGCAAATAATCTGAGAAACTGGATTATATGAAGACAAACAAGACATCAGGGTTGAAGGAAGATTCATTAACAACAGGTGATATGCAAAAGATACAGCCTTACTTCTTGGAAGTAAACAGGTCTTAAAATATTTTCTGATGAAGATAAAAGACCACAGTTTTCAGTATGGATTGCTCCTCAATGTAAAGAAAATGAAAATCATCACAACTGGACCAATGAATAAAATCATGATAAATGGGGAAAGACTCAAATTGTCAAAGGCATCCCCTTATGGGAGCCGCAGTCAAGAAATCAAATGACATATTGCATTGGGCAAATCTGTTGCACAAGACCTCTTTAAAATGTTCAAGAGCAAAGATATAAGTTTGAAGACTAAGGTGTTCCTGGTCAAAGCCATGATATTTTCAATAGCCTCACATGCACATGAAAGTTGGACAATGAATAAGGAAGACCGTAGAAGAATTGATGTATTTGAGTTATGGTGTTGGAGGAGAATATTAAATGTATCATGAACTGCTAGAAGAATAAGCAAATCTATATTGGAAGATGTACAGCCAAAATCTAGGATGACAAGACTTCATCTCTCATACTTAGGGCATGGTACCAGGAGGGACCAGTCCCTGGAGAAGGACATCATGCTTGGTAAAGTGGAAGGTCAGTTGAAAAGAGGAATCCCCTCAACAAGATGTGTTGGCACAACAATCGTAGCAACGGCCTCAAGCATAACAACAATTTTAAGGACGCATAGGGTAGTTATGAGCTGGAGCTGACACCTAACCACAAAAAATAAAGAGAACAATATATAGAGTACCACCAGGGAGGTACACACACCTGAGAAGAATCAACCATGTGATGTAAAAATGGCAGCATTTGTCCAAGGATAAAACTCAGAAGGCAAGACAGAATAGGAATAGAAAAGAAAGCCATAGGAAAGTGTGAACATAGGAAGAAAGTGGGATGCATGCTGTCACATTGTGGGGTTTGAAATCAATGTCACTAATCAAACTGTATATGAAGTGCTGAATGGAAAACAAATTTGCCCCATAAACTTTCACTGAAATCACAGTAAAAAGTAAAAAATAAAGCAATTCTCTGATCACCTTATTTATCTGCCTAAAAAAATGGCAATGTCTCCTGATCTGCTTAGTCCAAACTAAAAATGCCTTAATGCATCCATTGTTGTTGTTAGGTACCATCGAGTCAATACCAACTCATGGCAACCCTATGTACAACAGAATGAAACACTACCTGGTCCTGGGCCAACCTCACAATTGTTGTCATGCTTGATCCCATTGATGCTGCCATATTGGCAATTCATCTCACTGGGATCTTCCTCTTTTCTCTGACCCTACAACTTACCAAACATGATATCCTTCTCCAGTGACTGGTCCCTCCTGACAATATGTCCAAAGTATGACAGATGAAGTATGGCCATCCTGGCCTCCAAGGAGGACTCTGGCTGCACTTCTTCCTTTTGGCAGCCCATGGCACTTTCAATATTCTCCTCCAACACCATAACTCTAAAGCATCAATTCTTCTGCAGTCTTCCTTATTCACTGTCCAGCTTTCACATGCATATTAGGTTATTGAAAATACCATGGCTTGGGTCAGGCGCACCTTAGTCCTCAAGCTGACACCCTTGCTCTTCAATACTTTAAAAAGGTCTTGTGCAACAGATTTGCCTAATGCAGCCATAGCTCTCCACAGTCTAATAAACTGACAACATCTCCCACTGATCCCTTCTTCACCCTATGTGTTCCAGCCAGATTGAACCACTTGCAATTCTCTGTACACCAGTATGTCTATCTCTGTGTTTTTGTTTTCTCTGCTTTTTGCTCATGGGATTCACTCTGCCTGGAATGGTGCACCCACTTCCACAGGTGCAAACCCCTTCCTCAAATGCCATCTAATAGAAGTCTTCCCTGGCTCTAGCTGAGAACAATGCTATAGTCCTT
>NW_006408805.1:3331593-3335785 GCF_000296735.1 Chrysochloris asiatica | reverse complement strand
AATTGGGCTACTAAACCTCAAGGTCAGCAGTTCAAAACTACCAGACATTCCATGGGAGAAAGATGAAGCTTTCTGCTCCTGTAAAGCTTTACAGTCTCTGAAACCCTCATTATGAGTCCAAACCGACTCTGCAGCACACCACTACCACCACTATTATGTACCAACAGTTAACAGCACTTATCTCTATTCACTTAGCTGTTACATTCCTCCCTGTGTCTGTGCTACTTTCATCTTTCCTTGGCTAACATCCCTCTTGTATATAGTGTCTGCCCTATAGCAACATATATCTGCAATGTAGTCCATGAGAAATTTTTCCTCCCCCTATTCTCTGACCTGCAACCATCATAGATTGTTTTTTGTTTGTTTCCATCTTTGAACAATTATATAATTCACAGTTTCAAAGTAATAGTGGTAGTATACCCACTTCCACCTCACATCCCAAACCATTCACTGGGAATGAGTCTCTATCTTGAGGTGTGAAGTTTTGAATATACTTTCATAATTCTTCTTTTGCTTGGATATCAGGGCTTCTACCAGGTCATAGCTCAATTGTGTCATAATTCCCTTGGGGCCATCACAGCTCCTCCCACCCCCACCCAGGGCCACTGCAGCTACTCCAGGACTATAACTTGCCCAGGACCATGGCTTTTAAATATTTGCGGGAGCAGAAAGCCTCATCTTTCTCTCATAGAGTGGACCGGCAAGCTGGCTCTCATATCATTATTGTAGAAGGTCTGTGCAGTGTGTCTACCCAGTCTGCCATCTTGCTAGAAGTCTCTCCTCCTACTGGGCTCTTGCCTTTACAGCTACTTGAGAAATTTCAAGATGGTCCTATTGTGCTTCTCTGACCAATCATCAGCTTTTTTGTTTTCCTCCCTTTCTCCTTTTTTTCTTCCCCTCAAGTCTGTTCTGCTGCTTCTCCTAGTGAATGCTAGCCCAGGGCTAGCTAGGACAATTTGGAGAAGAGCCTGCGGTTCTGGAGCTGTTTCGATTGTCTCCTCCCACTTCAATTATGCATCCAGCTGTGGGATCCATCCAAGACCTTGCCTGGGGGTGTCTACTTGTACAGGTCTCACTTCTGGTCACCAGAGAGGAAATGAGTAGAAAGAGAAAACAAAACAAAACAAAACAAAAAAAAACATACCTTTGTTTCTGCAAGTCACAGGCAGTTTTCTGCAATGAGAATAATTTGTCTCTCAATCTGCTCACACAAGTTTGAAATGGCTGTGGTGGGTCACGTTGGCTGCCCCAAATCAGAAGTCACCTCATTTCTTGCTTCTGTTCAAATTCTTCCTCCCAGTAAGCACTCGATCCACTTATTTATCTCTGTATCTGAGGCTCAGAGTTCCAGGACTATCCTCTGAATCTGTTTTATCCAATTTTCCATATCTTTGCTGAAGAGGATCTGCACAGCCTTTCTGCCTGATCTACCATCAAGCCCCTTTCCCCACCTCCAACTTCTTTCTTAAATTGCATTGTAATATCTCATCTCCTTTGCTGTTGTTGTTAAGTGCTGTTGAGTCGGTTCCAACCCATAGCAACCCTGTATAGGGTTTCTGAAGAGTGGCTGGTGAGCTTGAACCACCGACCTTATAGTTCAAATCAATTTTGCCATCCAGCTCATTAACCCACAGTGCCACACCAGGATCTCCTTTGGTGAACTGGAAAAAGTCAGGTACACAAACCAACTGCATCAGAATCCCCTAGGGACTGATCTTTTAAATTAAATTCCAACCTTCTCAGCCTCGGGACTTGATCTACAATCGCCATTATAATGCTTCTACAAGTATGGCACTCCTATGTGGCTCAAGGAGACCCAGTCAGAATAACATCTCAAAGAGTGTTGTCAAGGAATTTGTTTTAAGTCCTGTGCACATGAAAATTTGAGAAGCTCACACAACACTTAGCCTAGTATTTTTAACAGACTTGTTGTTAAGTGCCTTTGAGTTGGTTCCAACTCATAGCAACCCCTGTATAGGGTTTCCAAGGAGTGGTTGGCAAGTTTGAACTGCGACCTTGTGGTTCAAACTGACCTTGCAGTCCAGTGCTTTATCCTACAATGCCACACCAGGACTCCTTTTAAAAAAGTAAGGACGTAATAATATAGTATACAAAGATATCAGTTTGGGGAGTAAAACTTGCTTGACCCAAGTTGTTATTTTGTATTGCCCCACATACATGCGTAAGTTGAACAATTAATAAACAAGACTGACCATAGAAGAACCAATGCATTTGAATTATAGTATTGGTGAAGAATACTGAAAACACCATGGAAGGCCAGCACAAACAAATCTGTGTTCACAGAAGTATAGCCAGAATGCTCCTCATAAGCCAAGATGGCGAGACTTCATTTCTCACACTTCAGACATGTTGTTAGGAGGGACCAGTCCCTGGAGAAGGACATTATTCTTGGTAAAGTGGAGGGTCAGTGAAAGAGAAGACCACCAAGGAGATGGATTGACACAGTGGTGGTAACATAACAAGTGAAAGGAAGGCGTAGGGCCAGGCAGTGTTTTGTTGCATTGTGTTTAGAGTTGAAATGAACCAAAACTGACTCAATGGCACCTAGCAATAACAATAAATAAATATAAATGAAATCCTGGTGTGGCACTATAGGATAAGCATTGGACTGCTAACCAAAATGTTGGCATTTCAAAGTCCCCAGCCATACCTCAGAAACCTCCATACAGGGTTGCTTTGAGTCATAACCTACTCAAGGACATATACCAACAACAATAAATGTATAGATGTACATAGATATAGATGTATGTGTAGATATAGATGGGGAGTGTGGTGACTCCATACCATACTGGACTGTGAACCAGAAAGTCAGCGGTTCAAGCCCATAAGTCACTCAGTGGAAGATAGATTAGTCTTTCTGCTCCCATAAAGATTTTAAAGCTTCGGAAACCCTACACAGGTCACTACAAGTCTGAACTGACTTAAAAATATAGTGGTGCTGTAGGATCAGCACTGGACTACAAATCACAAGGTCGGCAGTTCAAAGCCACCAGCTGCTTCACTGAAACTCTATACAGAGTCACTATGAGTCAGAACTGACTCCACAAAATTTAACAACATGGAGATAGATAGATAGATAGATAGATAGATAGATAGATAGATAGATAGATAGATAGATGATAAACAGAAAGATCTATGCTGTTGTTAAGTGCTGCCATGTCAGTTTTGACTCATAGCGACTCTGTATAGGTTTCTGAGAAGTTGTTGATGGGCTTGAACTGCCAACCTTGTGGTTAGCAGTCTAGTGCTTATCCTATAACACCACACTAGGGATATATATCTTGATATCATCCCACAACTCTTCTGGCCTTTTGTCATTAGTGTCTAATTCATCAAATCTGTTCTTCCAATGATCTCTAAATTCAGGTGGGATATGCACAAGGTCATATTTTGGCTCTCATGGTCTTGTTTTAATTTTCTTTGGCTTCAGCCTGAACTTGCATATGAGCAATTGATGATCTCTTTTACAGTCTGCCCCTGGGCTTGCTTTTGCTGACAACATGGAACTTTTCTACCATCTCTTTCCACAATTGTGGTCAATTTTATTTCTGTGTATTACATCTGGTGAGGTCCATGTGTATAATTATATTTTATGTGTTTAAAAAAGGTATTTTCAATGTTGCAATGAAAAAGCCATTGGTCTTGTAAAATTGTATCATGTAATCTCCAGGATCATTTCTATCACCAGGGTCATATTTTCCAATGATTGATCCTACCTCTTGGTTTCCAACCTTGCCATTCCAATTACCAGTAATTATCAATACATCTTGGTTGAATGTTTGATCAATTTCAGCTTGAAGAAATTGCTAGAATTCTTCAATTAAAGACATCTTTAAAGTGTTGACAAACAAAGATGTCAGTCTGAGAACTAAGTCACGCCTCACCCAAGCCATGGTATTTTCAATAACCTCGAATGAATTTGAAAGTTGTACAATGAGTAAGATCATAGAAGAACTGATGCATTTGAAATATGGTGTTGGAAAAGAACATTATAAGTACCATGGATTGCCAAAAGAACAAACAAATATGTGTTGGAAGAAATACAGACAGACCCCTCCTTAGAAGCTAGGATGACCAGACATCGTCTTGCATACTTTGGGCATATTATCAGGATGGACCAGTCCCTGAAGAAGAAGGACATCATGCTTGGTAAGATAGAGGGCCAGCAAAA
>NW_006408805.1:3321303-3325573 GCF_000296735.1 Chrysochloris asiatica | reverse complement strand
ATGTTTAATGTTTATCTATGGCTCTAATAATTAATTATGTGTTTTGGTAATTTTTTATGTTTTCTGATTACCTCCAGGAATATGTGGTCTTCCCTTTTCACACTTCTTATTGCTTAACTCAGAGTAACTTTTTTGAGCCTCAGTTGGGCCTGGGCCTCGGCGGCAGCCCGTTTGAACCTTGAATGGGCGGGTTGAGCCTAGGGCGGGCAGTTTGTGCCTCTGGGGGCCTGAACGTCAGTGACCGGGCTGCAGTAGGGTTGGGCCTCGGGCAGGTGGGTTGGACGTCTGGGGGCCTGGATGTCAACAACCGGGCTGCAGGAGGGTTGGGCCTCGGGTGAGCGGTTTGGGACTCTGGGGGCCTGGACATCAGCGACCAGGCTGCAGGAGGGTTGGGCCTCAGGCAGGTGGTTTGGGCCTCGGGCGGGCGGGTTGGGTCTCAGGGGCACTGGGCCTCAGCAACCTGGCTGCGTGGCGGGTTGGGCCTTGGGGGCCCTGGACCTCGGCGGTAGTGGTGGGTATGTGATTTGGGCCTTGATTGGGCCTGGGCTTTTGTGACCAGTTTGTGGGCAGGTTGGGCCTCAGGGCAGGCTTGGCCTCAGTGGGAGTGTCTGGGCCTTGGGAGGGCCTTGGCCTCATGGGCGGGCTTGTGCCTTGGGCATTCCTGAGCCTCGGTGGCTTGGCAGAGGGCTGGTCTAAGCTGGGGCTGTAGAGGGCTGGGGTAATGGCTGGAGGAAGGCAGTGTTCGTATTTGATGACGTAAAGAATGCCTCTCTCAGTCTCTCTGCACCATGGGTACAGTTCCTGATATCCATGCCAATATCCATCTCTATTTGTTCAGCTTTGTTATCCTTTTTTCTGGAAATGTAGCCTCCTAAGTGGGGTTGCTCTAGCCCTGCATTCCCTCATTATCTTTTAATAATATTTTTTCATGAAGGTTTTGAAGCCCCCTAGTATATGTTTGTGTCTGTCTATCCAGCTATCATATCATATTTATATCATATATAGAGAATCAGAGAGAGGAAGAGATAGAGTCCTGGTGTGGCACAATAGGATAAGCATTGGACTACAAGGTCAGTTTGATCTACGAGGTTGGCAGTTCAAACTCACCATCCATTCCTCAGAAATCTTATACAGGTCACTATGAATATACCCATGGTGAGTGTTGTAGGTATAAAATTGCATGCCTACATGCTCTTATTCTTAAAAAGACAGAAAAACACTCTTTGAACAAATGAACAATGATTCTCATACTTAATACCAATGTCATTCTAGCATGGGCATCTGTGTGAAAGAAAATGAAAACACTGGTGTTACTCTGAATGCCAGGCCAGATGAAAGAGCTACTGGGATGGAAACAATCCATATGCATTGAATAAATATGAGAGCAAGGACTGGGAGTCAGCCTAGGTTATCACCAGAGGAGTAAAGAAACCTAGCCTAAGAATGTGGTTAGATGCAAGAAAACTAAATTGCAGGCATTGTCAAAAGGACTCTATACTAAAAGCAACCTCCCAAATATACAGAAAATAACATCGACATGACTGGCATGTAGCTATGTAAGTGTGTGTGTGTGTGTGTGTGTGTGTGTGTGTGGAGTGAAGACAAATATAAGAATGAATGAATGGATGAGTTCAAGGCACCCTGATAAATTCCCCCAGGGATAAAATCCAAAGCATCTGCTTCTAAGAGATAAACAGAAAGCTGTGCTCTTCAGAGGCATGGCCTGTGGCTGAACACCAAGCTAATCTCCTCTGCACCAGATCCCAGGCACCATGGTAAATGTGTGTCAAAAAAAATATGGAGGCAAAGAAGAATCTCCCTACTAAAAGGTAATAATGTGAATTCAAATACTCTGCAGTTTGGATGAGAACAACAACCAGCATTGATGTTGTTTCTAAGAGGTACAGGAGCAAGAGCTAAGAAACAGATGAATTTGGCTGGATAGATGAAGCCCTGCTGGCTAAAAGGGTGGGGTTGGGCCAGCTGCCAATGAGTATAGAAATACCATACATTTCCCAAGCACTTTGTACTCTTTGGAGTGCTTTCCTATTCATTATGTCATTTGATCTTCCAAGCACCGCACTGGGTAAGCAGCACAGGTGCTATTATTCCCCACTCCCTCCATAGAAGAAGTAAAGTGAAGCCCTCAGATGGGCATACAGACTCCATACACCTAATCCAGGGCTTTAGACCAGTGCTTCTCAAGCTTCAATGAGAGTATCTTTAGGAGGGTCTATTGAAATTCAGATTCTGACCCAGTAAGTTTCAGGTGGGACCTGAGACTGCATTTTAACAAGTTCCCAGGTGAGACCAGTGCTGGCTTTGGACACCACAGATACAGGTGCTGGATATGAAAAAAGTGTCTCAATTAAAGCCAACTCTAAACTCTTCATATGACCAGACATTATTTTAAACTACTAAAATTCTAAAACAAATATCACAAGTAGATGGTAGTTAGGAGGGAATGGTCTTTAGCTCCCAGATGCATGACTCCTGAAGGAGAGGGCTTCCTGCACCTGCTTTGGTGACCCTGAAAAGGTCACAGCCTCTCTGCAGACCTCGTTTCTCCATCTGTGAAAATCAAAGTACACCTTCCTGTGTACCTCATCTACTCCCGGTGTTGCTTTATTTGGCTATTTTGAAGGCCAGGAAAGGTCTGAGCCTCCAAAATCAGCTCACTTGTACCATCAGACAGGAAAATATAACTCCTATTTCCTTCATGTCACTACATTTGAATTTTGGTATTGTCAAAGAATATTAAATAAACCAGAATGATCCAATCTGTCTTACAAGAAATACACTCAGAAGGCTTGTTAGAAGTGAGGATGCTTACTTGGGATGCTGTCATAGACTGAATTACGTCCTCCCAAAATACGTGTCAACTTGGCTGAGTGGTTTGGCAGTTATGTAATGATGTAGAGAAGAGCCAAGACTGAAGGGTGTCCTTTGGACATAGGGTTCCTGCACTGAGTTCCTAGATCCAAGGACAGATGCCAAGATACATGAAGATCTCCAGGGAATGCTGGTCCTACAGATACTGAAAGGAGACAACGACCTTTCCCCAGAGCTGACAGAAAGAAAAAGTCTTCCCATAGAGCTGACACCACGCATTTGGACTTCTAGCATCTTCAACGGTGAGACAATACATTTCTGTTAAAGTCATTCACCTGTGGTACTTCTGTTATAGCAGCATGAGAGAACTAAGACAAACACCATGATCAGAAATGACAAACTGCTAAAAAGAACATCATGTTTGGTAAAGTTATAGCACTGTTCTGTGACAATAAGGGAAACACTCAATGTGATGGATGGACACAATAGTCACAGCAGTGGCAATATTTAAGGACCAGGCAAGCTTTCATTTTATTATACATAAAGTCACCATGAGTTACAGCCAATTCAACAGCAACTAACAACCTTTCCCTTCAAGAGACTCAGCACACATTATCACCAGCTTCATCGTCCTTTATAGGTAAGACCACATACAAGTAGCTGTACTTCAGTCTTTCCTAAGGAAGAAAGAAGACACAAAGAGGGAGAGATCTCACCAAGCATCCAAAGCAAGGTAAGAAGTGGACCAATGCCCTGATTCCTGACCCTGTGCTCTGGTAGAAAGGAGAGGCCAGTTCTTGCATCCTTCTTCATTGTTGATCAGTGTCCATGTTCCATCATTAGAAACACATGCATTTGGGATAATAAGTTTTTTTTTACGTTCAAAATTATCTTTCTAATAAAAATCCCTGGGAGGATTGTTTAACACCTTTAATGCTAATCATTTAGCAATGTTAAAGAAATTAAATTATTAGATTTCTTGTGACAACCAGCTGATATATAGGCACTATTAAAATGGAGCAAGTTAGGAGTAGAGTTCTTAAGTGGTACAGTTAGAATTCTCAGCAGCTAACTCAAAATATGAAGGTAAAGAACAAACAAGATGGTGGATCAGGTGGACGTATAGCAGAGAGCTCTGCCAACAACAACACAGAATACCCGAACAAGCAGGCTCAGGGGATGGTCCCAGAACTCTGAACGATATATAAAGGAATACTTAGAAGGTTGGAAAGCTCACAGTTGGGGGAATTTGTAGCAGAAGCAAGAAATCTATTGCTTTCTAGTCTGTGACGCTCAGCTGCTCCAGGAGCCACCATCTTGGGTGAGACCACGTGGGGTAAGGATTGGAGCAGCCACAGATGCCTGACAGAACCGCTGAGATAAAGGTGTGGACATTTTTTTCTTTTGGTAGCTGTTCATTGTTCCCTTGCTGTCTGTG
>NW_006408805.1:3313569-3318911 GCF_000296735.1 Chrysochloris asiatica | reverse complement strand
ACTGTCACAATTGTAAAGGTAGAAGTTTTGTAACAAAAAAAGGGGGTGGTTAATCTTACAGTCCAGAAATAGAGGACCCTAGGACCATCAAGAGAGGAACACACAAATAGAATGTGGGACCTTATCCAGAGAAGCAGCGGCGCCAGAGATGGAGGCAGAGATGGGGGCATGGAGAGGGGAGCGGCTGAGGACTCTAGATTCATCAACTAAGAAGAGAAAGACTAAGAGCTGGTGGCCAGAAGCAGACTTGCAGAATGTACCCTTTGTAGATGTAATTTGTTATATAAGCCTGAGTGGGTTTTTTGTTTGTGTGTTTTTTCAAAAAAGATAAAATGGATAAAGAGAAATATTTTTAACTGATGGTATATGGAGGGGATTATAATCAATGTAATGAAACAAGTTATATGAATTGTTGAATGTGAAACTGATGATGTGCCCTGTAAACTTTCACTCAATCCAAAATAAAAACCTTAAATTAATATATATATATATGGAGGTACCAGTCAACCCAGAAGTACATCAAAAGAAAGTCCTGGCAATTTACTTCTGAAACACTCAGCCATTGAAAACCCTATGTAGCACAGTTCTACTATGATATACATAGTCGCCTTGAGTCAGAATTGACTCCAAGACAACTGGTAGAATAAGGGGACACTGAGGAGTAAAAAAGGACCCCTTAAACTAATAAAAATGCTACCAAAGACAACCATTGCTTACTTCCCAGCTGTACCATTTCCATCACCCACATTGGGTCACTGAGCTGATCCCAAATTCATTTTACCTCCAAATGACTCCTTGGACAGACAATATGGTCCTTCTTTTGCCTTGTCCTGCCCATGCTTGGCCTGAGCTGTCTGTCTCAGGAAGTGGGTGACTTGGAGCCTCCAAACTGCTTCCAAATGACATGGTTCAGAGTCAGGGAGACTCAATTCCCAGAGGAGGGTTTTAAAGGAGTTCAGAGCTGAGCTGATGATCCTGGCATCGCCTATTCGCAGTGGGCCTGCTAAGAAGGTGATGAAGAATGAGACACCAATGTCTTCATTCCTCTCTCCAAGGCCTGCTGCTGTGGCCTCCTTACCAACCCCAAATGCCCTTCAGAGACAAAAACCTCCAGGAAAAATTAAATCCTTACTAAACACCCTTTAATTTTATCCACTTGGCTTAATGAAGGTTCCGGTATTACTGACCTCGGAGGCTTTTTGTCTGACAGTTCTGCTGGTAACTAAACCCTGTGCTATTTTTCCCCCACAGCCTGAAATCTCAAGCATCGCCTCTAATCTTATTTTCTATTTCTGGGCTATATTGCATTAGCACCTTTTTATTTCTCCTGGCATGTTTGACAGTGAGTTCAGGCTAGTGAGAATCATCTCTTTGTGCTGGCAAATGGGGATTGCATTGGTTGTTTTAGAATAATGACTTATAGTTAAAATTACCCCCAGGATGTCATAATTACATGGTTGCAGCTTTCTTCTTTGACAAGGTAGAGAGGCAGAGCTCAGGTGGCCTGTGGGAAGGTGCTTGGGGTAGAGGAGAGAGAATGGGAAAAACAACTGTGTACCCAGAGGGCCCTAGGAAGCACAAGGCCAGGGAACATAGTCCCATTCTGATGACATGATGTGATCAGGCAGAAAAGAACTACTTGTCCCTCCCACCTCCGCCTCCACTACCGCCACACACACACATGAACATATATGCCTCCCACTCTCCTGGGATAGAAACAAAAAAGTAGCACAGCCCCAGCCTCACCAAGGATAGTATGACTTATGTTGTTGTTGTTAAGTGTCGTCGAGCCGATTCCAACCCATAGCGAATCTGTATAGGGTTTCCAAGGAGCAGCTAGTGAGCTTGAACCACTGACCTTGCAGTTCAAATGACTTTGCTGTCTGGTGCATTAACCCACAGCACCACACCAGGACTCCAGTATGACTTATAGGACCTCCCAAACTCCTGTAAGCATGACTATCACCCTCTATGAGATTTACCAGGAGCACTGGTGGCACTGTCGTTAAAGCACTATTCCGCTAACTGATAAGTTGGCCATTCAAACCCACCTAGCTGCTCCGTAGGAGAAAGATGAGGCAGTCTGCTTCTATAAACATTTATAGTCTTGGCCATCCTATGGGACAGTTCTACAGTGCCCCATACGATTGCTGTAAGTCAAGAATTGACTCAACAGCAATGGATTCACCAGAGGATCTGAA
Organism: Chrysochloris asiatica; assembly: GCF_000296735.1. Lineage (NCBI taxonomy): Eukaryota > Metazoa > Chordata > Mammalia > Afrosoricida > Chrysochloridae > Chrysochloris > Chrysochloris asiatica. The sequence continues at coordinate 3,316,710 of NW_006408805.1, read as the reverse complement.
ACTCACAAATAAAACATCCTCTTGGCCACACTCATTAAACAAAATGTCTCGGCTAAAAGGCCAACATTATTTGCAAGGGCCACATAATTAACATTAATAAAACAGGTTAGGATAATTCATAAATGCTGTGTTGCAATTTTTTACATTTACTTTTAGTAATAAAATAATTGTCCTCCTTCATGAAATGCATTGTATATGGTTGGTACATTGTGTTGGATACAGGATTCTGCCCACTTGTTCCACCACCCTCATCCTGACCACCAGGTACTTGTATTGAGAAAGGGCTATGGAGACCCTGGTTTGACAGGCCCTTGCTCTGCCTAGACTTCTAGCATGGGCCTGAGAGAGTGCGCTATGGAATCGATGAGCTTGATACTAGGAAACAGGACAGCAGAAGGGCTTAAAACACTGGGTCCTATAAGCATAGGAGATTTAAAAAATGGAACTTAGCCAAACACTTATTTTTTGTTGAATATGGCAGGAATTGTTATGCCCCTTCAAGCTCACAAAGCCTGACAGAGGGAGAAGCCCATACCCCACAAGGCCTGCCCCTAGCACCTGAGGCAAGCACAGTAACAATATATTTGTTACTCTCAGTATGGAACTTCAGAACCAGACCTGGGTCTCAAAGCAGGTTCTGGAAGTGATATACATGCATGAAAAATGAGCACCCAACCAAAGGAATGAGAAGCCAAGAAATAACATATGAAACCACAATATATCAACAATTCCAGGAACCTGCTAAAACTATGCCTGTAGGTTTCCCTGTCTGTAGCCCTATAAAACCCCCAAAGACTATGAGCTCGGGGAGGTACTGCTGTCTGTGGCAAGTTTCCTTTCTTAAATAAACACTTGCCATTTCACTTCATGACTTTCTAGTCTTTTGTAGCCCACCGTGGTAACAACATATGTTATATGCATTTTTGCAAACTGCACAACCCCCATGCGTGATAATTTCCCATACACACTATGCACATTACATGTATGGGCATGTTATATGTAAAAAATGTAGCACAGGTGAGAGGCTTGATGGCAGCTAGGGTGGAGGTGCAGTGAAATTCGCCGTCAGCCATACCACAGATTACCAGGCAAAGCAGATCCAGGGCTCCAAAACTCGGAACCACAGAGATCGGAATATTTTTAAAGTTTGAAGGCTTATAGCTAGTGGAACTTGAAGGTGAAGTAAGAAATCATGTACTTTTGAATCTGCCAGGGTAGGAGGCCCAGAGCCGACATCTTGAGCAAGACCAAACGGCAAGTCCAAGAAAGGGAACAGAAACACCACAGAAAAACGCCATGGGAACCTTGGAGCAAAGGTGGACAATACACTTTGTCAGTTTTGCTTTGTTCTGATTTTCTTTTTTTTGCTATCTGGTAATTGGCGCACCCACTGTTTGCGCACCTCCATTCTGGTGACTAGAGGGGGAGCCTGAGTGAGTGGACAACCCCCACCCTCACCACTGGTGGGTTCTTCTGCCACGCATGTGCACAGATACTCAGCCCAAGAGCAAGCCCTGAATGTTTTCTTTTGTTTGTTTTTTGTTTTTGTTTATAATACGGGAAAGGGCAGGACAGGGCTGTAGAGAGGGAAATAAAGTTTGAAAACAAAACAGGCTGAAAATTAAATTAAAGCCTGAGGTACAGTGTAACAACCAACATTGGTATCTTGAAATCTCTCAGGCAGCTTTGAAAGCAAGAAACTGAAAAGAGGACATTAAAGCCATACTCATATTAGGCAACAGAGGTCTTCTCCTCCTCCTCCTCCTCCTCTTCCTCCTCCTCTTCTGCTTCTTCTTCTCTCCTTCCTCTCCCTTTTCTGTGATTATAGACTGCAGTATTCAGTCTAGTTTTAGTTGTTGCTCGTTTTTGTTTTCTCTTGTTTTTTTTTCGCTGATGCTGTTTTATGCTCACCCTTTTACCTTTGGGAGACTTTTTATCTCCCTATATTACACAACTACTGCCATATAGCTAAGCTAAAACCACACTCTATAAAACACCAAAACCCAGGCAAGAACCAATTGTTGTTGCTAGGTGCCATCAAGTTGGTACCAACCAATAGTTACCTTATACACAACAAACCGAAACACTGCCTGATCCTGGGCCAACCTCACTACTGTTGCCATGCTTGAGTCCATCAATGCTGCCACTTGCCCAATCCATCTCCTTGGGGGGTCTTTTTCTCTAACCCTCCACCTTACCAAACATGATATCCTTCTCCAGTGACTGGTCCCTCCTGACGATATGTTCAAAGTATGAGAGACAAAATTTGGCCATTTTGACCTCCAAAGAGCACGCTGGCTGCACTTCTTCCAAAACGGATCTATTGGTTCTTTTGGGAGTCCATGGCACTTTCAATATTCTCCTCCAACACCATAACTCAAAGGCATCAATTCTTCCACGGTCTTCCTTATTCACTGCCCAGCTTTCGCATGCATATGAGGTTATTGAAAATACCATGATTTGGGTCAGGCACACCTGAATCCTCAAGCTGACATCTTTGCTCTTCAACTCTTTAAAAAGGCTCTTGTGCAGCAGATTTGCCTAATGCAATGCGTCCTGTGATTTCTTGACTGCTGCTTCTGTGAGTGTTGATAGTTAATCCAAGAAGAATGAAGTCCTTGAAAATGTCAATCTTTTCTCTGTTGATAAGAATGTTGTTTATTGGTCCAGTCCTGAGGATTTTTGTTCTCTTTACATTGAGATGTAATCCATACTGAAGGCTGTGCTCCTGGATCTTCATCAATAAATATTTTAAGTCCTGTTCACTTTCAGCAAGTAAGGTTGTATCATCTGCATAGCACAGGTTGTTAATGAATCTTCCTCCAATCCTGATGCCACATTTTTCTTCATAGTACCCAGCTTCTCAGATGATTTGCTCAGCATACAGGCTGAATAAGTATGGTGAAAGAATACAACCCTGTCGCACATCTTTCTTAATTTTAATCCATTCAGTGTTCCTATGTTCTGTTGGAACAACTGCCTCTTGGACCAGGTACAGTTTCCTCATGAGTGCAGTTAAGTGTTCTGGAATATTCATACTGTGCAATGTTGTCCATAACGTGTCATGATCCACACAATCAAAAGCCTTTGCATAGTCAATAAAGCACAGGTAAACATCCTTCTGATATTCTCTGCTTTCAG
>NW_006408805.1:3301622-3308660 GCF_000296735.1 Chrysochloris asiatica | reverse complement strand
AAAAAAAAAAAAAAGGAGCACTCTGGCTGCACTTCTTCCAACAAAGATCTGTTGTTTCTATGGGCAGCCCATGGCATTTTCAATAGTGTTCTCCAACACCATAACTCAAAAGCATCAATTCTTCCAAGGTCTTCCATATTTCCTGTCCAACTTTCACATGCATATGAGATTATTGAAAGTATCATGGTTTAGGTCAGGCATACCTTAGTCCTGAAGCTGACATCTTTGCTTTTCAACACTTTAAAAAGGTCTTGTGCAGCAGATTTGCCTAATGCAATTCGTCATTTGATTTCTTGACTGCTGCTTCCATGAGTGTTGATAGTTGATCCAAGAAGAATGAAGTCCTTAGCAACTTCAATCTTTTCTCCATTGATAAGAATGTTGTTGATTGGTCCAGTGGTGAGGGTTTTTGTTTTCTTTACATTGAGATGCAATCCATATTGAAAGCTGTGGTCTTTTATCATCATCAGTAAATATTTTAAGTCCTCTTCACTTTCAGCAAGCAAGGTTGTATCATCTGCATATTGCAAGTTGTTAATGAGATTTCCTCCAATCCTGATGCCATGATTTTTTTCATATAAGCCAGTTTCTCGTGTTATTTGCTCAGCATACAGGTTGAATAAGTATGGTGAAAGAAAACAACCCTGTTGTACACCTTTCTTAATTTTAAACTATCCATTGTTCCCATGTTCTGTTTAAAAAAACTGCCTCTTGGTCCATGTACAGATTCCTCATGAGCACAAATCAGTGTTCCAGAATACTTGTACTTTGCAATATTGTCCATAGCTTGTCACAGTCCACACAATCAAAAACTGTTATGTAGTCTATAAAGCACAGGTAAACATCTTTCTGATATTCTCTGCTTTCAGCCAAGATCCATTGGACATCAGCAAAAATACCCCTCATTCCACGGCCTCTTCTGAATTTGGCTTGAACCTCTGGAAATTCTCTGTCAATGTATCCTTGAAGCCGTTTCTGTATTACCTTTAGTAAAATTTTACTAGCATGGGATATCAAAGAGATTGTCCGATGATTTCCACAATCTGTTGGGTCACCTCTCTTTGGAATGGGCACAAATATAGATCTCTTTTAATCAGTTGGCCAGATCATTGTCTTCCAAATTTCTTGGCAGAGAATGAGTGCATGCCTCCTGTGTTGCCTCACATTCTTGAAAGATTTAATTTTTTGTTCCATCAATTCCTGGTGCCTTATTCTTTTCCAATTCCCTCAATGCACCTTGGATTTCTTCCTTCAGTATCATTGGCTCTGGATCATATGCTACCTCTTGAAATGGTTGAATATCTCATTTTGGTATAGTGACTCTGTGTATTTCTTCCATCTTCTTTTGATGCTTTCTGCATCATACAATAATTTGCCCAGAAAATCTTTCAATAATGAAAGTCAAGGTTTGAATTTTTTCTTCAGTTCCCCCAGCTTGAGAAATGCTGAGCATGTTCTTCCTTTTTGGTTTTCTAACTCCAGGTCTTTGCACATTTTGTTGTAATATTTGGCTTTATCTTCTCAAGCTGATCTTTCAAATTTTCTGTTTAGCTCTTGGACCTCCTCATTTCTTCCATTTGCTTTAGCATCTCTAAACTGGAGAGCAAGTTTCAGAGTCTCTTCTGGCATCCATTTTGATCTTTTCCTTCTTTCTTGTCTTCTCAATGACTTTTTGCTTTCTTCATGTATGATGTTTTTGATGTCATCCCACAACTCTTCTGGTCTTCGGTCTTTAGTGTTTAATGCATCAAATCTGTTCTTCAAATGAACTCTAAATTCAGGTGGGATAAATTCAAGGTCATATTTTGGCTCTCATGGACTTGTTTTCATGTTCTTCAGCTTCACTTTGAATTTTCATATGAGTAATTGATGGTCTGTTCCACAGTCTGCCCCTGGCCTTGTTTTGACTGACGATATGGAGCTATTCCATCATCTCTTTCCGCAAATGTAGTCAATTTGATTTCTATGTATTCCATCTGGTGAAGTCCATGTGTATAGTAATCTCTTATGCTGTCTAAAGAAAGTATTTGAAATGAACAAATCATTCATTCTGCAGAATTCTATCATGCGTTCTCCAGCATCATTTCTATCACCAAGGCTATATTTTCCAACCACTGATCCTTCCTCTTTGCTCCCAACCTTTGCATTCCAGTCACCAGTAATGATCAATACATCCTGATTGCATGTTTGATCAATTTCAGATTGAAGAAGTTGGTAGAATTAGTTTCTATTTGCCTGGAGCAACAAATGAAGGAGAGTGAGGAATAGAGGAGGGTGTGGAATGTGTGGCTAATTGCCTCCATAAACCACTGCCTCCTTTGGCATGAGACTAGAACTGGATGGTGCCTCACTACCACTACTTAGCATTCTGATCAGAGTCTGTACAAGATTTCTGATCAACTAATCCTTCATCACAATCGCCTTCAGTTGCTGCACGTGCAGCTTTCAAATAATTTAAATGGCTTCAAGCCTTTCCTTGCACTAAAGTAAGCTTAATAGGTATATTAATAGGCATATGATTTTGATTTATTAATAAGCTTAATAGGCATATTAATAGGCATATGATTTTGATAAGCTTAATAGGCATATGATTTTGAAATGTTATCAATAGCTTAACATTTAAATAATCAAACCAGTGTATTGCTTAGTAATAATTGTAACTTTCATTGGGTAGAGAGTATGGGTAGAGAATAATGTCCCATTATTCTCACTTTATCCTTTATAATTGTTCTCATCATCAACCTAACTATATAACCTAACTATGGCATCTCTTTCCAATCACTTTTTCATTTCTAGTTTATTTTCAGTCATAATTGTTTTCCTTTTCTTTGATACATTACCAGCACTTACATTGGATTTACAATTTTTAGGCATGGTTACAAGGATTAATACGAGGACATTTTAAGCCAAATACAAAGTAACACACTCAACATAGGTTGGGTACAACATGACCCAACTTAAAAAGGCAGACAGCATTCTCCTTCTGCAGCTGATGAGCTGCTGAAATCACACAATATTTTCATGAGTGTCACAAAGTAGTGAAGATACTCATTATTATGAACCGTTGTATTTAACTCAATCTTTTAATGTAATAAGCTTTGTGTCAGTTTGTTTTTTGGTATGAGTTATCTGCAAATTGGACATTCTTAAACCGAGGAATTTTTGAATTGGCAAATGTGTGATATTTATTTACAAAAACATTTTTTTTTTTTAAGATACTAAGTTGGGTTATGTACAACCAAATACATCATGGACTTGATGTCTTGTCTTAGAGGCATAGGGTCACGACTACATAGGACACCTCAGGTAATTGACCTAATAGTGTCTTTAGTACTTCTGTTCTACCTCTGAGTTCATTGTATAGTGTCTGGGTTTATAAAAGCTTCAAAGCAGCCATCCAAGGTAAAACAATTAGTTTCTATTTGCCTGGAGCAACAAATGAAGGAGAGTGAGGAATAGAGGAGGGTGTGGAATGTGTGGCTAATTGCCTCCATAAACCACTGCCTCCTTTGGCATGAGACTAGAACTGGATGGTGCCTCGCTACCACTACTTAGCATTCTGATCAGAGTCTGTACAAGATTTCTGATCAAAAGGTGGACAATCTGGAAGAGAATTTCAAATTCTCATGGAATGTAGACTTTCTGGAGCCATTGAGCTGGATGAACCCCAGAAACTATAACCCTGAGATATCTTTACACCTCAAACCTTATACCAAAAATATCCCCTGAAGTCTTTAAACCAAAAACTATCATTCATGTAGTTATTGTTACCTACCACCTGTAAGTTTGTCATACTGTAGTGACTTCTACCTTGCTGTGATGCCAGAAGCTATGGCACTGGTATTTCAAATGCCAGCTGGATTGCCCATGATGGACAGGTTTCAGCAAAGTTCCAGACTGAGACAGACTAGGAAGAAAGGCCTGGAAGTCTGTTTCTGATGAAAACAAAATATTATCTACCTCAGTAATTTTTGAAACAGTATCAGGAGGGAGCCATTGTTGGAGAAGGGCATCATGTTTGGTGAAATAGAAGGCCAGTGAGGGCTGGAAAGACCTTTGGTGAGATGGACTGGCTCAGTAGGTATAATGATGAATGCGTATCTGCCAACGATTGTGAAAATGACTTAAAAAAGCCAGCAGCATTTCATTCTGTTGTACATAAGGTCACTGTAAGTCAGAGGCAACTCAACAGCAGCTAGCTGCCTCTCGTTGTTAAAACAGCTATCCCAGCCTTCAGTCCCCAAATGACTATGTTGTTTGTTTTACTGGGAAGTCTGTGAAATGCTGCATCCAGCTGTAGCCCCTGTCCTGGCTAAGGGAGTCAGGGAGCTGTTCCAGGGGAGGCACGGAAACTGAATTTATTGAGCTGAAGAAACCATACGGTGCATGCAGGGTCAGGCTGCATGCTCTACATAGGGTGAGCCAGCAGGCGGAGGAGGACATAAGGCAGGGGTGGAGACTGTATTTATTTGTCAGGAAGGTAAACATGTACCCAGTGGGGCACTAAAAATTGAAGCAGGAGCACATGAGAGAGTCCATTTTTTAAACATGATTTCTAATCTGTGTAATTATTGCAGCTGGGCTAAGGCACAAGGGACAAAGTAGGAGGAGCTTCATAAACACCTTCCATTTTTCACTGCAACAGCTCAGCCTGCAGGAGTGAGGGAGCCTTACCACAGCCACCCGGGGTTGCCAGTTGAGATTCTAGCAAAAGCAGGTGGGGCATTCTTAAACATTAATTAATATGGGGATTATTGGGAAAGCAAATCTACTTCAGCCCTTTGATTAAAACCCTCCATGATCCCCAGTGACCATCTGTGTCCACATGGGCATTTTGGTGAACACTTGTGTTAAGACACAGCCATTGAGTAGTACAAATACTTAAGCGCTAACAGAAAGCTTAGAGATTTGAGTTTGCCCAGAGATGCTTTGGAAGAAAGGTCTGGCAATCTAGTTCCAAAAAAAAATTACTTCCAAAAAAAAGTAGCCATTGAAAAACCTTACAGAACATAGCTCCACTCTAATACATGAGCGGTCACCATGAACTGGAATTCACTCCATTCTCCATCCTGGGTTCACAAGTAGTCTGTCACCTATCTGGTCTCATATCATGGAGGATGGGATCAGCACCAAGAAAGGAGGAAAAGATGCTGTGTGGTCTTGTGCAAGGCCTGAAGAGACGGGAGCTTAAGGTCAGCTTGCTCATTTACTTAAATACTGTCCAGCCATCGTACAAGCTTGCAATGAGAAAGAATGATGATAATGGATACTGAAGAGTCTTCTAAACTCCGAAGTGTGGTAATTAGGATGGCATTCTAATGAACAGGAGGAGTGGAGAATCAACCCCATCCTTGAGCTTTCCATCCAGTGGTAGAGGAAGGAGGGGGAATTGGTGTCTAAAATAGACTGTGGTTTGATTCCACAGTACATTTCTGAATGGCAACTACTGACATGGCTCCACAGTCCTTCTTTCCTACTGTGAGGACCCAACCCTCCTGTAATACAGTCCTAAAAACTCCAGTTTCACGGGTGTTCTCCCTACCCTGAATGGTAACTGGACTCACTCGCAATGCCATTAGGCATGTATGTGCAAGGTACATATATGTGTAGATGTCCTGTTTCCCTGCATACACAGCAGGGATTTTAGCATCTTACATTTCTCTGTGTCTGAGTGACCTTGTGCTGCTGATCCCAGGTCAGGGACACACAACAGGTTCTAGAAGCCAATCCTGATAACAGGTTGAGCTGTACTTTACTCACAGTTCTCACAATGCCTGCTCATGTGTAGACCCCCAGCCTCTTTTCTCCCTGAGCTCCCCACCTCTGTGGCCCCTGGACCCTGTGCTCCATCTACTTCCCTGATTCACCACAAGGACCAGGCTAGGGGCCCAAGGGGCTCATGAGTATTCTGTCATGTGAGGGCCTGATATCAGTTCTACCTGGTTTCATACCATGGAGAGTATTGGAGCGTTTCATATGCAACCAAGATAGAACCATGATAAAGCTTTGCAGTGCAGACATATGAGAAGGCTGTCACAAAAACATACACAAGTCCATAAGACTGGGTCATCATTTTAGTTATCATTAGTGATCATTCTCTTTACCCCTCTGAGCCTTAACTTCCTCATCTGCAAAATAAAAGGCCTAGGCCATGTGATCATTGCAGTTCTTCCACCTCTAAGATGTACCAAGGAGGACAGGAGGCACTCAAGAAATACACAAGGGGGTGAAGGTCTTTGACATCAGGATTGGTAGCCTGTGCTTGAATACTAGTCTTGCCTCATAGGAGCAATGTATGAGCTGGAACAGGTGGTATTGCCCTCATCCTCTGTTTACTCATTTGTAAAGTGGGTGGCCTTTATAACTGTCCAATACAATTGTGGTAAAGATGATGTAATAGATGAAGTAAACAATAGTTGTTAGTTACTGTCATATCAGTTCCAACTCACAGCAACCCATGTCCAATAGAACATTACCGAGTCCTGCACTCTCTTCACTATTGCTGGTATAAGTAAGCCTGTTGCTGTTGCTGTAGCTGCTGTGTATTTTGAGTACCTTCCAACCTAGGGGATCATCTTCCAGAACTCTAGTTAGTTTTGATCCATAGGGTTTTCATTTGCTTATTTTTTGAAACTAGATTACCACCCACTGAATAATTTTCATCTTGTTTAGATGGGTCAGATAAAAAGAGATGGGGATAAGATTCTTATGATTCAATAGTGAGTAATTGTTATCATGACTAATTGCAACTGTCACAATTGTAAAGGTAGAAGTCTTATAACAAAAATGGGGGAGTAATTAATCTTATGGTCCAGAAACAGAGGACCCTATGACCATCAAGGGAGAAGAGCACAAGCAGGACCTTATCCAGTGAAACAGCAACACCAGAAATGGAAGCAGAGATGGGGACATGGGGAGAGGGAGCAGCTGAGGACTCTAGATTCGTGGAAAGAGAGGGACTGAATGAGCAGCCAGGAAGCAGACTTGCAGACTGTGCCTTTTGGTGGTGTAAATTATTATATATGCCTGAGTGTTTAA
>NW_006408805.1:3293186-3301382 GCF_000296735.1 Chrysochloris asiatica | reverse complement strand
GTTTTCTGAAACCTGTCCACCAAGGATGACCCTGTGGTATAGCTTCCAATAACACAGCAACACACAAGCCAACACAGTACAACAAATTGTCAGATAGTAGTTTAGAGTAGGTGCCAGAATTGCACATGGAATTCACACCCACAATTACCTTAAGTTTTACCCAGCTTGAGTTCCAGTATTGTTTTTATGAAGTTTCATAAGTCATTTTGTTTAAATGGCAAAGAACTTTGAAATAAACCCTCAGGGTCCAACATTATAAGGGCTAACACATTGGAATTCTTCCTTAACTAGTCTTACTCTGAATCTGGTTGCCCAGATTTTTTCTTTCTTCTTTTTTTTTTTATTTTTTTATTTTGTGCTTTCCCTCTAATGTCATCTTTTGCCTCCCCCGCCCCTTTTTTTTTAACCCCTGAAGCAGGATCTTATGCCTGCCTCCCCATGTCCTTCAACTTCCAATGCACCAATTCTAGGTTGCAAACCTCCTTCCCAGAAGAATATAAATGGGCTGGCATCTTTCAGTGAGTCATGTCACTCTCTTGAACTGGCAGTTTCATTTCCTGTTGAATACATTTTTAAAAAGGATTCCCTGGGCTGCCACCACCTCGCTTCTTTATGGTTAGGTGCAATGACTAGAATCTTGCACAAGTCAATTTCCCTTTAATGATGATTTTACCTGCTCTGAAGCTTATCAGAAGGTGAGTTCGCATACCCAGGGTCTCGCTTGGCACTTTCAGTGGGCTGCAGCAGCTGTTCCACAGGCAGTTGCACCTGTTTTGACTGTCATCAATGTAATGCTAATATGCAAAGCGATTTGTGATGCAGGAAACCGGAACCAGCAGTGAAAGAAACTGTGTTTGGGATTATAAATCACTTTCCCATCAGCAGCTGAGTTTCTTTAGAATTCAGCTGAGGAGGTTCTGTGGGTGGAGGGACCTGAAACAGCCCCTTTATCGACTTCTGTTCTCAGAGAGAAGGGTCCAGAGGGACATTATTAAATCTGAACAAGAAGGAATTAGAAGGTGTTAGAGTGGCGTACAGGCCTTAGGTAGAAGAGGGGAGGGAAGAGGGCATACAATAAGCAAAAGAAACTTGCCTACCTCTGCTTCTTTAGCTGTGCCTGACAACATCTGTAGAGGTTTGATTGGAGAGTTGTGCAAAGGCCACTAGGCCTCTTCCTCAGAGTTCCACTAGGTTCATCAAGAATTAGAGTCTACAATCCCTGGATAGCCCTCTACTCCAAAGACTTCTCTTAACAGTTTGGATCAATCTATTTCTATTAACAAACCAGAGGAGTAAGAACTCAAGATCAAATTTATGATGGTGATATATAGCCTGGCTAGTTAAATAACCTATTTCTTGACTTCTATAGTTCAATTCTTGAAATGGAGCCGGGGCATGGCTGCCTCAGTTTGCAATTCTGCAAAATAGGCCCAAACCATCTAATGAGGCCACAGGCCTGGAGAACTCCTTTCTAATGAGAGCTTTGATATTTACCAGGGCCAAATATCTTTTCTTCTTCTCAGAAAGAATGTGGCTGGCACAACATAAGGAATAGATGACCAATTATTAAAGTATAGCTGTAAAGACAGCCATCACCCTTTGTCACTTAAGCTGCATACTTGTCATAATCCCACAACAGGCTTGGGACTAGGCTGGAATTCTTCAGGCCTGCACATAGAGTTCACACTAGGTTTGTCAAGACTGATCATTCAGAATTTTCTGGAAAGTTGGCAAAGAAGATTTGGTTTGGGGATGGCAGAAGACAATATACTGGGACAGAGAGAGATGCTACTTTATATATGAGCTGTTCCTACCACAAGGGCAATAGGGAAAGTAGCTAGACCTCATCAGTTCCATAAACTAGACAAACATGGGGTGTCTGCTATGTGCAAGATGCCAGCCACCATCCCACCTGCAAAGAGAGCACACAGACATAAATTACTCAATAAAAACATAAGGCAGCATATCCTATAGATAAGGATAGGAAAACTTAGTTTATTGTGGGACAAAGATGAAATGAAAGTTGATCTGGGACTTAGGATTAGAGCATAGAGAACATTGCACACAGAGAAGATGATATGGTAAAAAAGGTGCTGATAAGAATGACAGAGCATGCAAGGGAACTTAGTTAAATTAGTAGCGGAGTGCATTAATCCTTTAATCTAGGGACAGTTTAGCAAAAGGATAATAGCGTCACCATGGAGCACACAATTAAGACATCCTGGACTACTGACCTCACTCCTATGTGCCTGGAAAGCAGCGAACAGTGTGGAGGAGTAGGGTACTGAAGGGTGGAGTACCCAAACATGCAGGCTCCATTCTCATGGTATTTTCAATAACCTCATATGCATGCAAAAGTTGGACAGTGAATAAGGAAGACTGTAGAAGAATTGATGCCTTTGAGTTATGGTATTGGAGGAGAATATTGAAAGTGCCATGGGTTGCCAAAAGAACCAATAGATCCATTTTGGAAGAAGTACAGCCAGAGTGCTCCTTAGAGACCAAGATGGCCAAACTTTGTCTCTCATACTTCAGACATATTGTCAGGAGGGACCAGTCACTGGAGAAGGATATCATTTTGGTAAGGTGGAGGGTCAGAGAAATAGAGGAAGACCTCCAACGAGATGGATTGGCCAAGTGACAGCATCAATGGACTCAAGCGTGGCCACAGTAGTGAGGTTGGCCCAGGATCAGGCAGTGTTTCATTCTGCTGTGCATAAGGTCGCTATGGGTCGGTACTGACTCAATGGCACCTAACAACAACAAGAGGGCGTTAGTGTTCAGAGAGTGAACCCACAGGTATCTGGGGCAGGGCAGCCCCAGTGCTGCTCCCGCCCAGGCTAGCATATGCATTGGCTTGGTGATAGCTGCATCCAATCACCAGAGACTCATCATCAGAGTGTCTCCTGGTCCCACTTCTGATATCATTGTTTTCAAATCTACAATAGAATTCTAGTCCCTCTGGGCTTCCTGAGAAGAAAGTACAGTTATTTACTTATTGGGCTTCTTAAAACTACCATTACCTAAATGCTTCAAGACAGCAGCCCAAAAATACATTCCTTAAAGTATGAGAATTTGATTAAGCAGAGATGTTGATGCACATCCAGCCAACAGGCTGCTGGCTGTCCACTGTAGGATGGACAAGGCCCAGATGAGCAATGCCTTCCCCAGGGGCAAAACACCTCGGTTCCCTTAGCTAGAAGAGATATGGAGACCCAAAGCTCCAATATCAGGTCCCTACCTCCTATTCTGTCCCACTCCAATATAAGGTTTGAATGGCATTTAGTTTGGGCTTAATGTCTGTGAAGAGCCCAGAAAGGGATCCAAGGTCTCAGGTAGCTAAGTAGAAAGATCAAAGAATGGGGTTTGGGAAACACTATTTATATTAACTGCCTATTATTTTGGCTTCATGATCAGCCACAATCTAAAACACTTGTATAGTTAAGCTATAAGGAGTTCTAGTGGCACAGTGGTTAAGCACTCAGTTGCTAACTGAAAGGTTGGAGGTTCTAACCCATCAGTTGCTCTGTAGGAAAGAAGTCTGATGGCCTGCTTCCATAAAGATGACAACCTTGGAAACCCTCGGGGGCAGCTGTCCTATGTGGTCTCCGTGAGTCAAAATCCACTTGATACACATGGCATGGGTTTAGATATTTTTGTTTGGTTGGTTAATAACCACGCCTGAAAATCTTGTGAAGTAGGTTGTTGTTGTTGTTGTTAAATGCCGTGGAGTCAGTTCCGACTCATAGCGACCCTAGGCAGGGTTTCCAAGGCTGTAAATCTTTACGGGAGCAGACCGCCTCATTTTTCTCCCGCAGAACCGCTGGTAGTTTCGAACTGCTGACCTTGCGAAGTAGGTAGGGATCTTTATAAAGCTCAGACCTAATAATGTTATTTCCTACTAAAAACTCTCTATTGATCCCCAGTGCCCAGAAACTCAACATGGTTGATCATTCTCAACTTTATGATCATTCTCCTTCCTAACTCTCCTCACCACACCACACTCCAGGCAAACACAGTTACTGACAGGTCTTTAAACTGTGATATTGTTGTTGTTAGGTGCCATGGAGTCAGTTAGAACTAATAGCGACCCTGTACAGGGTTTTTGAGGCTGTAAATCTTTACAGGAGCAGAAAGCCTCATCTTTCTCCTGTGGAACAGCTGGTAGTTTCGAACTGCTGACTGTGAGATTAGCAGCCTGACTTGTAACCATTAAGCTCATCTATCTCAAGTCTTTGAAAACTATTGTTCTCTCTGGCATATCGTTCTCTGTCCTTTTGCTGCTGGATATTTCCTTTTCATCATCAAGTCAGTGTAGGTATCACCTACTCCTGGAAGCCATTCTTGATTTCCTTTCTGGGGTGAGTGCTTTTTCTGGTTGCTCTAAAGAGCTCTTATTACACATAACTATAATCCTTTGTTGACTTGTCTATTCCACTTACCCAAGCATGCAGTATTCAGAGAAAGGGTTATAACAGGAATCTTGGGGCCTAGCAGTAGAGCATCAGAGTTATAATAAAGACTTTGGAGCTAAACTGACCTACCTTTGCCACTGAACCTTTGGTTCTATAAATCTAAGTCCCCTTCTCTAAAATTAAGACTATAATAGTTCCTATATCACGTTTTTTTTTGTTGTTGTTGTTATTTTTTTTAATGTAGGGCTGAAGTAATAGTCTACGTATAGAAAACCTAGCCTAATATCTTGTGTCTGGCACATGACCTTGGCCTACAAGGCAAAGGGGATGGAAATTCTCTTGAATTTTCTAAGAGAAGAAACTGAAGCTCAGGAAAATGAATGTACTTGACTCAAGTTCCACAGTTGGTAGAGAAGTGGCAGAACTTGGGTACAAACCAAGAATGGTCTAAGTCAAAAGTCTATACTTACTCTTCTGGGTGACCAATGACTCTGCAGACTACGGACACACTCCCAGGCTAGTTTCTGCAGGGACAACACTCCCAGGGGTCAAGTGACACTATTAAGGAAATGCAGACACCACTGGGCTATGCTCAACTGAAGGGTTCAGAGACCCTTGTTTACCGTGATCACCAAGACAGTGATTCCAAATAAGTCCGTTCATTGTTATAGAGAGACTGTAAAGCAAAATATTGTACTGGAATGAGTAATATGCTAGACATGATCACAATGAAGTGGCATGATCATATCAGTTCTGTTCTGATCATTACTTTGCTCCATGGTGAAATAAAGATTTCAGAATAAATGAGCTCTGTGGTCCCATCCAGCTCTAAATTTCTGTGCTCTTTATGTGAAATAAAATACCAAGTACACCCAGAGCCAGATTTGGTCATGTTGTGCTCATGCTTCTGGGTAACACACACTCTGCTTCTCATCTGGGGTCTGGATCTTCAACTTCTATCCATGCCTGGATATTGTTTACCAAGGTAAGGTGATGGTGATTAGGTCAGCCACAGGAAGACCTAATCCTAACAGATGGTTCAAGCCTCCCCAAGCTCTGGTGGTCTCTTGGATAGAAGGAAGCAGGTACAAGATCCAGAGGTTGCACTCTCTCCCAGCATCCTGCTCAGAGTTGCACACATCTCTGGAGTGGGAAACACTTAGGAGAACTGACCCTCTCCTATCAGCATCCCTGCAAGAGTGTTTGGCTGCTAGCCCAGCAATTGCTACTAAGAGACAATTCACCACTGGGAATACCAGCTGTGTTTGCATTAACTGTCTAGGGTGACCTGCACTCCCCAGAGGTTCCCAGTCACGTTCAGTCCTATGGCTCAGCTCAAAGAGGACTTTGCTTTCAAGGAAAGGAGCTTGTTTACCATCGAAACATTCATGTAGCAGGGAGCCTGAGACTTGACTGGTGTTTGTTGCAGCTGCATAAATAGCTACCATAAACTTTTCTGTTTGGTCTAGATCATCTAGGAATTTCCATAGCCCTCTCTACTCATCAGATGCCATCTCTACCATAACCCAAAACACTAAACCCACTGCCATTGAGCTGTTTCCATTCATAGTGACCACATAGGAAGTTTCTGAGGCTGCAAATCTTCATAGATGCAGAAACCCTCATCTTTTTCCTGTGGAGTGGCTGTCAGGTTTGAACAGCCAACCTTGCAGCTAGCAGTCTGGTGCTTACCCTACAGTGCCACTGGGACTCCTTTTCTCCATCACACACTGCCTGTATTTACCCAAGGAGAAAGCCTCAGTTTACAGACATTGTCACTGTTGCTGGGCTCAGATGATGCTGGGCCCACTTCCCCTACCATCATTCCCTGGTGTTTATTCATAATAGTAGCAACTCATTAGATTGTTGTACAGATCAAATCAATTAATACATGTATGTCCTTCAAACAGTGTCTAGCACTGAGTAAATGCTATATAGGTGTAAGTCATTATTTGTATAGAGACAGTGAAGATTTAGAAAGTACCCACTGTGAGCCACTGCAAATGGTTTGTGCTCAACAGCAACCAAAGACTGGCTGTTTGAACTCATCCAATAGCTTTGTGGGAGGAAAGTCTGGCAATTTGTTGTTGTTAAGATTATAGCCAATAGTGGTTATGAATCAGGCTGCGAACCGCAAGGTCAGCAGTTCGAAACTACCAGCTGTTCCACAGGAGAAAGATGAGACTTTCTGCTCCCGTAAAGATTTACAACCTCGGAAAACCGGTACAGGGTTGCTATGAGTTGGAACCGGCTCCGCGGCACATAAAAACAACAACAACATAGCCACTACACACCTATGAGTAGTTCTACTCTGTGACACATGGGACTTCTATGAGTCAGGATAGATTTGAGGGCTTACTGTGTACAGGTACTATGCTAGGCATTGAAGATGAAACAGTAGGTAAGGAAGGCCTGGTTTCACCTGTTCTTGAGGAGCTTTGATTCTTTGAAAGGAGACAACACAGGTGGGGTACCTTTTCCAAAGTACAGAAACATGCCTTGTGAGGTGGGGAAAGCACTTACACCCCCACTTCCCAAAGCAGTAGGGGAGAAAGCTTACTCAGACTAGCAGGCTGCCTGTCAGGCAGGGAGGGGCCCTTGCTCCTCTGAGCCTGCCAGGAGCTCTCCAAAGCACAGGTGTGGGAGCTGATCCCTTCGCTTGAAAGTTTATTCTTTGTCTCCACCCCATATGTAGTTACTAAAAAGCTGACTTGTTTTGAAGTCTCCTAGATTTCATTTCCTAACAGAGCCGTTCAGTTAGAATTAAGTTCCAACCCAACCCCCTTAGTAAAATTGCCATTTGTCCTCAAAAAACGAGTAAACAACTAAAGCTGAAAAAATTATCTCAGGGTCATCCTTAATCACCCCATTTGTGGTACCCCTTAAAACTTTCCTGCTAGGTGATGACCTGTCAGTCTGTTGTTCATCAGTCTAGTGCTTATCTACAGAATTATGTGTGTATCTATCTCCTTACTGGGGAGTGCAGTGGTTCTGTTGGATAAACACTGGATTGCAACCCTCATGCTTGATAGTTTGAACCCACCAGTTGCTCCATAGGAGAAAGATGAGACTTTCTGTTCCCATAAATAGTTACAGCCTCAGAAATCCTACACAGGGTCACTGTGAGTCAGAACCAACTTGATGGCACATGACAATAACTGTCTCCTTATCAGATCACATAATGCCTAGCTCATATTAGATATTATAAAAGGCTCATTGAACTGAACTGTGTTTAGTTATAGTGAAATTATCACTACTATCACACACACACATACATAAATAATTACTATTGTTCTTGAGAAAGTCCTGGTGTGGCACTATAGGATAAACGTTAGACTGTTAACCACACAAGGTCGGCAGTTCAAACCCACCAGCCACTCCTTGAAAACCCTATACAGTGTTCCTAAGAGTCGAAACCAATTTGATGCCATTTAGCAAAATAACAAACAGAAAAAACCCACTTTTTTCAGAGTTTTTATGAGCCAGGTATTATGATGAGGTCTCTTTACTATTGTGATTAGTGCTATGACCAACATTGTGTTCTGGGTTCTATTTCTTATGGATGTATACTAAGTAGAATTGGTACAGCCTTCAGTACAGATTGCATCTCAATGTAAAGAAAACAAAAATCCTCACCACTGGACCAATGAACAACATTCTTATCAATGGAGAAAAGATTGAACTTGTCAAGGACTTCATTCTTCTTGGATCAACTATCAACACTCACGGAAGCAGCAGTCAAGAAATCAATTGATGCATTAGGCAAATCTGCTGCACAAGA
>NW_006408805.1:3277417-3291805 GCF_000296735.1 Chrysochloris asiatica | reverse complement strand
GATTTTTGAGATCAGGATATGATAGACCTCCAACTCTGTTCTTCTTAAGCAGTGCTTTACTTATCCAAGGTCTCTTTCCTCTTAATATAATGTTTGTGATCATTTTTTCATTTTTAAAGAATGCTGTTGGAATCTGGATTGGGATTGTGTGATATTTGTAGATTGCTTTGGGTAGTATTGACATTTTCACAATGGTAAGTTTTCCTACCCTTGAGCATGCTATAGTCTCATTTTCATAACTCTATTTTGGTTTCTAATAGTTGTATTTTGTAGTTCTCTTTGAATAGGTCTTTTGTTTCTCTGGTTAGATTTACTCCTATTTCACATTTTGGGTGACTATCGTAAATGGTATTGCTTTCCTAATTTCCTTTTCAGAGCTATCTTTATTAGTATAGAGTAATGCAACTTGATTTTTGTATGTTGATCTTGTACCCTGCCACTTTGTTGAATCTCCCAATGAGTATATATATATAGTTGTTGTTTTTTCTGAGTCTTTAGGATTTTCTATGTATAGGATCATATCATCTGCAAGTAGAGAGAGCTTACCATCTTCTTTGCCAATTTGGATGTGCCTTTAATTTCTCTTTCTTGCCTTATATGGCTAAGACTTTCAACACAATATGGAATAGGAGTGGTGATAAAGGGCATCCTTGTCTGGTTCCTGTTCACACAGGAAATACTTTCAGTTTATCTCCATTGAGAGTGATGTTGGCGCTTGGATTTGTATATATGCTCTTAATTATACTGAAGAATTTCCCTTCAATTCCTATAATGTTGAGTGTTTTTATCAAGAATGTGTGTTGGATTTTGTCAAATACCTTTTCTGCATCAACTGATATGATCATGTGGTTCCTTTTTTATTTTGGATATGTTGTTGAATTCCATTGACTAGGATTTTGTTGAGAACTTTTATATCTAATGTTCATGAGAGATATTGGTCTATAATTTTCTATAAATGTCCTTCCCTCGTTTTGGTATGAGGATTATTATGCTTGCTTCATAAAACATACTAGAAAGTTTTCCATCCTATTCTATAATCTGGAATAATTTGAGTAAAATTGGTTTCAGTTGTCCTCTGAATGTTTGGTAAAATTCACCAGTAAAGCCATCTGGGCTGGACTTCTTTTGATTGAGAAATTTTTGATGACCTGATCAATTTCTGTTGTCATAGATCTGTTCAAGTTTTCACTTCACTCTGTGTAAGCTCAGGTAGGTTGTGTTTTTGGTTGTTGTTTTTTTTTTTTAAATAGATCCATTTCCTCTAGATTTTCAAATTTATTGTAGTATAACTTTTCATAGTTTTCTGTTATCCTTTTTATTTCCATTGTTCTGTTGTGACCATGTAGTTTCTTATGCATGTTATTTGTGTCTTCTCCCTCTTTTCTTTTGTCATATTGCCAATGGTTTGTTGATTTTATTAATCCTTTCAAAGAACCAGCTTCTTGTCTTGTTGATTCTTTCAATTGTTTTTGTGTTTTCTAGTTCATATATTTCTGCTCTAATCTTTATTATTTCTTTTCTTCTGGTAATTGTAGGTTTACTTCCTGGTCTTTTTCTAATTGTTGGAGATGTTACATTAATGTGCTGATTTTGGTTCTTTCCTCTTTTTTGCTATGTGCATTTATTGCTATAAATTGCCCTCTCAGCACTGTTTTTTATGTGTCCCAAAGGTATTTGGTATGTTGTGTCTTTGTTCTCATTTGTTTCTAGGAAATTTTGTTTAATTTCACTTTTTATTTGTTCTACTATCCAGTAGCTTTTAAGCAGGATGTTATTCAGTTTCCATGTATTTGATTTTATTTCTTTGATCTTCCTATTGCTGATTTCAAATTTTATATCATTGTGATCTGAGAAGATGCTTTGTAGTATTTTGATGTTTTTACATTTATGGAGACTTGCTTTGTGGCCTAACACATGGTCTATTCTGGAGAATGTTCCATGTGCACTAGAAAAGAATGTGCATTGTGCTGTTGTTTGGTCGAATGCTCTGTACAAATCTATGAAGTCAAGTAAATCAATTGTGTTGTTTAGTTCCTCTGTGTCTTTGTTGAGTTTCTTTCTGGTTGTTCTGTCCTTTTTCGAACATGGTGTATTAAAAGCTCCCACTATTATTGTGGAATTGTCTATTTCTTTCTTCAATTCTATTAGGATTTGATTTATGTATTTTGAGGCTCTTTCATTGGGAGCATAGATGTTTATTATGGTTATGTCCTGTTGTTCAATTGATCCTTTAATCATGAGATAGTGTCCTTCTTTGTCTCTCTTATGCTGGTTTTTCCCTTAAAGCTTATTTAATCAAAGATTAATACTGTCATTCCAGCTCATTTATTGAATTGGCTTTATATATTTTCCCCATTCTTTAATTTTTAATCTATTTTTCTCTTTGTGTATAAGGTGTGGCTTTGTATCCATTCTGTTACTCTCTGTCTCTTGACTGGTATATTTAATCCATTGTCATTCAGTGTAATTATTGATAGGTATGAATTAATTGCTGCCATTTTGCTGTTTGTGTGTGTGTGTGTGTGTGTGGTGCTGTGCTGGTTTCTTTGTTCATTTTTGTGTGTGTGCTTTATCTTGCCAATTTCTCCATATTTTTATTGTTTCCAAAATTGTCTTAGATTTTCCTTTTCCTGATTTGATGTCGGAATGTATTAAGTGTCTTTGAGGTTACTCTGTACTTTATTCATTTCTTTCTCATTTTAAGAGTCTGTTTTATCCTAAAATGTGCCTGACCTCCTCACTACCTGGATCTCTGTTGTACTTTTCCCTTTCTTCACTTTGTAGTTTTTCTGATCATAGATTGACATACCAGATCCTCTATTTTCAGTCTTATAGTTTTGTTCTGCTCTGGACTCTTCCATATCTAGACTGAGTTCCAGAAGGTGTTCCCATACATGTCAATCTCTGGTTGGTTCTCAGTCCAAATAAATTCCTTCAGTATGTTGTAGTTTGTTTATGTTTAGTATGTTTTGAAGCATTGGCTTGACATTTACTAATTTAATTTGTTTATCCTGAAATGTTCTAATTTCACTGTGATATTTGATGGACAGCTTTGCTGGGTATATGATTCTTGGTTGGCAGTTTTTTTTCTTACAGTGTTTTACATATTTGTCTCCATTACCTTCTTGCCTGCATGGCTTCTGCTGAGAAATTAAAACTTAATCTTAGTGTTAGTGACTCTCCTTGTAGATAACTTATCTTTTTCCCTAGATGCTTTTAGAACTTTTTTTTTTCCTTTTTGTCTTTGATTTTGGAGAGTTTAATTAAGTTACATCTTGATCATTTTCTTTTGAGGTCTATCCTGACTGGGGTTTGTTCAGCTTCTTGGATGCTTATGTTCTCATTTTTCAAGATGTTAGTGAAATGTTCTTCCAGCAGCATTTTGACTATCAGTTCTGTAGTTTTCTTTGTCTCTTCCTATTCTGGAATTCCAGTTACCCATAGGTTATAATACTTCAAATCATCCCATATGAATCTTAGACTTTCGTCAGATTTTTTCATTCTCTTTTCTTAACAGTATTGAGAAATTTATCTTCAAGCTCTCTAAATCTGACTTCCACAGATTCAATTATTATATTTTAGTACTGATCATCTGGACCTCTGTTTTCAGGTTTTGTATTGTCTCCAATGCACTATCTATTTTGTTTGATTGTTCCTGTAGTGCTTCTCTGACTTCTTCCTTATTTTGTTCAACCTTTCTGTAGAATATTTGTATGTATCTCAATAGCATTTTCCTGAATTCTTTTTCAGGTAGTTCCAGAGCTTTTTCCACCTCAAAACCAATTTCTTCTTCTTCCTCTTGGTCATTTGAGATACTTTGTCTTGTTTCTGCACATGAGCAGAAATTTTCTGTTGCTTTTTAGACATCATAGTGTTGTATTTGTAATAATTTGATGGATGGATGTTGCTGTATTCTTAAGCACTTTCCAAGTGCTTCCTGGTAGGTGTGATCATGAGATAGGCTTCTCTATTCACTGTTTGTACAGTTCAATTCAGAATGTTTTTAGCAGGTGTTGGTTGTAGATACTGCTCTGGTTTATATCAGCTGATAGCGGCTCCTGCCCAATTGGTGGGGTTTTTACAAGGTGCAGTTGTATCTTGGCTGTATGACCACAGTTGCTCTCGGGTGATACAAGAAGAGAAAGCACTCCCACAAAATAGAAGAAGGACCAAGAAAACAATACTAAAAAAAGTTATAAAAACCCAGAAAAAATAATATAAAGACAATAAAACTTGAAAAAAAAATAATTATAAATTTAAAACAGCCATGAAGCACCAGTGGGAAAATAAGAGTAATTCTTTAGTCCCACCTAATGAACTCTTGCCTTCACAGCCACCTGAGAAATTTCACTTTGTACCTGCTGTGTCTCTCTGATCTATCACCAACTTTCTTCTTGCTCTTGTCCCCTTTTTCCCCTTCCCCTCAAGTCCTTTCAGATATTTCTCCTAGGAAGAATGAGCCCAGGGCTGGCCAGACCTGATTTAGAAGAGACTGCTGGTGCTGAACCTTTCTTTTCTCTCCCCCTCCTCCCCCCACCCTTTGTTATACACCTAGCTGCATGATCTGCATGGTGTGGTACCTTCCCTGGGGGTGTCTACTCACACAGTTCTTGCCTCTGGTCACCAAAGAGGAAATAAGTAGAAAGAGAAAAATAAAAGAAGAGGAAAAAAAATTGTAAAAATCACACCTTTGTTTCTGTACGTCACAGGCAGGTTCCTGCAACAGGAATGCTCTCTTGTTTCTCAGTCTACTCACTCTCATTCAAAATGGCCCATATTCATTTTTTAATCCCAAATAACTGGCATGGTACCTAGAACATAGTTTAATTAGTATTTATAGTAATGGAAAGGGAGGGAGGGAGGAAGAGAAAGGAAAAGAGGATGGAAGGACAATATCTGCCATAGATCAGGTGATTTATTTAGATAGAAAACATTGTTCCTTACAAACCCAAAATCTTTTACAGCCAGCCAAAGGAAAAATAGCTAGATGAGTAAACATTCTAGAATCTTAGAATTGAGTTATCCTGCCTTGGAGTTGATTCTGACTCATAATGACCTTATATGGTTGAGTATAATTTTCTTATAGGATTTTCAAGACTGTCAATCTGTACAGAAGCACAATGCTACATTTTCCTCCTGCAGAGCAGCTGGTGAGTTCAAACCACCAAACTTAACCACCAGCATCCCCATTTTGCAGACAGAAAACAAAGGCATCTTGGTGTAATAAACAGCTCTTGCAGTCTCAATTATTTCAGGCAAAAAAATGCTCCATTGTTTCTGTTAAGTGCCCTCAAGTAGATTACAATTCAGAATTTCCAGGGAATGACTGGTGAGTTTGAACTGTCTACCTTGTGGTTCAAATCAACCTTGTAGTCCAGTGCTTACCCTACAGTATCACACCAGGACTCCACTGCTTTAACTAGCAGACTCAGCACTTCAAGGACATACTTGTTAACTTCCAGTATGCTTTATTTTCCCAATGGAAGTGAGTAGGACTGATGAGCCTTGTTATGCATTTATTTAATAATAATAAATTTTCTTATAGGCATGGCATTGTAGGATCAGCACTGGGCTGTGAATCACAAGGTTGGCAGTTCAAACCCACCAGCAGCACCTTGGAAACTCCATACAGGGTTGCTATGAGTCAGAACTAACTCAATGGCACTTAACAATAACAACATCCTGTGCCAGGTCTCAGACAGGTCCTGGCGCCCAGAGTTCTTCTCTCTAAGAGCTCATATTTTCATAACAGGTCATCATCTCACCATCTTCATGTATTCAACACTTCAACACAGCCAAGGTGAGTACATCAATGGTGGCACATCTATGTGCTCACCTAACAAAGCTTTTAAAACTACTTAAGAAGGAAGGAGAAAGACTTGTTGTTGTTAAGTGTTGTTGAGTTAGTTCTGACTCATAATGATCCTGTATAGGGTTTTCGAGGAGTAGCTGGTGAGATTGAACTACCGACTTTGTGGTTCAATCTGACTTTGAGGTCGAGTGCTATCCTATGATTGTGACTCTGACCTGTGAATTGGAGTGATTTTTAGGAATGAAGTGTTTTGTAAAAATAAAATGTGACATGTGCTCATACTTTTGTTTTCCTTTATAAATTTTAACATTCATTTTATCTAAATGAATTTTTGCTAAATGTCTTTCCAAAGAGAATATTCCAATTTACTAGAGTCTACCTGTATACAACTATCGGTTAATCTTCAATCTCTCCCACCCATATTTTTTTACCTGATTTATAGCCAACCTCCTGAAGCTATTATGGCAGAAGATAAAGGCCACATGACAAAAATCACCCTGAGACATTTAGTGCAGGGTTGTTTGTGATCAGAGATCGCCACAAGAGTTTTCTCAGAATAGGTCCATGGCCCCTCTCCTGTATTTCTTTCCCCATTGTCTCCACTAGTAAGTACATGTACCAGTAAGTACATCCAGGTCCTAACTTCCAAGTGAGACAATAATATTTGGTCATCAAAGGGTCACCCATTTTACTCTGAGCTGGTACTAGGTTTACAGGATGAAGCAGAATCACATTTAAGCTGGGGTGGAGGATATTCTACAAGCATCCCTTCCAGCCAGAGACAGCCGCTTCTACTGTCTTTCTCCCCCTGTTTTTCCAGACACCTGTAGCTACAACACCCTATGTAAGTGTTAGGTTGTCACACTATTCCCTTGTGCCCAAAGCACTCCCTATCCACCAGGGTTGCTCAAACAGCAGGAAGGTGATTATAACCTGTAATTTCTCATTTCAGTTAGCAGGTGACAGGCTCCCATAACATGGCATCCATATGGCGTCACCCCTTCTGTTGAGCACAATTTTAGGGCAAGATTCATACTGCTTCTCTCTGTGCTCAAAATAGATGCCCAAAATTGGGATAGAATTTACATAAGTTGGCTGGAGAGACTGTGTTCAATTAAAAAGCTTTTGTTGCCAAGGAATTTTTTTAGTTGATACATATGCTCCTTTATTGCAGTTCTATGGGGGGGAAATGTGGGCTTTCTCCTTTCTTCTCCTTGTCCTCTTTCTGAATACCTATTCCTTCCATCCCCCCTATCTTACTTTTCCCCTTAATAAATGAGGGAGACATCTGCCCCCAATGCTGAGTGAGCAGAAAATAAAGACACACTCACATGAAAAATAACAGGAAACTGGCTCATGAAAAATAGGAGAAAGTGGTGTCCTCTTGCCTCAGCTGAGGCAGGGCAAGACTGAACACTCTGCTGTGTGCATTTTGGGTTTTGTCCAAGAGAGAATGGTTTGTCACACTTAGCAGTCACTACAAATGCAATAGGACATGTTTCTAGTTACAATAACATGGAAGCATGCATTTTTAAAAAGTGAATCACATGCTTTGGTATTTTTGTTTTTTAATAATGAAATAATACTTGTCCTTGGGGTGAAAAATGGGAAACAGAAAAGTATAAAACAGAAAAAATTTACCTGTAATTCTGCAATTCAGAGACAAAATCTGCTTACACTTTACTGTATTTCCTTCTAGCCTTATTGCATGTATGCATATTTACATAAATTTAGGATTATAACTTATAAATACTTTTGTATCTTGGCATTTTTGTTTAACATTATATCTTCATTCCCTGGGCATTTTTCTATATCAAGTCATTTCATGAACAAAGCTTCTATGACTGTACTAAAATGTATTTAACCATTTCTCTATTTTGAATATTTAGGTTCTTTCCATTTGTGTTGCTAGTGATATATAAATACTATTCCCATGAACATCTTTGGCTCCTAGAATGAACCTCTGCTTATTCCTTAGGATAAATTTATATGGCTCTGAATTGAGGTGCGCATTAGTATATTCAATAGTGAAGGTATGTTGTACTGAGCTTTCCATATACTTTGGTAAAGTTCATCTTATGACTAATGAATGCATTTCTAACAATGCCTGTTTAGCAGCACAAATAAAATCAGCAATTAAGAAATGATTTCCCCATGGAAAGTTAAATAACACTGATTTAGACATCTGTTGTTTTTGCCTGCTCATTATCCATCTCCCACTTTCATGAAAAAAAAAAAAAAAATATACCCATTGCCATGATCTGCCCATGTGGTTAAAGTGGGGTTAATGTCTCTTCACCTTGTGATTCGCGAGTAGCCAGTCAGTTTCACAATGCAGCTCAGCCCTAAAAGAGCTTCATAACACTGCTGGAGCAGGCAGAGGCCAAGAGGCCAAGAGGTCCAGAGAAAGGCCTGCCAGGAGGCATGACTGGAAGAGGAGGTTCTAACTGAAAGAATTGAGCCCTGAGCATTTCTAATCCTGTTAATGTCCTTAGTAAACCACATAATTTATGGGTATAGTATTTGAGTTCTGTGTGGCCATTGCAATGAATGATCACACCCAGGATAGTAGTAGAGTGCGATGGGAGGAAAGGTTGGAAGCAGAATTGGTACAGAAGGTTGGAGGGTGGAGGTGGAGGCATGTCTGACCTCAGTCTCATAGGAATTGGCCCAAGGCTGATGAGTTTGATTCTCTTTTCCCTACCCCATCCCCACTGGTTAAATCAGAGGAGGCCACACCTGACCCCCAAAGCCCATTTTATTTTACAGTTGGGACTTTTGTTAGGTTTACAGGGAAAGTGGCTTTTTATGCTGAGATTGTTGAGTAGGTGGAACATAAGCAGAGGGGTGCTAGGAACCACTTCTGCCCACATGTGAGAAAACTCAACCCAAGATTCAAGTCAACATGAAAAAGCAGAGAGCCAAGAGATGGAGATGGATAAACTCCTGACAACATTTCTAAGCTCTGACCTACCTATGCCCAATCCTAATTATACTACTCCCAAAGACGTCTCAGTTATGTAAGTTGTAGAATCCTCTTTGTTACTTAAAATGATTTGACTTGTGCTTCTGTCAGATCCAATCTAAAATGTCCTGCTAACTAACACAAATCCCCTTCCTGTTTCAAACCCAGAGCCTTGGACTCATCATATTTATGTCCTCTGCAAATATGCCACCTGATCAACTATATGATTATCTAGCATCTGCTGTGAGTAAGTTCTGCTGGTGACATTCTAGTAAGACCAACTCTAAGCTTCTAAAAATTTGAATTTGGTAAGGTGATAGTGAAAGAACTAAAAAACAATCTATAAGACAGTACATAGGCAGGACCATGAAAAAGGAGCTACTAGTGTTTCAGAAGATGAGACATATCTTATGGAAATAATTTTGTCATGATGAGATTTAATTGGAACCCTAAACCATTTTCGTGAATGTGTGGGAGAATAGCGTGCCAAATACAAGCAGCATGAGAAAAAGGGCAGAATCAGGAAAGCACTCAAGGTAGGTAAGTGCTAAGACGTGACTATCAGGGATCTCTGCTTCTTTGGGGCTTTCTGAAGGCTGTCGGTACCTTATTTCTCAAGAGGGAGCCTATAGTTTACCTGGTGGTAGTTGTGTGTCACTGTGTTGAATCTTACTCAACAATCTTGTATAGGATTTCTGAGACTGTAAATCTTTATGGGGGCAGAAAGTCTCATCTTTTACTCACGGAGGAACTGTAGATTCAAACTTCTGACCTTGTGGTTTGCAGCCCTCTACTACACTACCAGAGCTCTGGACAGTTACCTATAGCGCTATAATTATAAAATGATGATAGGTAGATAGACAGACAGACAGCTAGATAGAGCTGCTCTTAAGTCAACTCTGACTCATGGTTATCTTATGTTAAGAGAATAAAACTTGCCCAGTCCTACATCATCTTCCTGATCATTGATATGATTGTGGTAGTTATGCCAGTTCATCTCACTGTGGGTCTCCTTTGCTTGGATTGGCTCTCAACTTCATCAGACATGATGTCCTCTTACAGCAATTGATTTCTGTAGCATAAAAGATGAGTGCTCAGATGAGGTGGCACTTGATAGCAGATAGGGTAGAGGTGCATTGAAGTTCCCCATCAGGAATACCACAGAATACCAGGCAAAGCAGGTTCAGGACAGAGCTCCAAAACTCTGAACCATGTATCTAGGAATATTTAAAAAGTTTGAAGGCTTATAGCTTTCAAGCTTATACAAGTGGAACTTGTTAAGAAATCTTGTACTTTAGAATCTGCCAGGCTCAGTGGCCCAGAGCTGACAATTTGGGCAAAACCAAACAGCAGGACCAACTGGGGGAGCAAGCAGGAATAAAGCCACGGGAACCTTGGAGCAAAAGTGGACAATTTACGTTGACGGTTTTGCTCTCTTCTGATTTTTTTTTTTTTTTGAATCTGTTCATTGACCCTCCCATTGTACGTGCACCTCCATTCTAGTGACTAGAGGGGATGCCTGAGCTAGTGGACACCCCCCCTCACCTCCACCACTGGTGGGTTCTTCTGCCACGCATGTACACAGATACTCTCAGCATTTAAAGCTACAGGCAGCCAGCTCAAAATGGCCACAGCTGGCCCTGAACTGTTTATTAATAGGGAAAAGGACAGAACAAGAGGTGTGGAGAGGAAGAGATAGTTTAAAAACAAAACAGGCCAAAAATTAAATCCTGGAACACAGCATAAATACCAACAGTGGCATCTTGAACTTTATCAGGCAGCCTCGAAGGCAAAAAGCTGAAAGAGGATATTAAAATCATACTCATATTAGGCTATACATTTTTTTTTTTTTCTTCTCTCCCTCCTATCCCTTTTTTGCAATTATAGACTACAGTTTCCAACCTAGATTTTTGGTTGCTGGGTTTTGTTTTTTAACCTTTGGGGGACTTTTTCTTTCCCTATATTACCCAAGAAGAGACAGCAATTATTGCCATATAGTCAAGCCACAATCACACCCTATAAAACTCCACAGTCCATGAAAGAACCAATACTAACTGCCATATACCAGGGAGGAAGACAACACCTGAGAAAGTTACTCTGAGTTAAGCAATAAGAAGAGTGAAAAGGGAGCCCACATCCTAATCACCTCTACCTGAAGGCAATGAGAAAGCATAAAAAATACCAAAACACATGCTTAATTAAGTATTAAGGCCACAGATAAACACTAAACATGTACAAGAAGCAAAAGCAGATGACCATATAAGCACATGTCCAGAATCAAGATGAAATGTCTGAGACAAATGACCTAGAGGTAGACCTGGAGTACATTCTGGAAGGAGGGCAAGCCTTGGAAATGCCTGAGAAGGAATTCAGAAAAATGATTATAAAATGTTTCAAAATGCTTTAAAATGGAGTTGAGAAAAGTAAGGAAGAAGTCAGGAAAAAGCTACAGGAACAATCAAATAAGATAGATAAAGTATTGGACACAATTCAAAACCTACAGAAAGAGGTCCAAATGATCAATAATAGAATATCAGAAATAAACAATACACTGAAAGGGCAAAGGAATAGAATAGAAGAGATGGAAGGCAGAACTAGTGAGCTGGAAGACAAATCTCTAAATACTGCTAATATAGAAGAACAGGCAGAAAAAAGGATAAAAAAATCTGAAGAAGGCCTAAGATTCATGTTGGACAACATGAAGAGGAATAATTTAAGAATTATCAGCATTCCAGAACAGGAAGAATCACATAAGTCCACAGAGGAAATAGTTGAAGAACTGCTAAGGAAATTTCTCTAACATCCTGAAAAGTGAAAAGATAAATATTCAAGAACCTCAGCGAACCCCAGGAAGGACAGACCCCAAAAGAAAATCACCAAAACATATCCTAATCAAGCTCTCCAAAATCAAAGATAAGGAGACACTCCTGAAAGCAGCTAGGGAAAACAGAAGCATTACATACAAAGGCAAGCAAGTCAGATTAGGCTGGGATCTCTCAGCAGACACCTTGCAGGCAAGAAGGCAATGGGGAAACATACACAAAACCCTGAAAGAAAAACCTGCCAACCAAGAATCCTTTATCCAGCAAAGCTATTAATTAAAAACAATGGTGTAATCAAAACACTCCATGATAAGCAGAAGCTAAGGGATATTGCCCAAACCAACCCTGTTATTAAAAAACAGCCAAAAGGAAGTTCTGTGGACAGAGAACCCATAATAACAGACAACAACCAGAGATTGACATACATGGCAGCACATCCAAGAACTAAATTGACAGATGGAAGAGTCAAGAATAGAACAAAATGATAAGAACAAACTCAGAGATTCTGGGAGGTCAGTCAATGATCAAAACAATTACAATGTGAAAGAAGGTAAACATGTAGGAACAGAGCTCCAGATAGTGAGTCAGGTAGATTACAGAATAAAATAGACTGTACTAAATGGAGGAAAAAGTTAATGGAATATAAAGTAACCTCAAAGAAAATTAACACTTCACAACATACCAAGAAAATGAAAATCCAAGAAGAACATGGAAACATTAAAACTATGAGGAAATTCCTAAGAAAGAACACAAAAACTATGAACTCAGTAAAGGAAGAAATGTAGAACAAACAAAGCAGCAACACCACAAAAAAAAAAAACAAACATAATGGTAGCAATTAACCCATACCTGCAAGGTCGGCAATTCAAGCTTGCCAGCTGCTCCTCAGAAACCCTATACAGGGTCACTATGGGTCGGAACCAACTTAACTGCACTTCACAACAACACAACAACATCACTAATTACACTGAATGTAAATGGATTCAACGTACCAGTTAAAGACAGAGGTTGGCAAAGTAGATAAGGAAACAAGATCCTTCAATATGCTGTCTGCAAGAGACATATCTTACACACAGAAACAAAAAATATAGATTAAAAGTAAAAGGATGGGAAAAAAATATACCAAGCTAATTGCAAGCAAAACCGAACAGGAGTGGCAGTACTAATCTCCAATAAAATAGACTTTAAGGTAAAAAAACAGCATAGTAAATAAAGATGGACATTATCTCATGATTAAAGGGACAATTGAACAAGATGACATAACTATAATAAACATCTGTGCTACCAATGAAGCAGCTCCAAAATATATAAAGCAAACTCTATTAGATTTGAAGAAAGAAATAAATGAATCTATAATAATAGTGGGTGCTTTTAATATACCGCTTTCAAAAATGGATAGAACAACCAGAAAGAAACTTGAGAAAGACACAGACGAACTAAACAACACAATCAGCCAATTGGACCTCATAGATATGTACAGAGCATTCAACTCAACAACAGCACAATACACATTCTATTCCAGTGCACAGGGAACATTCTCCAGAAAAGACATTGGGTTAGGTCACAAAACAAGCCTCTAAAAATTTACAAATCTCAAAATACTACAAAGCATCTTCTCAGACCACAATGCTATCAAATTAGAAATCAACAATAGGAAGACCAAGGAAATAAAGTAAAATACTTGGAAACTGAATAACACCTTGCTGAAAACTAACTGTGTAGTAGAAGAAATTAAACGTGAACTTACAAAGTTTTAGAAACAAACGAGAACTAAAAAACAACATACCAAAATCTTTGGGACACAGCGAAAGTGGTACTGAGAGGACAATTTATTGAAATAAATGAACACATCCAAAAAGAAGAAAGAACCAAAATTAATACATTAATACAGTATCTATAGCAATTAACACAGACCAACAGAGGGAACCTACAGCCACCAAAAGAAAAGAAATAATAAAGATCAGAGCAGAAGTAAATGAGATTGTTGTTGTTAGGTGCCATCAAGTCGGTACCAACTCACAGCGATTTTATACACAGCAGGACAAATCACTGCCCAATCCTGGGTCAACCTCACTACTGTTGTCACACTCAAGTCCATCAATGCTGCCACTTGGCTAATCAATCTCTTTATCTGACCCTCCACCTTACTAAACATGATATCCTTCTCCAACGACTGGTCCCTTCTAACATATGTGTCCGGAGTATGAGAGATGAAGTTTGGCCATCTTGGCCTCCAAGAACACTCTGGCTGCACTTCTTCCTAAATAGATCTACTGGTTATTTTGTTAGCTCCTGGCACTCTCAATAATCTCCTCCAACACCATAACTCAAAAGCATCAATTCTTCTACAGTCTTCCTTATTCATTGTCCAGCTTTTGCATGCATAGGAGGTTATTGAAAATACCATGGCTTGGATCAGGCTCACCTTACTCAAGCTGACATCTTTGCTCTTCAACACTTTAAAAAGGTCTTGTGCAGCAGATTTGACCAATGCAATATGTCGTCTGATTTCTTGACTGCTGCTTCCACGAGTGTTGATAGTTGGTCCAAGAAGAATGAAGTCCTTGACAACTTCAGTCTTCTCCGTGGCTAAGAATGTTGTTTATTGGTACAGTGGTAAGGATTTTTGTTTTCTTTACATTGAAATGTAATCCATACAGAAGGCTGTGCTCTTTGATATTCATCAGTAAATGTTTTAAGTCCTTTTCACTTTCAGCAAGTAAGGTTATATCATCTGAATATCGCAGGTTGTTAATGAGTCTTCCTCCAATCCTGATGCCACGTTTTTC
>NW_006408805.1:3260073-3270992 GCF_000296735.1 Chrysochloris asiatica | reverse complement strand
CACCCATGTAAATTATCACATAATTCACAATAAAACAGTTTAAAAAAAAAAAAAAAAGATTAGGTGCTCCACTTATAATCAAAGGTTGGCAGTTCAAACACACCCAGAGGTGCTCAGATCAAAAGGTGTACAAAACCCTGTAGAATACAGGTCTATACTATACTCATAGGGTCACTGAGTCTGAACTGATTCAGCCACTGACTTGTTTTTTTCTTTTTTGCTGATGTGTTCAAAGCAAGTGAGTTGAATAATGTTCTGCTACCACTGGACAGCAAACCATAAGGTCAGCAGTTCAAACCCACAAGCTGCTCTTTGGAAACCCTATATATTGTTGCTATGAGTTGGAACCAACTTGACAACACTTAACAACAACAATGATCCATAAGATTTTCATTGGCTGATATGCAAAGTAGATCACCAGCCCTTTCTTGGTAGTCTGTCTTAGTGACCCTGTAATTATAGCTTTCACCATCATAGCAACATACAAGTCACCATAGTACGACAGACTGACAGATGAGTGATAATATAGAATTATGTTGTTGTTTTGTTCATTGCCATTGAGTCAATTCCAACTCATAGTGACCCTATGTGTGAAGAAATATTTACGTTTAAGCCATCAAGCTTATCTTCTTGGGTGTGTTCAAACCACCAACTTTTTGGCTTAAACATCTGTGTCATCTGGGACCTCCAGATCTAGAAATATGCATACTTTTCCTGAATTATATCTTCTAATGATATATTCTAACTATTTTATCACCTACTGAACTGAAGGCTCTTCGAGGCTGGGTGTTGCCTTTTTACTATGTACGCCATACTCTTAGCACATTGACCTGTGTTCTTTGTATCTTCTCGAAAGACCCAAACACCAAAAAATAGCTTGAAACTAATTGCAATGTTTGACCCTAATCTAACAGACACTGAGAGATAACACTCTCACCTTGTTACTTCCAGTACCTTTCCTTGACAGAATATCAGACAAGTGAGCACATTTATTATTTTAAATCAAGTATTCTCCACCTCTGATAATGGGCTGTCTTTTATTTCCCAAGATAACATTCCTGACCTAGCAGACAGGAGACAGGACCTAACAAAATGCCTTGCTTGTAAATAAGAACACAATACATATTTGGTGAATTGAATTAATAAGTCATGGACTAGCTTTGTTTGTTCTTGTAGTCAACAGAGCTAGCACACACTTTTGCACACCCTGTCTCATGAGCTTGCCAGATGCTCCTGAGACATATGTTCCAATATTGGACTAGGTGGTAAGTAGGTTTTCTGGGCAGAATTTGCTAACCTAGGGTTCCCTCACTTGGGACTCAGAAGCCAGAGTTTTAAACAAACAACTGTAGTGATGCTTTGCACACATTTGGGGAACCTTGTAAGTCAACTGAGCCAACTGGCTACACCATGTTACTTAATTATGATCACAAGCAACTAGCTAACATGGAAAAAAGACAGCCTTTTAGAATGGAAACACTACTGTCAAGGAGATGAAAAATCTTGGACTCAAATCCTGGCTGTAAAACTTGCCAGCTGGGTGAATTTGAACAAATTATGTAACCTCTTTGAACTTGTACTTCTGCCCTTGTAAAATAAGAATGGCCTCTTTCTCTCTTAGGAATCTAATTAAATGATGCATGTAAAAGTGCACCCTGTCTAGGAGGAGTTTTCAGTTTGCTTTCTAGTTGCAGAAAGCAAAAGCTATAGGATGGTCCCTTTGATGGAGAAGGCAAGCCTTGCAGTAATTGCCAGCAATTTGTAAATATTAACTCCACAAAGTCACTCTTCAATTTTGTGCCTACACACCAAAACTGGAAGGTCAGTTCAATAAGTATCAATTAGTATGTATTGAGTATGTGCTGTATGTCAGACATAATTCTAAATTAATTACTCAGACTGATCAATTGAATCTTCACACCACTATGAAACAGGTACCACTTGTATTGTCATTTTGTAGGTACTACTGTTTTTGTTGTTGTTAGTTGCCACATAGTAGACCCAACTCATGGTGACCCCCTGTATAACAGAACAAAGCAGTCCCTAGTATTGTGCCATCTTCATGAATGATTGTTGGCCTGTTTGAGTACTTTGCTGTGGCTACTATGAGATATAACTGAGGGTAAATAACCTTCCAAAGTCAGTATCACAGAGGTATATTTAGTAATCTACTTGAGGTGATACAACAGTAATTGGCAGAGCTAGACTTTAAATCCAGGATGAATAACTTGAGAATCCCTACTCCTGACCCAGTAATCATATGCCATCAAGTAGATTCCAACTCGTAGCAATACCCTGTGTATCCGAGTAGAGCTGTGTTTCATAGCGTGATCCACTAGAACACATTGTTTCTTAAGGTGATTCCCACAATGACAGGCAGAGCACCCAAGGTGTCTGTCCAATCGATACCATTACCCCTCTATGAAATGCTTTAGGTAGTTATTGTCCCATAGACCACCAGGTAGATGTCCAATAGACCTCATGGATTTCAGCCTGTTGTTATAAAGTGCTGTCCAGTCAGTTGTGACTCACAGCAACCCTGTATAGGGTTTCGGAGGCTTTAAATCTTTATGGAAGCAGACCGTCTCATCTTTTTCCCACAGAGTGACTGGTGGGCTTGAATTCAACCTAAATGCCTCTAAATACTTACACAGACTATTAGAGTTTGATGGAATGTTGACAAACATCTAGTCTACAGAGTATCAAACTAGAAGCCCACATATCAAATGCTCCCACAAACTTATTCTGAGAATGAGAATGCTCAGAATAAAAGGAAAGGCACTTTGCTATTATTACTATTTGTTGTTGTTGTTGTTAGTTACTGATGAGTCAGTTCCAATTTATGACAACTTCAGGTGTACAGACTAGAACTACAAAGAGTTTTTAAGGCTGTGACCTTTAAAAGCAGATTGCCAACACTTACTTTCTAGCTTCCTCTTGGTGGATTTGAATTGCCAACCTTTTGTGTACTGGTGGAACGCTTAGCTGCTTGGCCACCGATGCTTCCCTGCCATTGCTTACCCCTAATCATTTAACACCTGTATTACCTGCCTAGCCCCTAATGGGACTTGAGTGGTCTCCTTGAATCCAATCTCACACCTCTCAGAAAGAACAAAAGCCCAGATGAAATGGATTGTCCAAATTCACAGCTGATTAAAGGCAGAATCTGGAGTAGCTCCCAAGTCTCCTAATTCCCAGCTCTTCCGAACCACAATGAGGGGGAACCACAAGAGTCTCCTAGTTGCGGGAGGGCATCAATGCAGGAAGGAAGAAAACCTTAATTAAGCACATTAAGGGGGAGTTTTTAGACAGTTTTTAGGAGCTTTCAGAGACAGAGAACAGAGAATGCTAAAATGGTCCCTCAAAGTGGACATTTCCTCGGCTGGAATGGAGGATGGGGCAGGAGGCAGAGAACAGCCACTGTGCCATCGTTGAACACAGTAATTGAAAGACTACAAGTCGCCATTGTTTACCCCAGTGACTGGAAAGCCAGAACACTTCAGAAGAGCCCCCACTCACCCAGCAAGGCAGGAGAGCGTGGCACGGCTGCCAATGTGACTGTGGCATTTTAATTGCAGCCAGCAAAGAAGAATACAGGAGCCTGGCTGCCTTCTCTCCGGCCCATGAAGAAAGGCGCAGGAGGAGGAGAACAGCACAAAGCCTCCTGCTCCCAGGGCTACATTCAGGTTGCTGCCTCAGAGCAGCTTGTAGCTCTGGAGAACTTTTAATAGAAATCTTCGGAATGAAATGGGCTACAGCTGTTTGCCTTGATAAATATATTTTATGCTACATGCCTCAGCCACCATCTGTTTGCTGATATGAGCACTTCTTCGTGGCAACTAAGGCGAAGTCATCAAAGGAAATAGCAGGAGATGGTTTGGGAGCAGGTAGAGAGGGTGAGGAGGGCAGGACGCAGGAATTGTGTTCAACCGGAAAGGGGGTTGGCCTTTGGGATAAGGCCTTGGAGAGCAGTGAAGAATGGGAGGTGCACAGGAAGTCAGATAATCCACCCACTCATCCACTCTTCCACATTTTCTCACCACACTCTCTCTGCTGTTTTCAAGGATTAAGTCTCTCTTCCCTTCACCTCCCACCTCTGGCCTCTAAAATTTAACAAGAATAACAACAGTGCTTACCTGTGAGCCAGCACAAATTACTGTGTGTCCTCTGAACCCACTTTCCAGTTCTCCAATCAGAACTGAGCACAGAACAGGTACTGAAATGGGCAGAAGCTAGAGCACCTGCAAGCAGTGCCACCTAGTTGGGTATCAACCAATTCTGGGAGCAGTGCTTTGCAAAAGGTTTGTGCTCAGCTATTAACCTGAAAGTTGGCAGTTCAAACTCACCCATTAACACTGCATAAGAAAGGCATAGCTATCTACCTCTGTAAAGTTTACAGCCAAGAAAATCCTATGGAGCACAGTTCTGCTCTTTAACACATGAGGTTTCCATCACTTGTAATCAAATTGACAGTGTTGGGTTTGGATTCTTGGTTGTGGAGTCCAGTAACCACACAGCTAACTCACCTGTAAGGGTTAGAGAAATGGTCCACATTTGCAAATGCTTAGAAAACTAGGAGGGAGGAAAGAGTTAACCATTCAGGGAGATCCCAAATATTTTTATAGACAATAATAGGTCTGCTCTGTCTTGAACCATCAAAGCAAGAAAGTATGGGGTTACTTTGCAAGAAACCAGCACACAGAGGGGTTGGCTGAGAACCATGGAGAGTTCCAATTTCAGGGTTTGCAACCTATGTGACACTCCCTTCTTCAGAGGTTTATATGAAAGGTTGTTCTGACTCACCACTATCCTGAGTGGCTCTAGCCTGTGGGACATCACCTGCTCTTCACTTCCCACCTACCTGCTCTCTTCCCTCCACTGTGAGAGATGCAGCCTGATTTAAACATGTTGATTCTGTGAAGAAGCACACAGAAGCAGACTGAATGCAATGTGTCCCCTTCTTCTGTTTGTACTCCCAGCTGAGTCCTTATGTCAGAAGGATACTACTCTGACCCCCGATTTTAGCTAAAAAAGGGCCAACATGGCGGTACAAGCAGCAACCCCATCTCTTCCCCTCCTTTTGGTATGTAAGCCCTTAGAAATGGATTGAGTGGGGAGTTGGTTTTGTTGTTGGGAACAGAGAGAGGCTATTACTCCTGGCTATCAAGAACATAGGGGCAGTCCAGAGATATGCTGCAGCTAGTGGTAAGCTGAATAGCAGGCAAGAGGCACAAGCATATAAGTCAAAAACAAACTGGACTGAGCACACGCTGCTGCACATCCCCTCCTCTCAAGGACGTGGGCAGGGTGACTGCTGGTTACATGCTTTGAGGCACTCTGACAGAAGGCATTAAATCATCGTGTAGTGAGTAGAGTGGTTTTTGGTCCAAGAAACCAAACACTTTGGATGAGCTACAGAATTCCGGCTGTGAAATCGCAGTCCAAGCAAGCCTCCGACTCTACCGGAACACCAGCCCTAGTATAGATAAGTATTTCCATGGCACTTGATATTTTGCAATTATCTTTTTCAACCTGTCTGTCTTAGCAGAAGCAGCAGGCTATGTGTAAATCCTCTGCCCTCCCTCACACCTGCCAGCTAGGGAGGAGGCAAGTAAGTGGAGAGGAGGAGGGATCGTCTTTAGTCTGGGCCCTAGTTTGCTGCTTCCTTTCCTACCCTACCTCTATCCTCCGCATTCACAGGGGTCACACTCAAATCTTTCCCTCTATCCATATTTCAAGGCCCCACCAAGACAAATTTCATCCACATGTTCATTCATTCAATAAAAATGTGCTGAACATCGACTATGCGTGAGGCATTGTTTTAACCAATAAAGATAAAGCTGTAAATAAAGAACAGAACAATAAAGAACAGACCAAGAAGAAGGAGGAAAAAAAAAAAAACCCTTGTTCTCATGTAGTCTATATTCAATGAAGAGTCAGATAAACAAACAATAAATAGATAAATACATGTTCACTGCTATGAATAGAATTAAAGCTAAAAAGCAGAAAGAGGCATTGGGCATTGCTTGTTATACTGGTGAGATCAAGTTGCTCTTTTTGGTACTGGTATCATAGGAAAAGGCTGGTGCTTGCACAATATGATGAATGTAATTGAGTTCACTGACTTGTACAAGGATCAGTCAAAACATTGCTACAAAATCATAGAAACATTTATTAAACAAAAAATATCAAAATGTGAAGCTATTGATTCTGGACACCACCATTATCTAGGTCCATACAGTTTGAAAGCAGTGTTTTCCTCTCTCTAACTCTCTACAGAGTTGCTATGAGTCTGAACTGACCCGAAGACACTTAATAACAAAACTAAGAGAAGTATATTGTGGAGAGAATTTGGCTTCAGCCATATACTGATCACAGACACATGTTTAAATACATTTTATTTGAATAAACCTACACATGTATGACAGGTTTTACAATTAAACCTATACATGTATGATAGGTTTTTAAATTAAAACACTGAATGTTTTAAAATTGGGAAAGGTGTGCGACAAGGTTGTGTTCTTTCACCATACTTATTCAACCTGTATGCTGAGCAAATAATACGAGAAGCTGGGTTCTATGAAGAAAAACGTGGCATCAGGATTGCAGGAAGACTCATTAACAACCTGCGATATACAGATGATACAACCTTGCTTGCTGAAAGTTAAAAGGACTTGAAACATTTACTGATGAAGATCAAAGAGCACAGCCTTCGGTATGGGTTGCATCTCAATGTCAGGAAAACAAAAATCCTCACCGCTGGACCAATAAACAACATTCTTAGCCACAGAGAAAAGATTGAAGTTGTCAAGGACTTCATTCTTCTTAGATCAACTATCAACACTCGTGGAAGCAGCAGTCAAGAGATCAGACGACATACTGCATTGGGCAAATCTGCTGCACATGAACTTTTTTAAAGTGTTGAAGAGCAGAGATGTCAGCTTGAGGACTAAGGTGCGCCTGGCCCAAGCCATGGTATTTTCAATAACCTCATATGGATGTGAAAGCTGGACGGTTAATAAGGAAGATCACAGAAGAATTGATGCCTTTGAGTTGTGATGTTGGAGGAGAATACTGAAAGTGCCATGGACTGCCAAAAGAACCAATAGATCTGTTTTGGAAGAAGTACAACCAGAGTGCTCCTTGGAGGCCAAGATAGCTAAGCTTCGTCTCTCATACTTTGGACATATCGTCAGGAGGGAACAGTCGCTGGAGAAGGATGTCATGCTGGATAAGATGGAGGGTCAGAGAAAAAGAGGAAGACCCCCAACGAGATGGATCGGCCAGGTGGCATCATTGATGGACTCAAGTGTGGCAGCGGTAGTGAGGTTGGCCCAGGATCGGACATTGTTTCATTCTGCTGTGCGTGGGGTCGCTATGAGTCGGTTGCGACACAACGGCACCTGACAACAACAACAACAATACATGTATGAACTGATCCCTAATAGTAATACTTTTGACTTACCACTATACATGTTGAAATGGCAAATGTTATGCTATATCTATTTTAACCACTATAAAAAATAATAACCACAAAACTGGGTAAAGAGTAGGGAAGTCCCTGGGTGGCCAAAATGGTTTGTACTCAACTGCTAACTCAAATCAGTTTCTCAAATTTACCCAGTGGTGCTGCGAAAGAAAGGCTAGGCAATATACATCCAAAAATTTATCCATTGAAAACCCTCTGGAGAACAGTTCTACTTTATTTCATTTTTTAAAGTTTTAATTATGAAATGACTGATAGTTTACATGGCAGAACATCAGATTTACATTCATCCTATCATATTTCATTTCGTTGCAATGATTACAATCTCCCCCACCACCTCATGCATCATCATTCAACAGTGTTTGCTTCCATTCCTTCTAGGTTTTGTTTTGTTTTTATGCACACTGAAGCATTCAAGAATATATTACCATTCAAACAACCAAAGGGTATACCCTGCACCAGCACATAGCCCCCTCCCTCACTGACTCCAGAGTTCCCAGCCACTCCGTCTCTCCATGTCATCCTGTCTGCCTCCATCTCTGGTGTCACTCTTTCTCTGGGTAGGGTTCCACCCTCCACTCTTCTCTCTTGATGGTCCCAGGGTCCTCCACTCCTGGACTGCAAGATCAATCACTCCCCTCCTTTTGTTACAAAATGTCTACCTTTACATTTGCAACACTCACAGTCAGTCCTGATAGCAATTATTCACTACTGAACCACAAGAGTCTTATCCCCATCTCCTTGCACAAGCCCTGTCCAGACAAGATGGAAACCATTCAGTGAAGATTCTACCTTCCCTTGCATCATCTGAAACTAGGCTCCCTCTTGAAAACTTGTAAGCCAATCATTTCATGCCTTTGTTGTCCCACCCCCCCTTTGGGTAGCCAATGTCTAAGTTGCCCATCCCTGACAACCCTGTGTACCAAGGGGGTGGGAATGATCCTTGCTGTGATTTGTTCCCTCTTTTGAGCTACTACATCCATAAGTAAAGGTCTAGTTCATCAAATTTTAGCAGATTATGCCTTTTTCCCCCTCTTCTTTCTTCCTCTAGTTGAGTACTGATCATCCATCCATTGAAGCTAGGTCAAATGGGTAATATCGAACAGTTCTACTTTGAACTTGTAAGGATTACCATGAATCAGAATTTACTCTATGGCAATGTATGACAGAGATCGGAAGTAACTGTTATTGTTGATAGTGCCGTCAAGTCAGTTCCAAATCATAGCTACTCTGTATAGGGTTTCCCAGGAGCAGTTCGTAAGTTTGACCCAACGACTTTGCAGTTCAAGCCAACCTTGTAACCAAGTGCTTATTGTACAGCACTACACCAGGACTCCTAACTTAGGAGGACATTATTATAGACAGAAATTATCAATCTTGTGGAGGGAAAGGAGTTCCTGTGTGAAGCAAATGATTAAGCCTTTGACTAATAGCTGAGAGGTTAGAGTGTGTAAGCCCCCCTCCCCCGGGGGGTACCTCAGAAATAAGATCTGGTGATTTGCTTCTGAAAGTTCACAGCCTTAAAACCCCAAGGCATATATGGGGTCACAATGAGCTAGCACAAACTTGTCAGCCACTGGTTTGTTGTTTCAGTATTAGTGGATAGAAGACAGTTGAGAAGATATCTTAATGAAATAGGAGACCAAACTCTGCATCAATGCAGAGCATTCCAGGCAGGATCATTTAGAATTGACTAAATGGCAACTAGTTAGTTTTATTTTTCTTGGGCGGGGGGGCTGTTTTTTTTTAGAACATAACCTTTTCACACACTGGTGTTTACTTTACCCAAAACAGCTGAAGTTTTTCTACATTTCCTTCTTATGTCTCAACCTTTTCTAAACTCCCTGGTCATTCTTCCCTTATAACATCATGGACTTCTACTCATTGCTTCCTGAAATCTACCTCATCAGGTATATGTTCCTAGGAATACACCCAAGTGCCTAGGAGCACTTGCAGTTTTAGCTTTAACTTTAAAAAGTGGTCCCACTTTTCAAATTATTCTAAGGCAGTATTGCATCTTTTGAAAGGACATTTATTCAATGAGCAGTTGTCAATATACAGGTAAATTGCAGATAAATTGCAGGCTCAGTTCAAGTCATATGAACTGATTGGTTCCCCAATGCATGTTGTTGTTGTTAAGTGCCGTGGAGTGGGTTCCAACTCATAGCGACCCTGTACAGGGTTTCGAAGGCTGTAAATCTTTATGGGAGCAAAAACCCTCATCTTTCTCCCATGAAACAGCTGGTATTTTCGAACTGCTGACCCTGAGGTTCAGTTATATTTATACTTTAGTCTACTACCATGACTCATCTGCTGGCTTGTCTTACTGTGGTGGCTTGCATGTTACTGTGATGCTGGAATCTATGGAACCGGTACTTTAAGTACCAGCAGGGTCACCCATGGTGGACAGGTTTCAGAAGAGCTTCCAGACTAAGACAGACTAGGAAAAATGAGAGGGGGACTAGTATTGAATGTTTAACCACTGAAAACTTTATGAATAGCAGTGGAATACTGTCAGATCACTAGACTATTGGATACTGAAATGTTATGAATAGCACCAGAATATTTTAAGATACACTGCCAGAAGATGAACCTCTCAGGTTGGAAGGCACTGGAAATATGACTGGGGAAGAGCTGCCTCCTCAAAGTAGAGTGGATAGTGATGAATAATAGAGTAACCCTTTCAGACCTTCATTTGCTGATAAGGCACACTTCAAAATGAGGAGCAACACCTGTAAATATCCATTAATAATGAAAACATGGAATGTTCAAAATATGAATCTAGGGAAACTGGAAGATGTCAAAAATGAAATGGAATGCATCGAGATTGATATTCTAGGAATTAGTGGACTGAAATGGACTGGCATTGATCATTTTGAATCTGAAAATCACATAGTTTAATGTGCCAGGAACGACAAATTGAAGAACAAGGGCATCACATTCATTATCCAAAAAACCATTTAAAGATGTATCTTGAAGTACAATACTGTCTGATAGGATAATATCCATACACCTACAAGGAATAGCAGTCAATACCATTATTATTCAAATTTGCACACCAACTACTAAAGCCAGTAATAATGAAATTAGTCCTGGCGTGGTACTATGAGTTAGTGCACTGGGTTGCAAAGTCAGTTTGATCTGCAAAGTCCACAGTTCAAGTTTACCAGCTGCTCTGCAGAAAGCCTATACAGGGTCACAATGGGTCAGAACTTACTCAGCGGTACTTAACAACAACAACAAACTTTTCAGTCTGAAGTTGAACAAACATTCAATCAAGATGTACTGATAACTACGGTGATTGGAATGCAAAACTTGTAAAGGAGAG
Organism: Chrysochloris asiatica; assembly: GCF_000296735.1. Classification (NCBI taxonomy): domain Eukaryota; kingdom Metazoa; phylum Chordata; class Mammalia; order Afrosoricida; family Chrysochloridae; genus Chrysochloris; species Chrysochloris asiatica. Next base: position 3,260,178 of record NW_006408805.1, on the reverse strand, counting down.
GAAGGATCAGTAGGTGGAAAATATGGCCTTGGTGATAAAAACGATGCTGGAGATTGCATGATAAAATTTTGCAAGGCCAATGACTTCTTCATTGCAAATACTTTT
>NW_006408805.1:3222222-3252218 GCF_000296735.1 Chrysochloris asiatica | reverse complement strand
ACTTAACAACAACAACAATGCTCAACAAATAATCTGAGACACTGGATTATATCAAGAGGAATGTGGCATCAGGATTGGAGGAAGGCTCATTGACAATGGGCAATATGCAGATGATACAACCTTGCTTTCTGAAAGTGACGAAGACTTAAACTACTTAGTGATGAAGACCAAAGACCATAGCCTTCAGTATGGGTTGCACTTCAAGGCAAAGAAAATGAAAATCCTCACCACTGCACAAATAAATAGCAGCATGATAAATGGAAAAAATATTGAAGTTGTCAAAGACTTCATTATGTTTGAATCCACTATAAACACTCATAGAAGCAGCAGTTAAGAAATCAATTGACATATTGCATTAGACAAATCTGCTGTACAAGACTTCCTAAAGTATTCATTCAAGAGCAAAAGTGTCAGTGTAACGACTAGGGTGTATCTGATCCAGGCCATGTTATTTTCAATTGCCTTATATGCATGTGAAAGTTAGACAATGAATAAAGACGACCGTACAAGAATTGATGCATTTGAGTTATGGAGGGGAATGTTTAAAGTACCATGGATTTCTAGAAGAATAAACAAATCTGTGTTGGAACAAGTACAGTCAGAATGCTCTTTAGAAGCCAGAATGGCTAAACTTTGTCTCTCATACTTCAGACATATTCTATTCTTGGCAAAGTAGAGTGCAGCCAAAAAGAGGAAACCCCCAATGAGATGGATTGTCACAGTGCACCAGCAAAATCAGGCATAACTACACTGTTGTGAGGATGGCAAAGCACAGGGTAGTGTTTCATTCTGTTGCACATAAGGTCACTATGAGTTGGAACTGACTGGACAACACCTAACAACAATATAGTCTATTAAGTGTACAATAGCATTTTAAAAAGTTTGAAATATTGTAAAAGTTACCAGAATGTGACACATTGACAATAAGTGAGAACGTGCTGTTGGAAATATGGCACCAATAGATTTGATTGACACAAGATTGTCACAAAACCTTCAATTTGTTGAAAACACATTATCTGTGAAGTGCAGTTAAAAAAAAAGGTATCACTATATTCTCTTAACTTTTTTATTTTCCTATGTACTAGACATTGTGCTAGAAGCTGAGGACAATAAGATGAATAAGGCTCTCTCAATAAACAGTAAGTCTAGGGAACAAATAAATTATAATATTGTAAGTAAATTGTTATTGTTGTTAAATGCTGTTGAGTCATTTCAAGCTCATGGTGACCCTGTATAGGGTTTTCTGATGAGCAACTGGTGGGTTTGAACCTCTGATCTTGTAGTTATTCCACAATGTCACAACAGGACTCCATAATAAGTAAATACTACCACAAAATTGGAGTCCTGTTATGGTGCTGCAGGCTAATGCATTGTACTGCAAGATTGGTTTGAACACCAATGTTAGTGGTTCAAGCTCAACAGCTGCTCCTCAGAAACCCTATAAAAGGTCCCTATGAGTCAGAACCAACTCAACGGCACGTAACAACAACAACAAAATTACATGTCGTGACACAGAGAACGAAGCAATTGCTTTTACAATGTTCTAGAGAAGTCATGTAATAAGGAGGTCTCAAAGAATAGGATATCTAGTAAATAGTGATCATGAATGTTGCTAAGCATCCTACAATGCTTAGAATAGTCCCTCAACAAACAGTCATCCTGTCCAAAGTGTTAATAATGCTGAGAGTAAGAAATTCCACATTAGAGCTTGAGAAAACAACATGCACAGACATCAAGTTATACAAGGGTCTAACAAGTCTAGACAACAGTAGATGTTCCAGTATGAAAAAGAAATATAGAGCAAATGAAGATAAGGGCAGAAGAGGAGGTTAGAAATAATAGGGTTGGCCAGAAAGAAAAGTATCTCATCCACCCAACTACAAGGCTTTTCTTCATAAGCAACAAAGATCCCATTAAAGAGAAGACTTAAGTAGATGGGACTATTAGTGGCCATTGAGTTTCCTCTGGTTCGTGGAAACCCTGTGTACAACAGAAATAAACATTGCTCAGTCCTGGACCATCATCTTGACTATAGGTACACTCGGGTCCATTGTTGCCACCACTGTGTATTTTAAATGCCTTCCAACCTAGTGGGCTCATCTTCCAGCACTGTACCATACAGCATTCTGTTATCACCCATTACTAATTTTTATAGCTAGATCCCTGAGCCTTTCTTTCTGTTTTAGTGTGGAAACTGCTGAAACCTGTCCACCACAGTAGACCCTGCTAGTATTTGAAATACCACTGGCACGGCTTCTAACATCATAGCAACGTGACAGTCACCATAATCCAACACACTGATAGGTAGAAATAGAAATAACAGCCGCCAACTATGCAGCCTCTACTATTCCAGGTACTTTACTACATTAGCTACAATTCTCAAAAGTGAGCAAGAGACAGAAATGGAGAAACCCACAAGGAAATTGCTGTTTCTACTGTACAGATGAGGAAACTAAGGATCAGAGAAGGGAAGGGGGTTAGGATCAATGAAGGGATTGCCAAAACAACTAATCCAGATTCAAGTGCAGGTCCATCCAACTCCTTGTCTCTTATAGCCTGGTAATCAGCAGGCTTTGACTCCACACTGTCTCCATATACAGTCATCCCACCCAGGGACCATCCATCCCACCCAGAGACCATCCCATAGAGCTCTGAGCATGGCAGCCTCTGAAGAAGGGAAAAGCAATCACACGTGAATCCATTTTTTAATCAGGCAGCATTGATTGTATTCTTTATAGATTCAAAGGCATATTTGTGTCCCAGAAAACGTGCTTTAATTACCTCTGGAAAACAAATGAGCATCTACTATTTGCTGATCTTTCCTTTTCTTTCTTTTTTTATTTAAATGAAAGTATGTGTTTGACAAATTGTGATGTATTCACCCAAACCCATTTCTTTTCTTCCTAAGCACAAAGCAGTCTGTATTACCCTGCCTGAATTTGGCCAATGAAATTTTAGTGAAAGTGGTGTGTACCCCACGTAGGCATGTTGTTGCTGTTGTTATGCACCATCAAGTTAGTTCCAACTGTATAGGGTTTTTGTAGTTGTAATAGGAGCAGAAAGCCTCATCTGTCTCCCCTAGAGTAGCTGGTGGATTTGAAATGCCGATAAGTGGTTAGCAGTCCAGTGCCGACCCTACAGTACCGCCAGTGCTCCTCCACCCAGGCATGATCCACAAAAACCACCCACCTGCTATTTTTGTTCCCTTTTTCCATCAGCTGCCTAAATAAAGAGGATTTGGAGGACAGACAGTGCCTCAGAGTCCAAAAAATGGGAGGAAAATAAGTCCTTAGGTTCTAGGAAGGCTGCCTGCAAGCCCTTGACTTCTGTATTGCATTTGGTGTAAATGGAAAAAAAAAAAATCTGGCTAAGCAACTAATATTTAGAGGTTTGTTTTGCTACAGCAACTAGATTTGTTTCTCCTGACTAATCCAGGGAGTTTGGAGGAGAGGTGGAAGTACATCACTTAGGATTGCATTTGACTGCAGACACAACAAATTCAGGCTTGCTCCTCTTTGGAACAAGTCCAGAAGTAGACAGACATACAGGCATAGAGCCATCTAGAACCAGTGTCCCTCTAAGTTTTTATTTGACTGTCTCTAGCATATGACTCTATCATCAAATTTGCCTCAAGATCCAAGCAGATATCCACAATTTAGAAAGAAGAAAAGCAAGAGATGTGCTCCTTTCATAGGCATACCTGAAAGTCCCACCTAATAGCTGTTGATATTAGATAGGGCATCCTTAGTTGTAAGGGAGACTGGAAACTTGATCTTTATGTTATGAATTTAATTCTGGTCTCCCAACATATGTGTTGGGCTCCTAACTCCTATACCTGTAGATAAGGAACTTTGGTGGCATAGTGGTTAAAGGGCTCAACTACTAATTAAAATGTCGGCAGTTCAAACCCACCAACTTCACTGTGGGAGAAAGATCTAGCAGTTGGTTTCCATAAATATTGTTGCTGTTAATTGTCAAGTCAATTCCAACTCATAACAACCCTATATAGGGTTTCTGAGGAATAGCTAGTGAGTTTGAACTACTGGCTTTGTGGCTAGCAGTTCAGCACTTATCCTATAGTACTATGGTAAACTTACACTAATAGTTGTTGGCCTCCTGTATAACTAACTATCTACCACTTGGCTGACAATTGAGCCATGAGGTGAGTTCAATTCCAGACCTGAAGGGTGACCGAAGGCCCTAGTCTCAGGTTCCTTCAGTCTCTTTCTGACAGGTAAGTCTAGTCTTTGTTATATTTTTGAGTTTTGTTCCACATTTTCTCCCACTCTATCTAGTACCTTCTAATGTGATTCCTTTCAGAAATGTTGTTAGTGGTAGCTGGGCACCATCTAGTTCCTCTAGTTTCAGGATCTTGGAAACTGATGCTCACATGTTCCATTAGTCCATTGGACTAATTGGTTCCAAGTGTCTTCAATTCTTATCATGCTTCATTCCTCCACATAAGGAGAGACCAATAGTTGCCCCTTAGAGAACCTCATCACTTTTGAGATAAAATAGATTAGACATAGAAACAGTCAACACAAGTGGGGGAAGATAGATGCCACATGGACTGTCAAAGAGAAAGAATCATCATAGTTAGAGAAGTTCAGACAAGTATCTTCCCCCAGAGTCAGTGTCTTGAATTTGAACTTAAAACCTCCTGAGCTGACAGAAGATAAATTGTTCTTTATAACCACCCACTTGAGGCATTTCTATCCTAGTAGCTCTAGGGAACTAAGACACTTTCATATGACCTTTCAGAATAAAATAATAAGAAAGAGGAGAGAATAGATATTGGATGAGAACAATGAGTCTTTATTAAAAGGAGGAAATAGTGGTATTGAGACAGAAGATGCAATCCAGACTGGTTGTGTGATTGTTCACTCCCCCTTCATGTGCTGGCTTCTGCACTTGTGAGGTAAACCAGTGGTGTCTAGAATGGCTTTACCCAGGTCACCCCTGCTTTCCTTCCTTGATGACCTGTGAAGCATGATGCGTTTCCCATTCATCCTTTGCACTCAGTCCAGTCCCTCTGCATACTCACCCTGTTTTTCAAGAGCCACCATCTCTCCTTTCCCTCTTGTTATTCCTTCTTGCACAATCTCCTACAACAATGTGAAAAGACCCAGGAGCCACCCTGTGGCTGCCTCCAGTATACAGGACCCTGGAAAGAGCTGCATTGCACTCCTGAGCACTGGCTGCCTCCCCCTTCACAGTTAACACCATAAAAACATGCATTTTCCTGCCTTCAGACTAAGCCAGTTTCTAAGTCATAGTTGGAGTTAACACTGCTCTCTCTCCTCTCCTGCTTGGTGTTGCTAAATGTTTTTCCCTGTGGCACTCAGCAAAGGCCTGCAGGGAGAAAATAACACAGAATTAACCTTGAACATAGGTGTGGGGATGAAAAAAACAGCTTTACCCAAATAAGAATAATAAAGGGCCAATAATCACTCGCTTAACGTTAGTGCTTTGGGGTGCCAGATTGAAAAAACAAAAACTGCTACATTTTCCAATTTTATAATAGGACTTACTGCAGCTGATTAGCCACTCATCTTCCCACCTGCATGCCCAGGCAACAACAGCAAAGAGGCAAGCTGAAGAAATGGAAATTGGCCTGCCCTGGTATCTGTCCCCAGGTAGCCAGGCATAGGAGGAAAAGAGGGCAATCTAACACAACAGTACTCTCAGTCATTTCCATAACCCATCCACTGAGTATCAGAACACTGGGATTTTAGGAATAGACTTTGCATCCAAAACTCACTGTTTGCGAGTGGATTCTGACTCAGCAACCTTATAAGACAAAGTGGAACTGCCCCCCAAAAGGGCTTCCAAGGTTGTAAATCTTTACAAAAGCAGACTGTCACAGCAGCTGAAAACTTAAACCGTTATACCATTAGGGCTCCTGTGGCTTTGCAGGTTGTTGTTGTTGAGTGCCGTTGAGTTAGTCTGACTCATATCAACCCTACATAGAGTTTCCAAGGAGCAGCTGGTAGGTTTGAACCACTGACATCAGTGCTTATCCTACAGCAACACACCAGGACTCCATAAATTCTATTATTTCCCAGTAGGTCAAACTGCCTCTTTTTATATTCTTCTTGTTTCTATTACATTGAATCTGTTATTAAGTGCCGTTGAGTTGGTTCTGACTCATAGTGACCCTGCATAGGGTTTCCAAGGAGTGACACTGGTGAGTTTGAAACACCGATCTTGTAGTCCAAACCAACCTTGCATTTGAGTGCTTACTCTAGTCTGATTCCCTCCTATTCCTTTTGTAAGAAATCCTGGTCTACACAGCAAGGGGACTTTGGTAATTTAGGCAGTGCTTCCCAAACTTTAATGATTGATGATTTCATCAGTAGGCAATCTTACTGAAATGAAGAGCTGATAGATGTGAGGTGGATCTGAAATTTTAATTCTAACACTCCAGGTGAAACTACTGCTTCTGTTTTGGGGACCACACCTTTGAAAGGAAGGATCTAGAGGGCACTGAAGACCTTAAGGTAGAAGACTGTGACTTTTATAACGGCTAATTCTTGTACCTCAAAAGGTCATTATGCGAAGACTTGAAGGCGTATTTAGAGTCAGAGAACTCTGAAAAATGAATTAACCATGCAACATAAAGTTAGTTATGAAGGTGGATTTACTGTTTCCAAAAAAATACTGTTGACTTTACATAGGCCATATGCAGGTGATTCTTCACTGCATGGTAAACCATGGAGAGTTCTGCTTGCAAATGGCCTTCCAAGTAAAATGGTCCAAAGAACCTTATGCTTTCTTCTTTCTTTGATATCACCTAAAGATTTTGTCATCAAGACTGATGATTTTGAGCAAATTATGGCAGGACACAGATGCTCAAAAGACCACAACTCTGAAGGCCATTTCCTTTTAAATTAACTCAAAGACTCACCTGACTATGCAAAACTGAGACTAGTACTCATCCTTGCACTGCTTTTTAAACTGTCCACATCCACTTTCTCAACAGTCATGATTCCTCATGTAAAACAGCCTGTCGAGTTTAGAGCATCCTCAAGGACAAAGTGCCGACCCCCATAATCACCCAACTCTTGGCCCCTCACCTTATCTTCCCTGTTCCTTGACACTTATGTGTTCCTTTTTCTCTTAGACTTCCCCAGGTATTCTTCATTTTATACTTACTTAACCCTTTGGACATTGCATTGTCTTCCCACTGTAGTTTCTCTTTTCTCCATTTTTCTGACTCTGGATGTCCTTAGACAACCTCAGGTATGTCCTTAGACAACCTCAGGTAAGACTCTCTCCGTTAAGGACTCTCTTCTAGGTGATTTCATCCATTCCCATGATTTCAATTACCATCTATATGCTGATATATCCCATATTTATATCTCCAGATCAAAGTTCTCTGCAGTGCTCCAGACGCATATATCTACAGACATATCAAGTTCAGTGCATACTAAAATGTACTGATCACCAGATCAGAAAGAAAGGAAGAAAGGCAGAAATAAAGGAAGGAAGGAAGGTGAAGTAGAGAGAGGGAATGAAGGAAGGAAGGGAGAGAACAAAAAAGGAAGGAAGAAAACTTCCATCTCATGAAATGACACAATCATCACCCAAGTGTTTGAAAGTAACACCTGGAAATGGTACATCTCCCCTCCTTCTCTCTCATACTCCTACACCTCAGTCAATTTTTAAGACCTGTAACTTCCATCTTATAAATTGTTGTAAGACTTGCCAGTTTTTCTTCTACTTCAATGTACTCACAAAACTTCTCCCTCTGCTTAGATAACATTTCCTCCTCTTTTTAAATGGCTTACTCTTAATAACCAAAAGAGTAATATCCCAATTTTATTTGTCTCTCACACAGTGTGTTACTGTTGTTGAATGAGTGGCATGAAGAACTGAAAAATTAATGATAAGTGAGTTATGAGGTTGGGATTTTTAATCACAACTGTATTGTCCTTGGAATCCCTGGGTGGTACAAATGATTAGCATGCTCAGTTAAATGAAAGATTTGAGTTTCAAAACTATGTAGAGGCACTTTGGAAAAAAGAGCTGTTTATCCTCTTCCAATAAATCAGCCATTGAAAATCCCACGGAGCACAATTCTACTCTAACACACATAAGGTCGCCATGAGTCAGAATCGACTCCAAGATAACTGGCACTGGAATCGGCCTTGGGAGCTTTGATATTTAGAGAACACTGTTGGGGATATTGATATTTTCCCCAGGAGAAAAATTACCAACTATTCCAAGAAAGAAGAAATGTCCTCATGACTCAGCACAGAACAGCCAACTCTGTCCACTAGTGATAATTTTTTCTCTCCAGAGATCATGTCCCTGAGGGTGAAAGTTTATCACACAAATTCCCCTCTGACTTATTTCTAGTCAGCAGGGAGATGGGAGAGGTTAGCAATTGTTTGGAAGAAGTTAATGAGCTCCTGCCCTGGCTGTTCCCACAGCACTGTTTCTCTCCCTTTCTTTTAGCGTCTCCTCCTCTGCCCAGGTACACTTCTGATGCAAGAGTCTTTCTAGCTGGAATTCAACTCAGTTTTCTATGCTACAAAAACAAAGCTAGAGTATGAGGACAACTCCAACTCACGGCAACTACACATGAATTGGCATAGAACCGTGTTCCATACAGTTTCCAATGGCTGATTCTGGAGGGAAGTAGATCGCCAAATCTTCCTGTTGAGCTACCTCTGGGTGGACTCAAACTTCCAAACGTTTGGTTAGGCAAGCATGTTAACCATTTGCATCACCCAGAAACTCTGGTTTATACTATGTATCTCAAAATGTGTTATAGAAGCTGATAAATAATGTTGATGATTTTGTGGGAAAGAACAGTGAACTATAAACTCACAGTGAGCAAGTCACTAGTGTGTTAATTTGTAAAACTGATCCCTGACAACCTCATTCACCTTTCTTACTATGTGAGGTAATATCAGTACTTTATCAATTGTAAATAATGCTATAAATAAAATTTATTATTATTAGCTGCTTCTAGTAAGCTATTGATTCATGGCAACCCTATGTACAATGTAACCAAATGATGCCCAATGCAGGAGCATCCATCCCAATTTTGATTAAAGATCCACTGTTATCCATGGGGTTTTCATTGGCTGATTTCTGGATGTAGACTATTAAACCTTTCTTCCTAGTTGATCTTAGTGTGGAAGTTCCTCTGAAACCTTTCATCACCATAGCAACACACAAGCCTTCACTGGTAGACAGGTAGTGGCGATATGTGAAATGTCCAGGACTTGAACCAGTGTCTCCAAAATTGAAGATGAGAATCTACTATTGAATCACCATTGTCTGCCAATAAAAAAGTACTATTATTGATATTAGTAATAAGTTATTGACAGGATTTTTTTGAATGGTTATAAACTGCTCCAAAATAATTAAACATTCTTGTTAGAGAAGGGGAAGATCAGGCAGAGGGAAGACGGCAATGAGTCATCTTAAAAGAAGGTGAAGGCCCTGAGACAAGATCATTTTGGGGTGGAGAGGAGTTAGCAGCTAGTTTCTGAGGTGGGGATGACAAGAGTTCACCTGGATATGCAAGAAGCAGTTAGTTCGGCAGACTTTAAATGACACATTAAGGAGACTGGGTATTTTTTCTGAAGATCATGGGAAGCCATTAAGCAGAGAAGTATTTATGAGCAAAAGAAGTAAGAAAACCAATTTAGGATTGTGTGGCATTGATCCAAGTGAGAAATGAAGGTGATCTGGGCTTGGAGAAATGTAGGGATAGTAGGGATAACGACAGGTGGATAGATTCACCAACTAAGCAGACGATAGAATCCATATGCCCCACTCTCATCTGGGAAACCACAGTAACCACAAGGGGAGGCAGACTGAATTAGTATCAAAGCATCAGAATTCTAATCAGGAGATCTGGTTTTGATATCTCGCTTTTTAAATTAGTATTAGTTTCATGAATTTGGGCAAGTCACTCAGCCTGCAAACCTCAGTTTCCTCAGCTATAAAATGAGAATACAAATAATTACCCTGCCTAACTTTGTGGGTTATTGTGAAGCTCAAATTAAATGAGATAAAAAAATTTTAAAAAAAAATGTGCTCTGCAAACTGTCACATGCTGCATAATTGCAAGAAAACCCATCCAATATGGCAGAGAAGGAACATATACTACTCAGGGCCTATGCATTTTTATTTTTTCATATACTAGAAGGGAAACAATGCATACTTATTTTCTCATTAGTACAAACCATTGAGAACTTGCCTGAATATCAAAAGGGGGGAAATAAAGAAGAAGAAAAAAGGAAATTAAAGGAGAGAGAAAAAAAAGAATTGATAACACATAGTGATGATGGTTATGCAACATGGAGAGTGTGGTTGGTGTGGCTCAATTGTACACATATAAATGGTTGAAATGGCAAATGGTTTGTATATATATATATATATATATATATATATATCACATATATATATATATATATTGCCACAGTAAAATAAAACAATCAGGTGAAGCAAGCCAATGTATAATAGAAAAATTAATTCATTAACACACAATGTCTCAGAGGCAATAGACAACATGGAAACACACAAAGAAAGACAGGAAAAGATGGCTCAAGTAAGTACTCTAATTATAGGAACAGAAAACATTAAGGAGGAATAAATGGTATTTGAACTTCCTGATAGGAAATTCAAAAGAATGGTACTTAGGACCCTTCAACAGGTTAAGAAAGATATTAAATAAGACAATAAAACACCAAGGAAATCAGTGACAAAATCAAGAAAAATAGACAGCTGCATAAGAATTTCAGAAAACAATACAAGAACAAAATGACAGTATAAATGGAAACTTAAACAACAAACATAGACAGAAAATAGAAATCCAAAAGATTAATACAAAAATCTCAGAAACAGATAATGTATGAAAGCATAAAGGAATAGGATTGAATCTCACATGACTGAATTACAAAACTGAAGACAAATCTCTTAACACTAATCTGCTAGAGGAATCATCAGGGGGGGAAATGAAGAAATCCTAAGAATTATGTGGGTCACCATCAAGAGGAATACATTACCAGTAATCAGAATTCTAGAATGGGAATACACCAAAAAAAGCATAGCAAAAATTGTCCAGAATATGTTGAAAGAAAACTTAACTATAATGAAAAAGAAGCAGATATATGTTTTAAAAACTCAATATAGGACAGGTCCCCCCACTTGAAAAAAAAAAAAAAATCACCAAGACATATCATAATCAAACTTTCCAAAACCAAAGACACAGAAAAGAGACTGGGAAAGTCAAAAAATTACACACAAAGTTGAACCAATAAGAAAAACTCCGATTTTTTTAAACAGAAATTATATAGGCAAGAAGGCAATTTTTTGTTGTTGTTGTTGTTAGGTGCCATCGAATCAGTATTGACTCATAGTGACCTTATGCACAGCAGAATGAAACACTGCCCGATCCTGGGCCAACCTCACTACTGTTGCTATGCTTGAGTCCATCGATGCTGCCACTTAGCCAATCCATCTCGTTGGGGTCTTCCTCTTTTTCTCTGACTCTCCACCTTAACAAACAAGGCAATAAGATGACATATATAAAATCCTGGGGAGGGGGGGAGGAGGCAATGCCATCCAAGAATTATACATCCAGCAAAATTGTTTCTCAAATACAATGGTGAAATTAGGACATTTCCATATAAGCAGAAACTAAGGGAATTTGTTAAAACCAGAGCAACCTTACAAAAATTGCTAAGGGAGTCCTTCATACAATGAACCAACAATGACAAACAACTTGAGATCAAGACACCTGACAACATCACCCAGAAATTAACCCAGATATAGAAATATAAAAACTAAAATAAGCCTGTTGTTGTTGTTGTTAAGTACCATGGGGTCAGTTCCGATTCATAGTGACCCTGCACAGGGTTTCCAAGGCTGTAAAACTTTACGAGAGCAGAGCTCCTCATCTTTCTCCAGCGGAACAGCTGGTAGTTTCAAACTACTGACCTTGAGATCCGCAGCCCTTTGTAACCGCTATGATACAAGACTTAAAATAAGGAATCAGAGATACCAAATTTTAAATGACAACAACTGCAAAATCAAAAAGAGTGAATAAATGATGTAGCTACAGAACTTCCAAATGGAAAGAAGTAAAGATGAGATTAGGAACAGTCTGTTTTAAACTTGGAAAGATAAAAATATGTTACAAAGTAACATCAAGGAAAATTAATAAAACTTCTCAGCAAAAGAAAAAAGAAGACAATCAGTAAACACTGAAACAAAAGCAATAAAGATGTGATAAGAAAATTTATAAATAAAGTGAATTCAGAAAAAAAAAATGAAACAAAGAAATCATCAGCATCAACAATTTAAAAAATTGAAAAATAACAAAATGAAAGTTGTAAATTCATATCAATAATTACACTGAATATAAATGGATTTAATGCACCAGTCATTAAATGGTAGCGTAGTGGTTATGAATCGGGCTGTGAACCTTAACGTCAGCAGTTCGAAACTACCAGCCGCTCTGCGGGAGAAAGATGAGGCTTTCTACTCCCGTAAAGATTTATACCCTTGGAAACCCTGTACAGGGTCGCTATGGGTCGGAACCGACTCGACGGCACTTAACAACAACAACAACAATGCACCAGTCAAGAGACAGAAAATAGCAGAATGAGAAAACATGGCCCATAAATGTGCTATCCACAGAAACACATCTTAGACACAAAGACAAAAGCAAGCTAAAATCAAAGGATGGGAAAATACGTTATCAACAGGAGTGGCAATGTTAATTTCTATGAAAATAGACTTTAGGGCAAAAAGCAACAAAGGACACAAGGAAGGACAACATATAATGATTAAAGGGCCAATATAAGAGAACATAACCAAAATAAATATGTCCAATGACCCACAACCATCAAGTCAATTCTGACTCATAGGTAGTCTAATGAACAATGTAGAACTGTGCTTTAGGGTTTTTGAAACCATTCATCTTTACTAGAGCAGACAGTCTCATCGTTCTTCCTCTGAGTGACTGGTGGGTTTGAACCACCAACCTTGCAATTAGCAGACCAATGCTTAACCCATTGTGCCACCAGGACACCTACACACCCAATGAAAAAGCACCAAAATACAAAAATTAAGTTTTACAGACATAAAATGAGAAATAGACAACTCCATAATAATAGTTTCTACTAAGTACTATGGCGTAGTGGTTACGAATCGGGCTGCTAACCTCAGGGTCAGCAGTTCGAAACTACCAGTGTTCTGTGGGAGAACAATGAGGCTTTCTGCTCTGGTAAAGATTTACAACCTCGGAAACCCTGCACATGGTCACTATGAGTCGAAACTGACTCCACCACACATATCAACAAGTACTATAAGGAGTCCTGGTGTGGTGTTGTGGATTAACAACCTGGACTACAAAGTCAATTTGAACTTCAAAGTCAGAGGTTATAGCTTAATAGCTCACCAGCTGCTTCCTAGGAAACCTTATACAGGGTCACTATGGGTCCGAACTGACTCAATGGCATTAAACAGCAACAAGTGCTATAAAGCTGGTTTTAAATCATAGAGACCTTATGTACTACAGAAAGAAACACTGCCTTGTCCTCCACCCTCCTCACAATTATTCCTGTGCTTGAGTTTATTACTGCAGCTACTGTGTCCTTTCCAGGAACTGGTCCCTCCTGATAACATTTCCAATGTACATGAAATGAAGTGTTGTCATCTTTGCTTCTAAGGAGCATCTGGCTGTAATTTTTCCAAGATAGATTTGTTTGTTTTTCTGGCAGTCCCTGGTACATTCAATATATTCTGCCAATACCACAAATCAAAGGCATCAATTCTATAGTTTTCCTCATTCATTGTCCTTATTTTGAATGTATATAAGGTGAACAAGATGGATTAGCCAATTGGCAGCATCAATGGACTCAAGCATGGCAACAGTGGTGAGGTTGGCCCAGGATTGGTCAGTGTTTCGTTCTGCTGTGCATAAGGTCGCTATGGGTCGGTACTGACTCGATGGCACCTAACAACAATAACAAGGTGATTGAAAATACAATGGCTTGGGTCAGGTAAACCTTAGTCCTCAAAGTGACATGCTTGGCCTTACAATGCAATATTTAGTTTGATTTCCTAACTGCTGCTATCTTGGGCATTGATTGTGGATCCAAGTAAAATGAAATCTATGACAGCTTCAGTCTTTTCTCTGCTTATCGTGATGCTGTTTACTGTTCCAGGTTGTGAGAATTTTTGTTTTCTTTACATTGAGATGCAATCCATGCTGCAGACTGTATTCTTTGGTCTTCATCAGGAAGTATGTCAGGCCTTACTTGTTTATAGCAAGCAAGCTTGTGTCATCTGCATATCACAGGTTGTTAATGAGTCTTCCTCAAATCCTGATGCTGTATTCTTCTTCATATAGTTCAATTTCCTGAATTATTGCTTCAACATACAAATTGATGAGTATGGTGAAAGGATATAACCGTGATGCACCCTATTCCTAATTTTAAACCATGCAATATCCTCTTGGTCTGTTCAAACAATGTGCCCCTTGGTCTATGTACAGGTTCCACATGAGCACATAATGTGTTCCAAAATTCCTATTCTTCCCAATGTTACCCATAGTTTGTTGTGATTTACACAGCCTTTGCATAGTCAAAAAAAAAAAAAAAAACAGTAAATATTATTTATGATGATTAAGGTTATGTGAATCAATTTGACTGAAATCATTATTCTCAGTGACTTAGTTATTGTTGTTGTTGAGTGCTGTTGAGTTGGTTCTGACTCACAGAAAACCTGTATAGGGTTCTGAGGCTTTAAATCTTAGCAGGAGCTGAAAGTCTCATCCTTCTCCTGAGGAGCAGCTGGTGGGTTTGAACTGCTGACCTTATGGTTCCCAGTCAAGTGCTTATCCTATGAACCCACCTTGCTTCCTCAGGGGCTTATCAGTTGTGATGTAATCATCCCATGATGATATGTGACAAAATGTAGTTACTCCCATCATGAGATGTGCCAATCAGTTGAGTGGGAGTTTCCTTGAGGATGTGCCCTGCTTTCAGTATATATGGACATTCTGGCAAAGCTCATTTGCTATTTGCTGTATATAGATCCTGCACCTGATTCATCATCTGACCTCTGGTTCTTTGGACTTGAGCTAGTAGCCTTCCATGTTGCCTGTTGACCTTGGGGTAATTAGCCTTTGTAGCCATAGACTTCCATCTTACTTGCCAACCTTGAATTTATATGCATCCACAAACAGTAGCCTATAATCTTAGCTGCCAGTCTTGGGATCATCAGCCCCTACAGTTATTTGAGTCAGTAGAAGTCTCCGACCTGACACCTGACCCACAGACTCAGACTTGCTAGCCACTACAATTGCATGAGCCATTTCCTTGAGATAAATTTCTCTATATTCTATATATTCACTGGTTTTACTTTTCTAGAGAATCCAGTTTAAGACATTTAGTACCTGAAGTGTTTCTAAAGAACCAAAATCATAAGGATGAGTTTTCTAAATTGGTTCTAAAATACGATTAATCCTAAAGTCTTAAAGATCAGTCTTAACTTAAGAGTGGCTGATTTACAACACCAATTGAATTCCCAACCTTGTATGGTGTCTGAAGTTAAAATGTGGCCATTGATTGGAAAGAAATGGGATCCTGAACCTTGATGTGGAGCCGTATGAATCAGGAAGCTGGGGACATTGAGCTCCTAAATTATTTTGGCTCATTCCTGCCAACAGAATAAGCCCTCTTATTCTCCAGTGATGAGATGAACCCAGCTGTGTTTAATGACTCTTTGTCTGAGATATCACCTGGGATGGTATTTGGTGAGTTGTCTGAAACAGATGCCCTAACAGACATTGCTCAATGTTCCCAGGAAACACCCCACCACCCATTATTGCTTCTAGACCTATAACTAGACTTAAGTAACAGAAAGCCCCAAAAGGTGAAGTACACATTGTAACCCAGGAAGAGATATGGTTCATTTCAAAAGAAGTTTCATTATTTTTTTTAGCATGTACGAACTGAAACCTGGAGAATGTGTATGAGAATGGTTAATAAAAGTATGGGATAATGATACAAAGAACATAAAGTCAGATCCGTCTGAATTTATTGATATGGGCCCAATATGCATAGTGACTTATGAGGTGGCTGCTAATCACAAAATCGGCTATTTGACTCTACCAGTTGCTCTGAAGAAGAAAGATAAGGCTTTCTGCTCCCATAAAGATTTACAGGCTCAAAAACCCTATGCCGGGTCACTATGAGTTGGAAATATCTCAACAACACTCCACTACCACCACCACATATACTATATTATAAGGTTGCAAAGGGAAATAATGTTCTAAAATAAAAATCAATATGTTTTACATTGGATTTTTGTTTTCTTTACATTAAGGTGAAACCATATCAAAGGCTGTGGTCATTGATCTTCATCAATATGTATTTTAAGTCCTCTTTGCTTTCAGCAAGCAAGGTTGTATCATCTGCATATTTCAGGTTGTTAATGAGCCTTCCTCCAGTCCTTATATCACGTTCTTCTTCATATAATCCAGCTTCTCAGATTGCATGCTCAGCATACAGATTGAATAAATATGGTGAAAGAATACAACTCTGTTGCACATCTTTCCTAATTTGAAACCATTCCGTGTTCCCTTGTTCTATTTGAACAATGGCCTCTTGGTCTATGTACAGGTTCCTCATGAGTACAATTAAGTGTTTTGGAATATTCATTCTCTGTAACGTTGTCATTAGCTTGTCATGATCCACACATTCAAAAGCCTTTGCGTAGTCCACAAAGCACAACTAAACATCTTTCTGATACTCTCTGCTTTCAGCTAAGATCCATCTGTTGTCAACAATGGTATCCTTCATTCTATATCCTTTTCTGAATCCAGCTTGAACTTCTGGCTGTTCTCTGTCAATGTGCTGTTGCAGCTGCTTTTTAATAATCTTTAGCAAAATTTTACTGGTAGAACTTCTAAAACGATAACCCTTAGATACCCTTCAGGCTTGGAACTGAATTCAACTTTCATCTATACAATTGACAGGCCTATAAAGTGAAAAATAACACTAGATCAGTCAACCATAGGAGACCAAAAGGGCTGCATTTGTCCACAGATAAAGATCAGAGAGCAGTAAGGGATAGGATAAATGGACAAATGGAAATGTTAAGTATATGGAGGAAGAGAAAGGGTGCTGTTACATTGTGGGGATTGCAATCATGAACTAAAATATGTATGAATTGTTGAATGGAAAGCCAGTTGGCTCTGTAAACTTTCACCCAAATAACAATAAAACATGAAAAAGAAAGAAAAAAAAAGGAATAGACAGAAGAGAAAACATTCGGTTCCTCGTTCCTCCTTCCTGATGCATACTTGGCCTGCATTGGTTTGTATTAGGTCGGGGTTTATTTTCATGGTTCCTTAAATTTTATAAAGCCTTTTGTAGTGAGCAAACTTTGCACAAATCTTATTAGACACAGTAAAGAAGAAAATCAGCACAAAACTCACATATAAAAGCTTTAGTAAAAACGGAGGATTTCTCTAGAGACTCCATATGAGTTTAAATGGCGCAGAGAGCTAAATTGTGAAATTACATATGAGATGTGGAATGGCATATTTGATTACACAGAGTCATCTGAAATGCCTCATAACATGGAAGAAATTTGAGACTCTTTATCTGGCACTGAATGACAAGTGGAATCACAGGAAGAATCAGTGATCTTAATAAGGCAGTCATAAGACAGAGCATGAACTTTGGGACCCACCTTCACAACAGAGGCCACAGTCTTACTTTCTCCCCAAATTCCAAAGTCTCACTTGAACTTTATTTTATCTGACTCATTTGGGAAGTGATGGAAATATTATCCCTGTTTCATAGATAATGTAAATGTGTCATAAAACAATGATAAGGTATGGTTCCTGCTCTCAGCCAGTTTACAATCTGTTGTAGTCGCTGTTTGGTGTCATTGAGCTAACTTTGACTCGTAGCAAATATTTTATAGAACACAATATAACACTACCCAGACCTGCACCATCCTTACAATTGTCACTATGTGTTTCAGTTAACCAGTGCTAATATAAAAGAAATATCACAAGTGATGACTTTAACATACAGAAATTTATTTTCTCACAGTTAAGAGGCTAGAAATCTGAATTCATGACACCAGTTCTAGGAGAAGATTTTCTTTTTCTGCTGGCTCTTGGTTCTTGACATCAATCTTTCCTAGTGTCTAGGAGTTTCCCCAAACAGGAACCCTAGGTACAAAGGATGTACACTGTTAACTGCCTCTTCTTTCTTCGTTGTAGTAGATTCCTCTTCTTGCTTACTTTCCTCTCCTTTTATTTTTATTTATTTTTAAGATAAAAGATGATGCCAGTCAAATCCCAGGGAAATTTCCCTTACATTAGGTCAGGGTTGGGATCTGATTAAGGCTATTACACCCCACCCGGATTACAACTGATTAACTGATCACATCATGGGGAACGATTACATCATTACATGACTGCCAAATTACATCAGTACATAAATTCCAATGTGAACCATGGCCCAGTCAAGTTGAAACATATTTGGGAGAGATACAATTCAATCCATGACAATATGTTTGAGCCCAGTTTTGTAGCCACTCTAGTATTTCATCTCATTGAGGGTCTTCCTCTTTTGCACTGACTGTCTACTTTACCAAGCATTTTTGTCTGCTCCATCACTTGGTCCCTATTGATGAATTATTCAAAGTAAGTGATATGAAATCTAGCCATCCTCATTTCTAAGAAGCACTCTGGTTGTACTTTCTCCAACATCAATTTATGTGTTCTTCTGACAGTCCATGTAATATTTTATAGTTTTTGCCAACACCCAAAATTGAACATGTCAATTTCTATAAGATGGGTTTGTGATACAAACCGACACAGTTTTCTACACATCATGGAAAATGGCTTAGCAAAGGCTTGGAGGACAGGCAAACCTGGAATAAAACCCAGACTATGCTGTAATATAACCTCCCTGAGCCCTGTTTTCCTTAACTGTAAAGGGACAACAAAGTAGTCAGCAAAGCCTGTCTCAGAGTGTTAGTATAATTAAATTAAATGATACATGTAAGAGGCACAACTCTGGGCTCCACACACAGAATATGTTCAATAGCTCTCAATCCCCTGTGCTTGTTGTAGGTGGTAGTTATAACTAAGGGTGTAGTGAAAGTCACCCAAGCAGCTGGAGACCAAACAGATGAGAGTTCTTGGCCTCTTCTAATTATGAGATCAATACTACACTCTTCATCAAAATCCCAAATAACACTTAGGTGTGTCTGTATTCTACTTACAGTATGCTAAAATACACATGTTAACATAACAATTTAGTTTTGTTTTTCTCAAAATAGAAGCCAAAAGGATTGGCCTTTAGTTTTCAGGGACACCCAGAGTCAATTTTCTGTCCCTGTTCCTGTCCTTGGCTTTTCAGCCCCGATCTCTGACCACAGAACCTCTGGGCCTCTAAGGGGTCGGGGTTACTGTCACGAGCTGTCTTCAGATAGTCAGTCCTGGAGTTGCTGAATTTGCAGTAGAGCCCAGCAAGCAGGTGTGCAGGAGATACTCACAAGAGAGAACAGATTGAGAAGTGCTTGGGGAATCTTTGGCACAGATGCAAAGGCAGAAGGGAAAGTTTTCCCTATACTCCATCTTCCGCCTCCAACCCCAGAAATTCAAGGAGGGCACAAAGAATTTGAGATGAAAAAGAACTGCTAATTTGAATCCTGCAATGCTCTGTGCCTGCTCTTCAAATTTAGACAATTTGTCGGCATCAAGACATATTTTTAAAAAAACCTTTGTGAAAGTCTATACCAATCCCAACGACCAGGAGTTTAGGATCTGACTGTAGTGAGCACAAATGAGTTCTGCAGGGACAATAAAGCAAACACGTACAACATCTGTAGGTGTGTCCAGGTGTGTGTGTCCATGTGTGCATGACAAGGTGCTGGGATTGAGGACCTGGGAAGGTAGAGAACCTACTTAAATTTGATTTTGCTTCTTAATCATTTATAAAATGAGAATGAGACTTAAAGAGAAGTAAGAGGTATGACAAAGA
Source organism: Chrysochloris asiatica (assembly GCF_000296735.1). Lineage (NCBI taxonomy): Eukaryota > Metazoa > Chordata > Mammalia > Afrosoricida > Chrysochloridae > Chrysochloris > Chrysochloris asiatica. The sequence continues at coordinate 3,232,176 of NW_006408805.1, read as the reverse complement.
CATAAAGAAAAGGCTTCCTCCTACTTTCCCTTGTGCTATAAATATCTTCCTAGAAGAGTTGACAACAGCATTTCATAAATTTGCTCTATTTTGTAAATCTACACATACACAGTTTTTAAATCTAATTTTTCAGATTGGTGTTTAACCCTTATATTTGAGCATGTCATAGAACTATACTTCAGAACACTGTGGTTACAAGATCCTCTGAATTACCAAGTCAGACATTTTGTAGGATTCTCTCTAAGGCCTCGCTTAAATCAATCAATAATTATATGTTTAGACATCTGCCATGTGCCATGTACTCAACAAGGCTTTCCAGACACCAAGGTCTAAGATTATTTTCAATGCACCTACATTCCATTACAAAACTCTACTGATATTTGCTCTGTTAAAATGTATCTCTAATTTACACATCTCTATGGTCCACGTCCTGCTGTGGCACTGTGGGTTAATACACCAGACTGCAACGCTGTTTGAACTGCAAGGTCAGTGGTTCAAGCTCACCAGCTGCGCCTTGGGAACCTTATACAGGGTCGCTATGGGTCGGAATTGACTTGACAGCACTTCACAACAACAACAACAACAACATAGTCCACTTTTGCCCAGACCTCCAATTGATTAATTCAGGTACCATGTCTTTCAAGAAGCTTTCTTTGAACCCAGACCCTATCTTTGCTCAATGTTCCTCATGTGCATCATCAGACACCTGAGGTTTACACTTTTGTGGCACTTTAGTTTAGTTTTGTTTTGTTTTTTCAGTTGCCATAAGCTCAAGAACCATGCTCCAAAGAGTTTTTACTGGCTTATATTTTGTAAGTAGCTTTCCAGATATTTCTTCCAAGGCACCTCTGGGTGGACTTAAACAACAAACATACGTTAGCAGAGAAGTGTTTAATCATTTGTGCCCCTCAGGGACTCTGTGTAATATGTATCATATAGTATTAAAATATTGTGAGTTTGGATCTGTCTCTGATACTAAACTGATTGCAAGTTATTAAGGGGCTTTGTTACCCCATCATAAAACAAAGTATCTGCCACTCAGTAGGCACTCTGTTGGCAGCATATGCTTACCAGTGCTTAGCCTCTATCCTCCAAAAACCAGACCCACTGCCATTGAGTCAATTCTGATTCATAGTGACCCTGCATTGGGTTATGGAAGCTGTAACTCTTCAGAAGACTAGAGGCCTCATCTTTTTCCTACAGAGGAATTGTCGGGTTTGAACTGCTGACCTTGTGGTTAGCAATAGAGTACTTTTCCTATAGAATCACTTTGGTGGTGGTGGTGGTTATGTGATGTGGAGTCAGTTCCAACTCATAGCGACCCTGTACAGGGTTTCTGAGGCTGTAAATCTTTACAGGAGCAGAAAGCGTCATCTTTCTCCCACAGAACAACTGGTAGTTTCAAATTGCTGATCTTGTGGTTCGCAGCCCGATTCATAACCATGATGCTACCAGAGCTCCACACAGAACCACCTTAGCATGATTTAATTTACCAGGTGTTACAATGGCCATCTTTCCTGACTGTGGGTTCTTTCAGTGCAGGATCTGATTCATCTTCATATCTCTGGGATTTAGCACAGTGCTTGGTGCCTAGTTATGAATGAGTGAAAAAAAAAAAAATCAATGAATGCATAAGTGGCTAAATCCCTAGGTTCCCTATAAGTTCTTTAAGGCTGTTTCTAACTCTTCATTAAAAAAAAAAAAAAAAAAGAGTTGATGTATATCATGTGAACAACCCAGACAATAATGATACTACATTTCACAGGAGGGAAAGATAACTTTCAGCTACAATAGTTGCAAAAGGTTTTAAAGTGAAAATGTTACTGCAGCTGGGCCCCAGAAATGGACAGGATTTGTGTATCTTGATAGACAGAAAAGGACATACCAGGATGGAGGAAGAGCAAGAGTACAGGCAAACACTGCATTTGTTTTTTGTATCTGATGTGTATGGGAAATGGAGAAATGGGGTTGGCAATTTTCTCCTTTCTCCACCCACTTCAGAATTCTCAGAGTTAGTGTATTACTCAACTTATTTTCCCCACATGATCCTTCAGAACTAAACATTCTGGAGTGGGGGTGGAAGGCAGTAGGGTGACTAACTATCCCAATTTTCCTAGATTAAAAGTTTCCTAAACGAATTATATTGGCAAAATATTTTATGATACATTAAACATCAAAGGAATAAGGAAGGAAAGAATACCCACACTTATAGATAATACCCACTTGACCTGGCTTACCTGACTGGATGATCAGAGCTCAACTAGGAGAAGAAAGAAGAGGAAAAAAAGAGTAATCTGATACAGGTTGAGGAACTTGACCTACACCTATGGATGCAGTAGCTCAAAAGAGGGAACAAATCTTTACAGCGAGGATCATTCCCACCCCCTCCATACACAGAGTAGACAGGGATGGGCAACTTAGACATTGGTCCAACTTGCACTGAAGGCATTGGCCAAAAAAACAAACAAACAAACAAAAAAACCTAGGCTTCAGGAATTGACAGAATGCAAATTGAAATGTGTCAACAAACTGTTATAATACTGAAGGCACTCACCAGTCAAAGCCAAGATATTTTGCTGCAAAAGACCTCTTTAAAGTGTTAAAGAATAAATATGTTTCTTAGAGGAGTAAGGTGCACCTAACCCAAGTCAAGATGTTTTCAATCTTCCCATATGTTTATGAAGTCCCTGTTGGTTTGGTAACCACATGATTGGCAGTTCAAAACCACCAGTCACTCATTGGAAACCTTATACAGGATCGCTGTGAGTCGAAAGTGAATCAACAGCTCTTAACAACAACAACAACAGTAATGTGCATGTGAAAGCTGGACAATAAATAAGGAAGATCAGAAAAGAATTGCACTTTTGAAGTAAGGTGTTGGTGAAAAATATTGAAAGTCCTTCTGGACTGCCAGAATGAACAAATCTGTTTTGAAAGAGGTATGGCCAGATTGCTCCTAAGAAGTAACAATGGCAAGACTTTGTCTCTTATTCTTTGGCCATGTTGAGAGGAAGGACCAGCCCTTGCAGAAGAACTTCATGTTTGGTAAATGGAGGGTCAACAAAGGAGAAAAAGACTCCAGTGAGATGAAATGACACAGTGGTGTCCAAAGTATTAATGGGCTCCAAAATAACAGTTGTAATGATGGTGTAGGACCAAGCAGTGTTTGCTTCTATTGTACATAGGGTTGCTATGAGTCAGAACTGATTGGATGGCACTTAAAAACAACAGCAACAGAAGTTTCCTAGGGCTCAGGACATTCATTGCTAAAACCAGAAGAGTCCCAGACAAACCAGAATGAGCTGGTCACCCACAGCCCTAGTGGAGAGATGGAGGAAATGGAAAGTAGCCAAACAAAGCTTTTAGAACCACTTTCCATCTCTCTCCTACTGTGAACTCTAATTCTTGATTTATTTCCTCCTTGGGGACTAAAGGAAATGGTTTTATAACTGAATAAAACTGCTTCACCCTCTCCAAGAAGCTTTCTCAAGCCTCCTTTCCTCCTAATTTAGATTAGGTGCACCACCTCAGTGCTACCATATGAAACTGGCTGTCATATATCTACCAATTACTTTGTGGCAATAATCTGTAGTCTAGATATCCCTAAATAAGCAATAAACTCCTTACTAGCATAGGTTGTGTCTTATTTACCCTCACAGCTCTTGTATACAGCACATGAGAAGCAGCCCAGTGCTTATTTGTTGAATGAGTGGATGTGTTTATTGATTGGTTAGATGGTTGTGACACACTACGTGGGTCCATCCTAAATTGACAGATGTAGACTCTCCCTGTGGAAACAATCAACTCTATTTGTAGTCCTCTATTTGAAAGGGAAGAGTCCACGTGTGGTGCTGTGGAATAAAGCACTGGACCCTAAGGTTAGTTTGAACCACAAGGTCAGCAGTTCAAACTCGCCAGCTGCTCCTTGGAAACCCTATATAGGGTCGCTATGAGTCACCATTGACTCGATGGCACTTAACAATAACAACAGTTTTAAAAGGGAGACTGAGGCAGTCCTTGCTATTGAGCAGATATGTGTCATGTTTTACCAGCTTTTAGTCTGTAAGGTAGAAGAGCTCAGCAAGCTTTAAACCACCAAGGTCCCGTTGCTCCCTAGACAATCCCTTAGATTCAGTGATAAATCAGTCTCCACTAAAGGTCTCTGATACTGCAGCACAGAGCTCAGAGGTGGCAGTGGGTCGTAAGCCTTCTCAGCAGATATGTTGGATGCCTTGGCTCCATTGGACCATTAAATCCTAAGCAACTCTTGCTACATCGTATCTTGCTACATGAGATTTGGGGGAAAGGTAAAGAAACAATAATTGAACAAGGAACAATTTAATTTGGGTATAGGATAACGATATAATTTATTGAACTAATGTAAGCTTATTGAATGTTTTCCCAAGTTTTTATTTTGAAGTTTTTTAACCCCAATGAAAACATGAAAAATCATATACCTTTCTCTTTGATTCACCAGCTGCTAAAATGTTGCTTTATCTTCTCTCTTTTATTTGATTGTATTTTATGTTTATTTGTTTGCTTAATGCTAAATTATTTGAAAACCGTAACAGTCAGCATAACATTTTACTTTCTAAATATTTAGGTATGTATTTCCTAAGAACTAAGGAGCTCTGGTAGCATAGTGGTTACGAATCGGGCTGCGAACTGCAAGGTCAGCAGTTCGAAACTACCAGCTGTTCCGCAGGAGAAAGATGAGGCTTTCTGCTCCCGTAAAGATTTACAGCCTCGGAAACCCTGTACAGGGTCACTATGAGTCAGAACCGACTCCACGCACATAACAACAACAACAACAAGGCAGTATGCTATATAACTTCAATGCTAACATATTTAATTCCCAAGACATCAGTTCAAAAATGTATCTAGTATACTGTATATCTGCAAATGTTACCAATCAGTTTAATAATGCTCCTTATAGTCTTTTTTTCTTTCAGATTCAGAATCCCATCAAGAATTATCTACTAAATAAATAGTAGCTCTCTTCAGTTGCTTTAATCTAGAACAGTCTCACACCTGATTTGTTGTTGTTTTGTCTTTCATGGGTAATATTGTATTGTTGCTATGTGCCATTAAATCAATTCCAACACATAGCAACCCTAAATAGGGTTTCCAATAGTTTGAACCACCAACCTTGCAGTTAGCAGTGCAGTGCTTATACTGCAGTGTTGCACCAGGTCAATTGTCTTATAGAATGTTCGAAAGTTTATGTAAGTGTGATTGTTTCTTTATTTATGTATCAGATTAGACATTTTTGGCATTAGTACTACATAAGTAATGTTTCATACTTCTCATCATAGCGGACCAGGAAGCTCATAATGTCATTATTGTCTCAATAACGATAGTGATTCTATGTAGCATAGAAGGTTTGGGCAGTGGGGGTAGAATTAGTGAGGCAATCAGTCAGGGCAATTTAGTCTGCTTTCAGTTGAAGTGATGTTTGACAAATCTCTCCAACATCAAAGTTCCTTTACCCTTTTTGTTGTTATTGTTATAACTCATAGCGACCATTATAGGGTTTCCAAGCAGCAGTTGGTAGGTTTGAACTGCCGACCTGGTGGCTCACAGTTCAGTGCTGATCCTACAGCACTACACCAGGATCAAGTCAGTCCTGATTCATAGTGATGTAGGAACATGCTCATGATCATTCCTATTTTGTTGTTGTTGTTATGTGCCATGGAGTCGGTTCTGACTCTTAGCGACCCTGCACAGGGTTTCCGAGGCTGTAAATCTTTACTGGAGCAGAAAGCCTCATCTTTCTCCCATGGAATAGCTGGTAGTTTCGAACTGCTGACCCTGACATTTGCAGCCTGATTTGTAACCACTATGCTATACTCAATTTCAATGTTGTGGCTACTTTGTCAATCCATCTCATTGAGGGTTTTCCTCATTTTAGCTGACCCTCTACTTTACCAAGCATGATGTCCTTCTCCAGAGACTGTTCCCTCTGACAACATGTTCAAAGTACATAAGGTGAAGTCTTGCCATCTTTGTTTCTAAGAAGTACTCTGGATGTACATCTTCTAAGACACATTTGTTATTCCTTCTGGTGGTGGTGGTGCTTATGTGCTCTCGAGTCAGTTCCAACTCATAGCAACCATGATGCTGCAGGATAATGCACTGGACTGCAAGGTCAATTTGAAATCACCAGCCACTCCTCAAAAACCCTATACAGGGCCACTTTGTATAGAAACCGACTTGACATTCGACAGCACTTAACAACAACATAGTTTTTCTGAGGTTGTAAACCTTTACTGGAGCCGAAAGCCTCATCTTTCTCCCATGGAGTGGCTGGTCTATTCAAAGTGCTGACCTTGTGGTTAGCATCCCAACATGTAACCCACAGCACCACCAGAGCACCTTATCTTTCTAGCTGTTGTTGCTAAATGCTTTCAAGTTGGTTCCAATTCATAATGACCTTAAATAGGGTTTCTAAGGCTCTAAGTCTTTGTGGGAGCAGAAAGCCCCATCTTTCTCCTTCAGAGTGGCTAGTGGACTCAAACTGAGGACCCTGTGGTTCATAGTCCAGAGTTTACCCTACAGAGCCACCACACTCCTATCCTTCTTATAGACCATGGTATGTTTGATTTGTTTGCCATCACAATAATTCAAATACATCAATTCTTTGGTTTTCTTTATTCATTATCCAGCTTTCTCATGCATACAAGGTGATGGAAAATATCATGGATTACACTGTCATTGTTGTTAGGTGCCACCGAGTCGGTACCAACTCATAACAACCCTATGTACAACAGAACGAAACATCGCCTGGTCCTGGGCCAACCTCACAATTGTTACCACTCTTGGGCCCATTGATGTTGCCACTTTGCAAATCCATCTTGCTGGGGGTCTTCCTCTTTTTCTCTGACCCTCCACCTTACCAAACATGGTATCCTTCTCCAGTGACTGGTCCCTCCTGACAATATTTCCAAAGTATGAGAGACGAAGTTTGGCCATCCTGGTTTCCAAGGAGCACTCTGGCTGCATTTCTTCCAATACAGACCTGTTTGTTCTTTTGGAAGCCCATGGCACTTTCAATATTCTCCTCCAACACCATAACTCAAAGGCATCAATTCTTCTATGGTCTTCCTTATTCACTGTCCAGCTTTCACATCCATATAAGGTTATTGAAAATACCATGGCTTGGGTCAGGCGCACCTTAGTCCTCAAGCAGACATGTTTGCTCTTCAACACTTTAAAAAGGTCTTGTGCAGCAGATTTGCCTAATGCAATACATCCTTTTATTTCTTAACTGCTACTTCCATGAGTGTTGACAGTTGATCCAAGAAGAATGAAGTCCTTGACAACTTCAATCTTTTCTCCATTGATAAGAATGTTGTTTATTGATCCATTGGTGAGGATTTTTGTTTTCTTTGCATTGAGATACCATCCATACTGAAGGCTATGCTCTTTGATCTTTATCAGCAAATATTTTAAGTCCTCTTCACTTTCAGCAAGCAAGGTTGTATTATCTGCATATCACATGCTGTTAATGAGTCTTCCTCCAGTCCTGATGCCATGTTTTTCTGCATATAACCCAGATTCTCAGATTATTTGCTCAGCATCTAGGTTGAATAAGTATGGTGTAAGAATACACCCTTGTCACACACCTTTCTTAATTTTAAACCACTCAGTGTTCCCATGTTGTGTTCGAATAACTGCCTCTTGGTCCAGGTACAGATTCCTCATGAGCACAATTAAGTGTTCAGGAATACTCATACTTCGCAATGTTGTCCATAGCTTGTCATGATTCACACAATCAAAAGCCTTTGTGTAGTCATTAAAGCATAGATAAACATGTTTCTGGTATTCTCTGCTTTTAGCCAAGATCCATCGGACATCAGCTATGATATCCCTCATTCCACATCCTTTTCTGAATTCGGCTTGAACGTCTGGAAATTCTCTGTGAATGTATGCTTGCAGCCGTTTCTGTATTACCTTTAGTAAAACTTTACTCACATAAGATATCAAAGATATTGTCCAATTATTTCCACATTCCATTGGGTCACCTCTCTTTGGGCACAAATACAGATCTCTTCCAATCAGTTGGCCAGACCATTGTCTTCCAAATTTCTTGGCATAGATGAATGAGTAGGCACATCTTAATCCTAAAGTTACTTCGTTACTCTTTTACACTTTAAAGAGGTCTGATGCATCAGATTTGCCCAATGGAATATGTCTCTCAGTTTCTTGACTGCTGCTTCCATGGGCATTGATTGTAGATCTAAGAAAAATGAAATTCTTGATACCAGTCTTTTTATCACTATGTTGCTTATTGGTCCAGTTGTCACAATTTTTTATTTCTTTATGTTGACGTGTAATCTATAATGAAGGCTGTTGTCTTTAATCTTCAACAAGTTCAAGCAAGGTTATGTCATCTGAATATCAGCAGATTGTTAATGAGTCTTCCTCCAATCCTAATGCATTCATTCCTCCACTCATTCTACATATAATCTAGATTCTTGGATTATTTGCTCAGCATACAGAGTGAATAAGTATAGTGTAAGGATGCAACCTTGACACGCACCTTCCCTGATTTAAAACCACCCATTCTTTATCTCCTTCTTTTGTTTGATTGATTGCCTCGGGGTCTATGTACAGATTCTGTATAAACACAATTAAGTGTCCTGGAATTTCCATTCTTCAATACATTACTCATAATTTGCTGTGATCCACACAGTAAAATGCCTGTACATGGTCAATAAAACATCAGTAAACATCTTTCTGTTACTCTTTGCTTTCAGTCAAAATCCATCTGATATCAGCAATGGTATCTCTCATTCTACATTCTCTTCTGAATGTGACTTGAATTTCTCGTTTTAAACCATTTGTGATTTTGTTCAGCAAAATTTTATTTATGTGTGGTATTAATGATGTTATTCAATAATTTCCATATTCTGTTGTATTACCTTTCTTTGGAATGGGCACAAACATGGATCTCTTCCAGTCAGTTGGTCAGGTAACTGCCTTCCTAATGTCTTAACATCGATGAGTAAGCATCTTCAGCTTCACACACACATACACACTTTTTGGTTAACTAAACGCTATGGGTTAATGCACTAGATTGAAATATCAGTTTGAACTGTAAGGTCAGTGGTTCAAGCTCACCAGACGCTCCTTGGAAACCCTATCCAGGGTCACTATCCATCAGAACTGACTCTATGGCACTTAACAACAACAACAATATCAATGCATGTTGATTATATGTTTGATCGGTTTCAGAATGCAGAAGTTGACAAAAAACTCAACTTTTTCATCTTTGGCCTTTAATGATTGGTGCATAAAAGTTGTAGGCAATAACAGTGGATAAGAAGTAATAAGTAAATGCAATGTTTTTATTACCAACTGATGATTTTTGCCTGAATTGTTGCTATTATTCTTATGTGCTGTCTAGTCAGTACTGAGTCATAGTGATCCTTTATAGGGTTTCCAAGGACTGGCTGGTGGGTCTGAATCATCACCCTTGCAGTTAGCAGTCCAGTGCTTATCTAACAGTGCCACCAAAGGACTCCATTGTTGTTGTTAAATGCCATGAAGTCAGTTCAGACTCATAGCAATCCTGTATAGGGTTTCTGAGGAGTGACTGGTGAGTTTGAACTGCTGACCTTGCAGATGTTAATTACTGTGGAGTCGGTTCCGACTCATAGTGACCCTGCGAAGAGTTTCTGAGGCTGTAAATCTTTATGGGAACAGAAAGCCTCATCTTTCTCTTAAAGACTCCATTAATGGTTAAAAAATGGTGACTGCTTTATTATTTGTGTAGTGGTTACAAATCATGCTGTGAACCACAAGGTCAGCAGTTCGAAACTACCAGCTGTTCTGCTGGAGAAATATGAGGCTTTCTGCTCCAGTAAAGATTTATAGCCTTGGAAACCCTGTACAGGGTCGCTATGAGTCAGAACCAACTCCACAGCACATAACCACTATATATATATATAT
>NW_006408805.1:3214811-3222122 GCF_000296735.1 Chrysochloris asiatica | reverse complement strand
ACAGGGTCGCTATGAGTCAGAACCAACTCCACAGCACATAACCACTATATATATATATATATATCAACTAGCATTCTTCTATAGAGATTATCACTATAGCTCTTACATACAAACATATTTTTGTTAATTTTCACTTTGCAGTAATCATAGAACTCACAAGAAGTTGTAAAAATAGCACAGAAAGACCCTGTGTACCCCAAAACCAGCTTCCTCCAATAGTAACCCCTTATATCCCTTTGGTGTATTCCAAATCAAACCCACTGTCATTGAGTCAACTCTAATTCATAGCAATCCCATTTATGGTTTCTGAGGTTGTAAATCTTCACAGGATCAGAAAGCCTCATTTTTCTCTTGAGAAGCAGCTGATAGCTTTGAACTGCTGACCTTGTGTTGTTTTTTTCATCGTATTATCAGCAGTTAAGTTGTCTGAAACTAGTGAGTACCTCATAGCTCCTGCGTCCTACCATCAGCCTTTGAGCTATTTTTCTCTTTCTGAAATACCAAGACATTTCCAGCTCACCTCATGTTATCCCTGGCCCAGACCTGTACTTGCTCCAAGAGTATTGGTTTCTTTTAGTCAAGAATGGTATTTAGAAACCAAATCTTGATGCTAGGTAATTGCTACTGGGCTTTATTATGTCTTTTCAGTGGATAAAAGTGAGTTCAGGCTGACACTTCTAATTCAAATTTAGCATCACAAGGCTTTTCCTCACCTTTCTGTATTTTGTATTTGTGTATGCCTTCTCCTAGTTCCTAACACCATCTATATATTTTAATAATTTCACAATCCTATGTGTCCTGGTGTGGAACTATAGGACTGATAACCACAAGGTCATTAATTCAAACCCATCAGATGCTCCTTGAGAACCCTGTACATGGTTGCTAGGAGTCGGAACTGATGCAAAAGCACTTAGCAACAACAACAACATAGTAACCCCAAACAATTTTTTGAATTCTTGTCTTAATATGAAAGTGCAGCTGTTACGTACTCTCCTGCTAATCAAAATATCATTGATTCTAACCTACTAGCCACTCCAAAAAAGAAAGATGTGACATTCAGCTTCCATAAAGATTTACAGCCTTGGAAACCCTGTGAAGCCAGTTCTACTCTGCCCTGGGCTGCCAAAAGAACCAATAGATCTGTTTTGGAAGAAGTGCAACCAGAGGGCTTCTTAAAGGCCAAGATGGCCAAACTTCGTCTCTCATGCTTTGGACATATTGTCAGGAGGGAACAGTCTCTGGAGAAGGATATCATGCTTGGTAAGATGGAGGGTCAGAGAAAAAGAGGAAGACCCCCAAAGAGATGGATTGGCCAGGTGGCAGCATCGATGGACTCAAGTGTGGCAACAGTGGTGAGGCTGGCCCAGGATCGGACATTGTTTTGTTCTGCTGTGCATAAGGTCGCTATGAGTCAGTGCTGACTCGATGACACCTAACAACAGCAACAATGTGGTGCCGTACGTTAAGCACTCGGCCATAAGGTTGGTTTGAAGTGCTCAAATTGTCTTCAACAACAAGCTTGGATCAAACTCACGATATAGGGTTGCTATGAGACAGAAAATGAGCTCTGGTAGCATAATGATTACGAGTTGGTCTGCCAACCTCAAGGTCAGCAGTTCAAAACTATCAGCGATTCTGCAGGAGAAAGATGAGGCTTTCTGCTCTCGTAAAGATATACAGCCTCAGAACTCTATGCAGGGTTGCTATGAGTCGGAACCGACTCCTCCGCACACCACCACCAACACCATGAGTCAGAAGCGACTCAATGGCACTTAGCAATAACAACACCTCTACCAACAAGTAAGTTCAAGATATCTTTGAAATTACTTTTTATTCCCTTGACTCCAGTAAGGATGTACAGTCAGAACTGTGTTCAAAAGTTTTTGGTTTGCTTTTAATTCTTTTCTGCATTTGTGTTATTAATTTGTGAGATACTTGGGGTCATTTGTTACATTCTGTATTTTATTTTAACATTTGCTTTGTATTCATTCTTAATGACTTAGTTTCATTTTTAAAATCTATAAAATACTTATATGATTCATAGGTCAAAATATAAAAAAAAAACTGTATTCTGAGAAATCTCATTCCATCCTTACCCCTTTCACCCTATTTCCACACAACCCCTAGTAGGTAGTCATTTTCATTTGTTTCTGGTTCATGCTTCCTATATTCCTTTTTGCTAAAATAAACAAGTACCTGTTTTCCTGTTTCCTTTTTTTATATACAAAAGGCAATGTATTGTGTGCATTTTTTCACACCTTTCTTTTTGCTTTTAACAACATATGTTGGAAATGATTTGTTGATGATTCCATATCAGTTCATAGAGAGCTGCTTCATTCTTTTTTACATTGTGTGCTCTCTATTGCATGGATGCCTTCCATGAGGGAGAGCGGGGTTACATTTTCAGCCAATGCATATCATGCATAGCCAGTTGTGGCTTGTGTGTCACTATGATGCTGAGGGGGGTTCAGTCTTAAGATGGACCAAGAAGAAAGGCCTGGCAATCTGCTTACAAAAACCAGTCAGTAATCTAGCCATGGAGGGCTAGAGCTCAGAGTGAAGTGTCCAGCTAAAATGAAGTGAGGGGAGATGCACAACAATGTCCAAACTTGTAGGTAGTACCCATTTGACCTAGCCTCAATGGCTTGATGATCAGAACTCGACTAAGGAAAATTTAAAAAAAAAAAAAAAAAAAAAAAAAAAATTTTAAATAAAGGAACAAGTGTAAATTGCTACAATTTGAGGAACTTGACCTATACTTATGGATGTAGTAGCTCAAAATATCAACTGAGAAGGAAGGAATATTCACATCAAGGATCAATCTTATCCCCTCTGTATATAGGGTTGAAAGGGACAGGCAACTTTGACATTGGCTACCTAAAATGAGAGGGCTATAAAGGCATGAAGTAATTGGCTTACAAGTTTTCAAGACTGAGTTTAGTTTCAAAGTATGCAGGGCAAGGTGGAGTTCCACTGAAGAGTTTTTATCTTAACTAGACAGGCCTGGTGAAAGGAGGTGGGGGATAAGATTCTTATGATTCAATAGTGAGTAATTGTGATTGTCTAATAGTGACTAATAGTGATTGTCAAAACTGTAAATGTAGAAGTTTTGTAACAAAAAGGGGGCAGTAGTTAATCTTACATTCCAGGAACAGAGGACCCTAGGACCATCAAGGGAGAAGAGCAGGAGCAGAATGTGGGACCCTATCCACAGAAGCAGCCACACCAGAGATGGAGGCAGAGATGAGGACATGAAGAGATAGATCAGCTGAGAACTCTAGACTCATGAAAAGAGAAAGGCTGTGTGCTGGCGGCCAGGAGACAGGCTTACAGTATGTTCCCTTTGGTTACTTAAATGATTATATATTCCTGAGTGTTTTTGTGTACATCTCCCTCCCTGCCAAAAAAACAAAAACAAAACCCAGAGAGAATAGAAGCAAATGTTGAACGATGATGCACAGAGAAGGTTGTAATCATGGCAATGAAATGATGAATGTAAAACCAATGTTCTTCCATGTAAACTATCACTCACTTCACAATACAAACTTAAGAAAACAATCAGTCAGTAACAGCCCTATGGAGCACAATGATCTGATCTGTAATCAGTCACAGGAACAGGCAGTGTTTTGTTCATTTGTACATGGGTCACCACGAATTTGGGACTCACTCAATAGTAGCTAACAACAATACCCTAAAATATTCAATAGTCTACTGTAGATGACCATATAAGTTGATTCCAATATTTAAGCACTCCAAATATCATCAAAATTATAACCTTATTATAAGTAGTTACTATTTATACAAATATATCTCAGGGTAAATCTCACCAAGAATAATTTCTAGGTCATGGGTAAATATATAAGTAGTTTTGCTAGTTATGCCAGATTTTTCTCCATGGAAATTGACCACTTCATTCTCTCACCAGCAATTCATGAAAGAACCTGTTTTCCCAAAGCCTTACCAAAAGGATTGTCAATCTTTTGAACTCTGTCAGTTTGACTGGTGAAAAATATTAACTTAGTTTATTTTGCATTACTCCTATTATGAGTAAGGTTAAGTAGCTTCTGTAATGGTCAAAGACCATTTATTTGTAAATAATTCCCTGTGAAGTACCTATTTGTATCTTTTGCTCGTATTTCTTTCAGACATTTTGGACTCTAGTTTCTTATTTTTTTTAAGTATTCTTTCTACTCAGCCCTTTTATACACAAGGGTAAGCCCAAAAGTAATGTTACAAAATCATAGAAACATTTATTAAATGAAAATATCAAAATGTGAAGTTATTTTTTCTTGACATATACTCCATTTAGGTCAATACACTTCTGAAGGTGGTGTTTTCCTCTCTCTAACCCTCCCCCCAAAGAATTCTACACTCTTCAATTTACACCACATTAAAATGACAGTTTGTGCATCCTCAGGGGACTCAACTTGTATTTCTTTTAAATGCTCTATGAGTTTGGAAAATAAAAGGCAGTCTTATGGGGCAAGATTAGGTTTGGAGGATAGATTAGGTAAGATTTTCCAATCAAATTCTTGAAGGACAGCACTTACTACATTCAAAGAATGAGAAGAAAATGAGAGAGATGGATAAATGCCAGAGAGAGGGGGGTTGCTTTTAAATAACAGAGAACAAAAGTGAGCTCAAACCTACTGAAGATTCTTAAACGCCAAAAGTGCCACAAGTATTATCATGCCCATCTTCTAACACTTTTCTGGGTTCCATGTATTTGTTCCATTGTACAGACAAAAAGCTAAGGACAAGAGAGGTAAAGTTATATAACATGGTGGATACAGGATCTGGATCAACACTGCCTCCTCACTACCAGGAAATAAATGTGCAGAGCATGATGGGCCACCACATGCTAATGGCTGTCTGGAATTCTTGGAGGCATTGGAAATGCAGTATTGCTAGCTCCCCACAATGATATGGCAGAATGAGCTGTGCCAAGATATTAACATGCCATGTCAGATCCACATGACACTTGACAGGGAGCTCCTGAGGATAGTGAGGATGGTTCATGCATCAGAACAACAGTTCCATCTCCAAACACTTCTGTAACCCCTGCTTCATTGGGAATAAACATCAAAATATAAACTGGGTTGTGTCAAGAAATGATAGCAGCTGTGACCCAATGATAATGGGGGCAGATCTGTCGACTCTGAGTGGTCCATTACTTAGTCACTTAGCAGCTTCTATCACATTTCATGAATTGAATTGTGTCCCCTCAAAAATACGTGTCAACTTGAGTAGGCCGTGATGGTTGGGCAGTTAGGTAACCATGTAGTTTGGCAGTTATGTAATGATGTAACTTGGCAGGTATGCAATGAATTTGGTAGTTAGTCATCCCAGATGTAATCTGATGTAATTATCCTCCATTTGTGATGTGTTGTAAATCTTGATCTCTAGTTGTGAATAAGGCAGGACAAGGTTAAGTTGATTAAATTAATGAGGTAGGATTAGGGTGGAATGCTGCACCCTTACTTGAGTCTCAACCCTGATCCAATATAAGGGAACTTCTCCTGGGGTGCCTGCATCATCTTTTATCTTACAAGAGAGAGACAAGCAGAATGGGACCTTACTACCCCCAAGAAAAAAAGAGCCAGGAGAGGTACAGGGTCATGATCCAGATTCTCTTTACTGAGAACTTCCTAGCAGAAGATTGGTATCAAGACACATGGAGATCTCCAAGGGACTCTCAGCCCACAAATGCTGAAAGGAGACAAGGACCTTCCTCCTGAACTGGACTGAGAAAGAAAACCTTCCCCTAGAGCTGGCAGCCTTAATTCAGACTTCTACCTTCGTAAACCATGAAAGAATAAATTCCTATTTGTTAAAGCCATCTATATTTGGTATTTCTGTTAAGAGTAGTCCTAGATAACTAAGACACCACAGTTTAATCTTTTAGAGAAAGAAAGCAGTTTACAAATTGGAAGAGGTAAAAATAAAAGATTAGAGCAGAAGGATTTGCTTCACAACAGCAGTTTATGGCAGCATTCAAGGAAAATATAGAGGAGAAAGCATTGTTATGCTATTCCAGAGAGAGGGCTTTTGAATACAAAAGTAGATGGGTGTCAATTTCTGTATATTAAATCATTCAAAATACAACTCCATTCTCACAGTAGTCCCCTGCTTTTGCAGTGGAAATTATGTTTTTTCTCATCTTATAGATTACACACTCTATACAAGGTATAGCTCCCCCTAGGAAGTTCACAGGCTCTTTTTGGTTTTCTGGGGATTTAAAACTTCTAGACTAAGACCATTCTTTGAGATATTAGATGGGACTCTCTAATGGGAATCTCATAGGAATGTCTCATTAGGAATCTCATTCGTTCATGATCAAGTCCATTTATTTGTATCCCATCCCCACTCACCCCTCTGAAAATGCCATCCACAAAAGATTTTGGAGGCACTAGAACTCTGGATTCTGGAACTCAGCTTGGGATGTGTACACTTTATCTACATTTCATTCATCAACTGCAACCCACACATTTTATGGATAGATAGAATGTTGATGCGATCAGCTGTCCGCTCCAGACACCTACTCTCAGGCTTCCTAGGTTTCCATTCATTCCCTTCTTTTTCTTCAGTGTTTATCTAGTTGTCTTCACTTTCTATGCTGCTCAGATTCTTGACGCAAGCTGCTTCCATGTCAACCTGACTAATGGCAATCCTATGCACAATGGTAAGATGATTGTGATCCATCTGGTTTCCATTTGCTGATACTGGGAAGTAGATTTCCAAGCCTTTCTTCCTGATCCATGTTTCTCTGGAAGCTCTGCTGAAACCAGATCAGCATCGTAGTAAAACCCAAGTCTCCAATGACATGTGCCAGATGCACATGAGATACATTAGCTAGGAATCAAACCTGAGTATCCCACATGGAAGACAAGGATGCTACCACTAAATGAACACTGCCCTTAATCAGATTCTAACCAAGGAAATACGCTGTTTCCACTCAGGTCTTCTTACGTGCCACTCAGTTGTTGTTGTTGTTGTTAGGTGCCATTGACTCAGTACCAACTCATAGCGACTCTATACACAACAGAACCAAACATTGCCCAATCCTGGGCCAACCTCACAATTGTTGCCACATTTGAGCCCATTGATGCTGCCACTTTGCCAATCCATCTCTCTGGGGACCTTCTTCTTTTTCTCTGATCCTCCACTTTACCAAACAAGATATCCTTCTCCAGCGACTGGTCCCTACTGAAAGTGTGTCTGAAATATGAGAGATGAAGTTTGGCCATCCTGGTCTCCAAGGAACACTCTGGCTGCACTTCTTCCAATACAGATCTGTTGGTTCTTTTGGCA